>NC_058135.1:9783801-9814690 GCF_016433145.1 Gracilinanus agilis | reverse complement strand
TTTGGAAGTTGTCAATTGTAGTTCTTGGTTGTTGGCAACCATTGCTTTGTTCCTTCCTGGTTAGAAGTCTAAGTAAGGAAGGTTGGCAAAATTTTTATTGCGCTCTAGAGAGGTTTTTTTCCCCAAAGCTTTATGTCCTCTATGCCCAATCTCTGTGCCCAGTACTACATTTCTTCAACCTCCTGGAGTCCCAAGTCTCACTGCACTCGGGATTAAGCCTGTGGTGTCCTCAGCCTGCCCCTGAGAACTTAGAGATTGCTCTCTAGAAGTCTGAGTAAGGAAGGTTTGCAAGTTTTTGTATTGACCTCCAGAGACATTTTTTGTGGAGGCTATTTTTTGAGTCTCCACAGTGTCTGCTGTGTGCAGTCCCTCTCTGCCCAATCTCCACACCCAATTTCCACATTTCCTCAGCCTCCTGGGGTCCCAAGTCTCACTGCTCTCAGGGATAAGTCTGTGGTGTCCTTAGCCAGCTCCCTGAGAATTTATTGGTTCTTGCTCACTCTGACTCTGGTCCTATAGGTAGAGTAGGGGAGGAGTAATGAGCTCGCACTTTGGTGAGAGTAATTTTGCTCCCTTTTTTCTGTGGAAATGCCCAAACTGTGCCTATCTTCAAGGATTCACCCTAGTGTGGAGCCCCTTCACTCATCTTATTTTGGCTTTTGTCCTTTGAAGGGCTTTATATTGGTCAGTGGAAAGGAGAGGAAGAGCCTTGCTTCTACTCTGGTGCCATCATCACCCAGAAGTCCTTTATTTAAGATTTTTATGTGAATATTCATTCATTAAGAAAATGGTCTACAATTTTCCTTCTCAATTTTTGGTCTTCCTGGCTTAGCCATATCTCTGTCATAAAAAGAATAATGGTAGGATTCCTTCTTTACCTATTTTTACAAATAGTTTATATAATATTGAGATTAATTGTTCTTTAAATGTTTGATAGAATTCAATTTTGTATGATATCTGGCCCTGAAGATTTTTTCATAGGGAGTTCATTGTTGGATTTTTCTATTTCTTTTCTGAGATGAGATAATTTAATTATTCTATTTCCTCTTTTGTTAATCTTTGCAATTTATTTTTGTAACTATTCTTCCATTTCATTTAGATTATCTGATTTATTGACATATAATTGAGCAAAATAACTCCTAATGATGGCTTTAATTTCATCTTCATTGCTGATGAATTTACCCTTTTCATTTTTGATACTGATAATTTGATTTTCTTCTTTCCTTTTTAATATAAAATTAACCAATGCTCTCTATATTTTAGTGGTGTCTTTTCCCTCATACACTAAGCTTTTAGTGTTGTTTATTATTTTATATTTTATTTTTATTTATATTTATATTTTATTTATATTTATATTTATTATTTTATAGTTCTCTTACTTTCATTTTTAAAGTTCTCTTGATTTTTGTGATTACCAATTTAGACTTCGATTGGGAGTTTTTAATTTGTTATTTTCCTTAATTTGAAAATTTCTATGCACATTTTATTAATTTGTTTTTTTCCCTATTTTGTTGATATAAGCATTCAGAGAAATAAATTTTAAGTTTTTTTTTAATGAGAATGCACTATTTGGGAACCAGGAGAACATCATACACAGTCACAGCAATATCATGGAATCATCAAATATGATAGACTTTGCTACTAATATCAATGCAATCAATCATCCAGGACAAGTCTGAGGGACTTAAGAGAAAGAATATTCTCCACCTCCAGAGAAATAACTGTTAGAGTAAGAATGCAGATGAAAACATTTGATTTATCACTCATTTATTTGTGTATATTGGGTTTTATTTGGTTATTCACTTACAAAACTGGATCATATGGAAATATGTTTTCTGTGATAATACATGTGTAACCCAGATTGAATTGTTCATTGGTTCCAGGAGCAGGAGGGAAGATTAGAGGGAGATAGTATGGACCATATAAATTCTGAAAACTTATGTGGAAACTTGTTATTAAAATAAAAAATCCAAATTAAAAAAAGAATGTACTATTTGGACTTTGCATTTTCATTTTAACTGGGATTCTCTCCTATAATTATTTCTTCTGGTTTCTGTGGCTTTCTTAAAGTCCCAGCTACAATCCTATCTTCTATTTTAAAAAGCCTTTCATGTTCTTACTTAATGTTGTTCCTTTCCCTTAGGGATTCTTTTTTGCCTTGTACATTTCTTACTTATTTTATAACAGTGTTTAGCTCATAGTATGTATTTTAAAAATGCTGTTGGTTTGACTTTCTACATGGTGCCACCTTTTACATGAAGATTTCTCTGATGCCTTTCATTTCTTAATGCTTATTCTGCCTCTAATTTGTTTTATACTTAATCACTTGCAAGTATGCTGTGAAGGGAATATGGTATAGTGGATAGATGGTTGGCTTTCTAGTGAGGACAGTATAGATTCAAGTCTCTCTGATATATATCAACTATGTGAGACTGGGCAAGTCACCTACTTAACTTATCAGGGCCCAAAACTAAGCTGAAAATGAATTGTCCATCTGCATCAATGGAAGGCATTTTTTTACACCACAAATCATACCTTGTCTGCAGTGGGATTTATGCTCATTACTAATTTGCTTTTCCTCTTTATATCCCCAGTAACTTAAATATAGAATAGTGTAATGGATGGACAGATAGAGGCCTACTTCTCCTCCATACTCCTAGGTGATTTGGGGCAATTAATTTAGCCTCTTTGTGACTCTAAAAAGTCTAACATTACAGAGCAACTAACCATCAGCATTAGGTGGGGGGGATTTCCTTTTGGGGAGTTTCTTTTGCCAATGAAATCATATGTCTGTTTAAAAAATAAAAATGAGGGGCAGCTGGGTAGCTCAGTGGAGTGAGAGTCAGGCCTAGAGACAGGAGGTCCTAGGTTCAAACCCGGCCTCAGCCACTTCCCAGCTGTGTGACCCTGGGCAAGTCACTTGACCCCCATTTCCCACCCTTACCACTCTTCCACCTATGAGACAATACACCGAAGTACAAGGGTTTAAAAAAAAATAAAAATGACTTTCAGCATCTAGCACAGTCTCTTCCTTTCATATAATACAGGTTTAATACACGCTTATTGAGTTGAAATGAAATATTTTTAGAAAAACATGTGAGTTTTATTATTGAATATCCAAAAGACACTCTGAGGCCTTATGGTTCAAACCTTTTTTGAGCAAGAAACCTTCTAAATGGATTTCTTTTGCATATATTTTCAGGGTCATTCAAAGTTTCCAATTTTATCCCAAATTCCATTACTTATTTATATACCATTTCCCAAGGATGGCTCTACTATCATTAATAAGTATAAATTTCTGGAAAAATATTGACATCTCTTCTTTTTCATATTTCTTTTTTGGCCTTCCAGTTTGACATGCTTCTGGATAATCTGAGTTTTCCAGATCTCTCGCCACACATTCTGTAATTTGTTTTCCTCTCAACTGCTTTCTTACCTCTGTAACATGATGGTACTGGTAAAAAATTTGTCATTGTTACCAGTAATATTTTATAATTGAATTTTTATTCTAAACCAGTATTATCCCTGGTCTACATATCTCTTTTCTTGAGAGTTAAAGATTTTACTCACTGAGGTGATTTCACTCTCTTCTGGTTTTAATATTTTACACTGGTTAAATATTTCTAAGAATGGCAATAGAATCAATGTCTTTACATTGGCACATTTCCCATTTTTTAGAGTCAACAGTTTGTTAAGACAATTTGGGTCATAGTTCCTATAATTACATGTGAGATCTCATTTTTATTTTTGTTTTGAATTTGATATTTACTTTAAATTGTGATCTATACATTTGGTGATAAAACTTCACACAAACTTAGCCCATTGATTACTGATCACGTATAGGCTATTTTTCTTATATCTATGATGTTGTTCAATACTTTTTGTGACAAGATCCCTTTGACTTTCTCCTTAAATAAATTATTTATGATATAAAAGTGTGAGTAAAATTGAAGTTTTTGACCTCCTTTACATGTTAATTTGAATTTTCCAACATACGTCTTCCCTAGTAGGAACCATATTACTGAAGTTAGGTAGAATGTATATTTGTATTAATATAGCTTAGAGAATGTTGCCAAATTCTTTCCATATGTTTTCTCCTTCTTCCTGGCAACTCTTCAGCAGCAGGTGTTGGTGAATAAACTATATTTATGACCATCTACCTGTTTACTTAATTATACTCATTGCAAGCACAGCAAGCAAGATGATTAAATGTTCTACAAAATAAAGTTTCTGTATACAAAATGAAACTACTATTTAAAAGGAAAAATACTTTGCTTCTTTTGAATATGGATATTCATGAATGGAAGAACTTTCTATTTATCTGCAGCTTGTTAAAATCTTCTGGTTTCAACGATAGTGATAGTTGCATAGTGCGTGTTTTTAATTTCCTTGGTAGTGTATCCATTAAATGGCTATTGTATAAACATCAACATGTGCAGAGAACTAACAGTTGAACTGATATCTGCAGACATTTTAAGAACTACAAACAATCAATCCATCATCAACTATTTATTAAGCAGTGCTATACAGAACCAGGAGAACATTTTGCCCAGGGACTGATACATTATGGCACAATCGAATGTAATGGACTTTCCTACTAGCAGCAATGCAATGACCCAGGACAATCTAGAGGAACTTAGGAGAAAGAACATTATCCACATCCAGAGAAAGAACTGTGGGAACAGAAATAAGGAAGGAAAAAATATGTGATATCTCACGTAATGTGATAGGGATGTGATTAGGGTTTTGATGTTAAAGAATAATGCTACTGCAGATATGAATAGCATGGAAATAGGTTTTGAACAATGATACATGTGTAACTCAGTGGAATTTCTTGTTGGCTTTGGAAGGGGGGAGGAAAGAGTGGAGAGGGGATCATGAATCATGTAACCACGGAAAAATATTCTAAAAAAAAAAGCAGTGTTATACTAAGTACTAGGAATACAAAGTTAAAATTAAGACAGTTCATTCCCTCATGAATCTTAATCTCTTTTGAGGGGAAGCCACCCACTTATGTTGAACTATATTTAATATATATACAAAAAGGCAAGGGAATTTGGGGGAGGCACCAGCAGCTGGGATATCAAGAAAAGTTTAATGTAGAACGTGGGCCCTCAGCTAAGCTTGGATGGAAATGAGAAATTCTAAGAGGCTAAAGTGAGAAGTGATTATATTCCAGGAATGGGGAACAAACTGTTCAAAGACACAGAGATTGAGGATGGCATGTCATATGTGAGGAGCATTAGAAAAATCTGTTTTTGAAAGAAAATAATGTATAATATGGTTGGAAAAGTAGGTCAGGACCAAGTTGTGAAGTGTTTTAAGTGTTATAAAAATGATTTTTCTATTAGATCCAAGAAGTGATGGAAATAAATTGGTATTTTATAGAGTAAAGGGGCCTCATGGTTGATTCTGCATTGAGAAAATTATCTTGGGGGCTGTGTTGAGGATGTACTAGAGAGGAGGAGGCCAAGTCAGTTAGACCAATTGGAAGGCTATTGTAATAGTCCAGGTGAGTGAGAGGAAGGCCTGATTTAGGTGATTGTTTTCCCCATGAGTAGAGTAATTTACATGTGATTAGAGAGAAGAGATAGAAATATCATGCAGGTAGAATCAACCCTGGTAACCGATTGAAATACTGTCTTAAACACAATCTCTGTGACTATGGAAAGGTTATTTTACCTTTCTTACTCTTGGTTTCCTCATTCAAAATTTGGGAATAATAATAATAATACCTACTATCAGGTTGTTGTCATCAAATTAGGTGATACATATAAAGTATTTTTCAAATCTTAAAGCATTGTATGAATTTTAACCCTTATATTATCCAGCAAAGACAACTCAGGGGAAGTCAGATAGATTTTGAGAATCAGGAGAGAATTGTCGTATGAAAATCTAAAGAGAAAGGAATATCCAAGAAAAGAGGGTTATATTGTGTCAAAAATTAGAAAGAGATCAAGAAGAATGAGGTTTGAGAAAAGTCATTATATTTGATTACAGACAGATAATTAATAATTTTGAAGAGATGAATTTCACTAGAGTGATGAGTTTGGGATCCATGTTACAAATGTGAGTGAGAGGACAAGAAGTGGAAGCCCTAAGTAAAGACAGGTTTTTTACTTTGAAGAGGAAGAAAAAAATAAGATTAAGCTTGGAAGGACAGGAAAGTTAGGGTTAAAAAAATATGAAAGACCTTTTGTGTAGAGAACCATAAACAAACAATTTGATCTGTAATTCATATCAGATCCAACTATAATTGATGATTATAATCAATTTATAACTTCTTTCATTATTCAAAGTTTTCCGGTGTAATAAATCATGTTATTTTGAAGAGAAGCAGGACGGAGGTATTAAGAGAAATTAGAATGTCAAGTAGATATTTTTATCTGGACCCCCTCAAAAGATCAATACAGACTGGCAGAGCCATGTATTGGCTTTTCTCCCTTTCAGTTTCAAGAAATGGAATGGGCTAAGATAAAAATCTGAGATCCCTCTTTTGATTTCCTTCATAATTCTCACCTTCCTTAAAAATGCATTATAGTCTTATTGAAAAAGCATTGGGCTCTCAGCAATCCATCAGGAGAGGGGCTAACACTGTTCCCCTTTGACCGAGAATACAGATGGCTGGTACGGCCAAGGTCAAACCCTTGGCAGGGCATTTTGCCCAGAATTAAAGTAAAATAATGAGGCTCAAAAAATTGTTTAATACCATCAAGGCTGAGAACTTCAGTGGCTTTCTGACCTAACAAGATGTCCCAGTATCCACTTAAAGATTACACATATAGTTGATAGTTTAACATAGGTTTTTTTTATCTACACCTGGAGGCTTCTAAGGCTTTTGTCTTGAGTATAGTAAAAATACTGCTCTCTGTAACTGTGGGAAACTTTCTTAGGCTTTTGGGGGAAGAGGATCTTTAATTTCTTTTATAATAAAGTGGTGACTCCAGTATATCTCGGAGCATTATGAGCTAACAAGCCATGCTTCAATCTGTTTAATTCTTTGCATCCAATGGCCACCCTATTCCACTCAGATTAGTCTCTGGTTATAGAGCAGGATCTCTATATTTTTGTAGGCAGTAGAGAATAAGGAAAAAGATGGAGAAAATGAAGATAGGGTTGAGGGGTTAGTATTAGTAATATGGTACAGAAACAGAAAGGGTTATGATTGTCCACCATTCTGCCATGTTGAAGTCCATTCAATATTTTTATCCAAACATATTTTCATGATGTCATAAACTGAAGATGCTCTTGAACTCCTGAAAGCTCTGTTAATGGAGCACAAGCTCTAGAAGGTACTACCAAGGTGGAAGAAACTATAGCTCCTGACCAAAACTCTCCTAAGTATCAAAAATCCTATCACCCAAGGTAACTGTGTAATGAATGTGTGGGATGTGCCATGACCCCATCAAGCAGACATATACAAAACAGTGGGGAATAAAACAGCAGGAGTAATTAGCTTTTTGTATCTTTATGATTAACAAAGCAATTTGCATAGCTTTTGGTCCCCTCAAAAACCATACAAGGTAGATAATGCAAGTATTATTTGTTCTATGATTTCAGAACTCCTAGTTGAGGAAATATCTTCAATGAAGGGCTGCATCTTCTATTTAATTTAGAGCTCCTTAAAGAACTGAAAATTTAAGAGACCAAGGGCTACATAGTGTCATAAGAAGGAGGACTTGAAACCTAGTCATCTGGTCTCTGAGATGATCATTGCATCACACTGTCTATCTTAAAAGCATGACATTATTATGGCCCTCATTTTATAAATGGAAATAAAATCTAAATAAGTTGCTCAGGATCATACGATTCATGGCAGAGAAAGGATATGAAACCGAGGTCCTCCTGACTGCTTGTCCAGCAACGTATATCATGACTTTTTTTTAATAGGATTATGCATTTTCAAGAAGTAAAGGAGTTGCAAGAAGGAATATGTGGAGTGAATCCTAGAAGAGATCTTTGAAATCTCATTACAAAGGAATCTACCCTAAGGGAAAACTGAGACATTACTGAAACCCTGAGATCCAGCCCTTTTATCCCACATGTGTTCCTCATTGATCTTGTCTGCCCCTGATAAGGAGATAATTGAAGTGAGAGAAAAGGCAGTCAGATATAGCAATTCTATAACAATCTCACCATGTCTTTACAAGAACTATACTGATGGTCATCATATGTGTTCTGAAAGGGGATAGGAATTAGACTCTGCTCATCCTCAAGAAATCACCAGTAATTCTGACAAAAAGTTATGCAGCTAAATATTGGCAACCAGGGTCTTTCCAAAGTAAACAAAAGATTAATGGATGCCATATTTGCCATTTTTTATAAGTTAAACAGGATATCTGATGCTCATCTTCTCCAGCAGATTATTTGTTCAATCATATGCTGTCTCCAAAGATAACATTGTGCTTTGTGCCTGTATTAGCACTGTACCTCAAACATGCAATAGGTATTTAATAAGTACTTGTTGATTGATTTATTCAGACCTGATCACTGAAATCAAATTGCTTTTTCTGAAGTGATCCTTGGTTTCAACGGTTATATCTGAGAGTATTTTCTCAATCAGTCCTCATCTTTTGTGCCTATTTACTACATTTTACACTGTTGATCACTGTCTTTCTCAGATACTATCTTCCTTCTGAGATTTTACAATTCATTTTCCTGGTTTTCCTTCTATATGTGCTATTCTTAATCTAGTTTGCTAAATCTTCTATTTCTCTTGTTGCTCAACCATTTAGTAATGCCTGACTCTTTGTCACCTCATAGATTATGATCCTTTTGTCCTCTATTATCTCCCAAATTCTGTCTTAGACATTGCTTCCAGGACTATGCATCCATTTTATTTTCTGCCATCCCATTCTCCTTTTGCCTTCAATCTTTTAAAAAACCAAAGCCTTTTTCAGTGAGTCCTGTCTTCTTATGACTATATGGACCATTTTTGGCAAAATGATGTTTCTGTTTTTCAGTATACCATCCAGATTTGCCATAGTTCTCCTTACAGCAAATCTTCAGTCATCATCTGCAATGATCTTTGAGTCCAAGAAAATAAAATCTGGTACTACTTCCATTTCTTTTCTCTTTCCAGGGAGTGATAACACCAATTATCATGAATGTAGTAGTTGTTTTTTTTGTTTTTTTTTTTCTTTTTTTAATGTTAAGCTTCACATCAGCTTTTACATTCTCCTCTTTACCTTCATCAAAAGACTTCTTAATTTTTTACTTGGGTACTTCTGAGTGTACTGATATTTCTCCTGACAACCTTATTTCTGACTTTTGATTACTCCAGTCTAGCATTTTACATTATATGTTCTACATTCAAGTTAAACACATAAAGTGACTACAAGTTTGTTGTACTCATTTTTCTATATTAAACCAATCAGTTGTTCCATATTTAGTTTTAACTGTTACTTCTTGACCTGTTCCTCAGGAGAGAAGTAAGATGACTTGAAACTACTATTGCTTTGAAGAATTGTCACATTTTCTTGTGATCCACACAAAGACTTTAGTGTAAGTCAACGAAGTAGAAGTTTGACATTTTTCTGAAACTCCCTTGCTTTCTCCACAATACAGTAAATGTTGACAGTTTGATCTCTTAGTTCCTCTGTCTCTTTGGAAATTGGCTTGCTCTTCTGGTAATTCTTGATGCACATATTGCTGAAGCCTGGCTTGCAAAATATTAAGCATAGCTTTGCTGGTGTGTGAAATGAGCACAATTGTTTGGTAATTTGAACATTCTTTCATAGGGCCATTCTTTCAAATTGGAACACAAACAATTTTTTCCAGTCCAATGATCACTATTGAATTTTCCAATTTTGAGACTTAATTGAGTACAGCATTTTAATAGCATTATCTATTAGGATTTGAAATAGCTCAACTAGAATTCTGTCCGCTAACTTTATTATTACCAATGTTTCCTACAGTCCACTTGACTTCATTCTCTAGGATGTCTGGCCCTACAACAATAATCACACCATTTGAGGTCCTGTCTCAAGCTCTTTTGCTTCTGTTAAGTCCTTACCACTTTTGTCTTTCATTATGCCCACTTTTGCATAAAACTTTACTTTGATGCTTCTAATTTTCTTGAAGAGATCTCTTGTCTTCCTTGTTCTATTTTTTCTCCTATTCCTTTGCTTGTTCATTTAAGACAATCTTATCTCTTCTTTCAAATCTCTATTTGGTATATTTTGCCCTTTCTCCTTCACCTTTCACTTTCCTTCTTTCCACAGCTATTTGTAAAGCCATTTTGCTTTTTTGCTTTTCTTTTTCCTAGGCATTTGTTGTTGTTGTTGCTGCCTCCTGTACAGTATTGCAGCATTTGTTCCATAGTTCCTTAGGCATTCTATCTACTAGATCTAATTCTTTAAATGTATTCATCACTTCTGCTTTTTATTCATAAGGGATGTTACAAAGATCACATCTATATCACATATGATTATTTTCCCTACTTCAATTATAGTTTGAATTTTGGAATAAGAAGCTCATTATTTGAGGTGCGGTTAGATTCAGGTCTTGTTTAAACATCTTTGGCTATAAAGTATATAATTAGTCTCATTTCAATTTTGACCATCTGGTGAGATCCATGTTTAAAGTCACTTTTTAGGTTGTTGATATGAGTTGTTTGCTATCATCAGGGACTGTTCATGACAAAAATGTTATAACCAAAAAAAACATACTTTTTAATCCCAGGCCAAACTTGCCTTTTTCTCCAATTATCTTTTGATTTCCTATCTTAGCATTCCATTCCTCTATTGTGAAAGTAACATGTTTGTTTTGGTGTTATTTCTAGATGTTATAGGTATTTGTAGAACTGATCAGATTTGTTCTCTTCATCTTCAGTGGTTGGAGTATAAATTTGTACAACTGTGATGTTAAATGGTTTGCCTTGAATTGGTCATTTTTTAAAATTACATTATACTACTGCTTTTCTCACCCTTTTATTAGTTGTGAGGATTATTTCATTTCTTCTAAGGGATTCTTGCCCATATTGTTGTATATGTAATGATCACCTGAATTAAATTCATCCATTCTCATCTATTTAAGTTTACTGACACAAAAGATGTTAATGTTTAATCTCTCCACTCCCTGGTTGACCATATCCAGCTTATGTTAGTTCATATATTTTCTATTCCAGGTTCCTTTGTAATATCGATGTTTATAATGTTGGACTTTTCTTTATTCATTAGACACATCTATAATCGAACTTTCTTTTGGCTTTGGACAAATCATTTCATTCTTTCTGTAGCTACTTGTGGTTGTCATCTGTTTGTCTCCAGTGGTGTCTTGGGTTCTTTAAGACCTGAGAGTCTTATCTTCTGGTATCATCTTCTTTATCCTTTCAGTATTCTCCATGGAGTTTTCTTGGACATGGAGTAGTTTGGCATTTCTTCCTTTGGTGGGTCATCTTTTGTTAGAAATCTCCATTATGACCTGTCCATCTTGAGTAACCATGTATGGCATAGGTCATAGTTTCATGAAGACAAGCCCAAGATCCAGTAGATTCAGGGATCCATATCATGCCCCTAACTCCAGTTGTCTCAAGCAGGACTCTATACTAGACCTTTACTTTTTTCTCTATTCTCTCCAAATAACCTTAGATGTCATGGATTAAATTTTCATTTTTATCTCTAATACCCCCAGCATCTATTACAATGTCTGACATAGAGTAGATACTTAATATATAATGGTTAACTTAATATATACTTTAAAACAAAATAACTAAGCATGAATCTGAAATAGTGTCAAGCAAAATTCCTTTCAGTGAATTTGTATTCTTTGCAGATAAGAAAACAATGCATGACGTTAGCAACATTCTTAATTACCCTACTTAGAATGTGACTAAAAAAATCACACAATTTTAAGACTGTCATTGGTGGTACAATACACATGAGATTCTTTCTCAACGGAAGATCACTCTTCTTCTTGTGGCCCCTTGTTTTCATTGGTTTATTCCAGTTAGAACCTTTATTTTAAGAAAAATCCCCTGACCAGAGATGTTTAATCCATTTGTCCCTTGGCTCCATTCCTGTTCAATTCTCTGGATTTCTTTCTACACCATATCAAAGTAGTCTCTTACCATCCATAGAGATCACCCTACTTCCTTAATCCCTTCTTCTGACTTCTCAGTTTCTCCTGTAATTTTCCTTTTACAGAAAATGCTCAGGGCAATCATTCTCACTCCACACCTTTGTTCTTTACTGTTGATACTTCTCAATCCCATTTTGCCCCCTATTTTGTTTCACTTTTTTGTTTTTTTCTCACTGTTAAAATGTGAACTCCTAAAAAAAAGAGATTGCCTTTCTTTTTGCTTATATTTTTAGTTGAAGCATCAGGTAGAGCTCAAAATTAAGTGCTTAAGTGTTGAATGCTCATTGACTTAATAATGCTAAGGATAGGATCTATTGAGAGAGGAGATGTATCATATAATTTTTTTTTGTCTTTCCTATAAATAAATCCAAAAGAAAAACAGAAATTCTAGCTAAATGGGCGGAATAGGTACTATTTGAAGAGACAAAGAAAGCTGCCAGAATTAATTTAATCATATGATCAAAAGCAATAAAAATATTTCATGAGATATTTGGTCACCACCTATCAGTATTAAGTGTTATCAAAAGAACTACCTCATCAAAAATTGCACCCAAATTCATGAAGAGATTTTTCAGGTTAAATCATCATATGCTTCGATACTTGGTAACTAATGTAAAGTTGACAAAAAGTTAGAATAGTAAAATTATAGAGGAAAATATGGTTCATGAAGAAGGATTGAGAGAGCACAAAGATCTGTAAATTACATAGAGGTTTCATAATTTTATACCATGAGTACTCTTTGAGCTGGGCATGGTGGGGATACATACCTTTAATATCTGCTCTTGAGGATGTTGAGAATGGGTAAAGTTTGGGAGTTCTTAGCTACAGTAGAGATAAGGCTAACTAAATCCAACAATTATATCATGAGCTCCTGGGAAAGTATGCCTAAGGAAAGTTGTTGTGATGTCACTAATAGAGGCTATGACTAGTGATATGTCACAGTGTGAGACAGCCAAAATTTCAAGTAAAAAAAAAAAGACAGGTCAAAACTCCTGTGGAAATCAATGGTGGCTTTAGGCCCCTGAGTAACCACTAGACTTCTAACCTGAACGTGTCAAAGATCCAGTCTCAAACAAAATAAAATGGGAACAAACAATTTCTCCATAAAAAAAAGTAGGTACTGGTCCAGGAGATCATCAAGTAAAAAATGAATTAAGGAATGATAATTCAGCACATATAAAAATACTTGAAATTAAGTCAAATGTCTGTGTACACTAAGCTCATTGACTTATCAGAATTAAGATCAGAATTTATAACAAATGGAAAAAAGTGAGAAAAATATGACATACTCAACTTTAAACCATTTAAAAATAATTACTTATTTACTAATCAAAATGGGAAATAGACAAGAGAAATTATACAAATAATAATATTGCAGAATTTAAAAGAATTTAAATTAATTGCTGCCATGAGGATAAAAAATGGATAGTCAACAAGCAGAGAAATATGACTGTCAGAGGTAATATCTAATTAGTACATAAAATTGTGAAATCTTAAAATGAAAGATGATGGATAATCATGAGTAGTATCATCTCATACATATCAGAGAGAAAGTGCAACATCAAACTAGTTCAAAGAAATCTTGGGGGTAGGAGGTAAACAGCTGACTAGCTCAGTGAATAGAGAGCCAAGCCCAGAATTGTGAGGTCCTGGGTTCAAATGTGACTTCAGACACACTTCCCAAATGTGTGACTTTGGACAAGTTACTTAACTCCTGTGACCTAGAACTTGACCTTTCTTCTGCCTTAGAATCTAGAAGATAGTATTGATCCTAAGATGGAAAATAAGGGTTTTTTTTTTAAAGGAAGGGAGAAAATTTGACAAAAATCAACTAAACAGAGTGATTCCAAGGTCATTTGAAGACTAAGTTGGACAAAAAATGGGGTAAGAAAGAAAAGAAAAGGTTTGGAAAAAACATTATAGCAAACTTTTCTCCTGCAAAGACCATGAAGACACTCAAATCACAGTGTCATGTAGAAGAGACAGATATGCTACAGATATGAGTACAATAGTTGGAAAGGAGTTATATTGCACCAAATCAAAATAGATGAGATCCATGTAGGAGGAAAAATAATTGTGAGGATATGGAGAAAACAGTATACAAGTTATATCAAGGGGGGGAAAATACCAAAAGCATGCCTAGGGGTAGAGATGGGGTAAATTTTATTAATACTGAAAAAATATTTCACAAAACTTATGTGGTTAAGCTGTTCCACTTCTCCAATGTGGTTTTGCAAACAAATTTGGGGATTCAACATATGGAGAAAAAATTGTTACTTTGTGGGAAGTGTTATATTGGTTTCTGGGACAAGATGGACACTCAAAGTTGATGTCCATCTTGTCCCAGAATCCAATATAACAGAAGCCCTTGGCTGGACAACACATATATGCCACATATCCCATTATTATCAGTGTCTTCATAGCTTAATATTCTATGATAACAGAATAAAGGCATTTAAAAATCTGTTCCATGATGAAATCATAAATAACTTTTCATTTCATTATATTTGTTAATATGCTTTATTGCTGCTTTATGTTTTTACATCATTTTTGATATATACTCCTACTTCCTCACTGTCTTATAATAGAACCCTCCCTTTTAAGAAAGGGGGAAAAAAGAGCAAAAATAACTGATACCATTTATACTCCCAAAAATTCTGTCTTCTTATCTGTTAAATGGGGATACTTGGAACACACACCTCATGAGATTTTTATATGGTTCATAAGTCTGTTTAAAAATAAAACAAAACACTGACTCACTGAGTACAACTAGCAATCTATGTAATCTCCTGTCCCTGTCATCCCACACCTTTCTGCCAGGGGGTAGGGGTAGATATCATTATATATACTCCAAGAACATTATTTATTTTTAATTTCTTGGAGTTTGATTTCCTTTTAGTGATTTTGAAAATCTAAGTAAGTTTTCCCTGTAGCTGTGAGTGAAATAGGTTCAAATAACTAGCTGGGAAAAGCAGCCTCTTCTTGTTTTCCATTTTATTTCTCTGCAAAGAGTAAAATTAATGTAATCAGAACCATCCCTCATACCTCTAAATGCTAGTTTGAATTTCTAATGGCATCATAGATTTCAATTAACCCTATTGGCTGTGCTCAACTTTAAATGTTGCCACCAGGACTCTGATGCCTTCAGGTCCTGAACATCCCTCCATCATGCCAGGTCTCTCTTATCATTTAGAATGAATTATTAATGGTGTCTTCCATTTGGGGAATGGACCCAAGCCAGCCAGATTTTGTTCCCCTTCAGGCCATGGATTTATCTAGACTACACCCCCATCTCTCCATTCAGGAAGATCCCCAGCTCCACATACACCCTGCTTTTCAGCTTCCTTTATTCTGAGGTTTCTCTCTGAACGTAAGCTCCTTGAGGGCAGGTACTGCTGTTCTTTTTGTTTATACTTATATTATACCTAGAACTTAGCATAGTGCCTGCCACAAAATAAGTGCTTAATATTACTTATTGCCTGCATCCCTACGGCTGACAGAAATCTTAAGAGGGCATTGAGTACAAGTTCCTAATTTTACCCAAAGTCAGAAAACTGGAAGGATAAACTAATGTTTACTCATTTACTCTGTTCCTAATTATGGTCCAGACACAATAATATGATTTATGTATATGTACGAGTGCATTCATGTGTGTGAACACACACACACATGCACACACACATACACACACAGAGAGGAATATAATTAGAGCCTTCTAGCCTGGAAATATTCCTGGTAATATTTTTGAAACTACAAGCTTGTGGCTATATGTGCAGCATTATAGTGTATTTGGGGTCTGAACATGGACTAAAAAGCTTTATTCATCTTGAAGAGGCCAAGTTCAATTGAGGAATGGGTCTAGCTTGTTGAAGGGACTTGGGATCCATTTGTCATCTTTAGGGCAGAAATGGAATTCTTAATGGACTTAACTGACTCTCAAAGTCTAAACTCCCTTTAGATTCATATATTAATTTTTAAGTGATTTATGAATAGACAATAATAAGTCTGATTTAGTCATAATCCTCTCAACTCCATGAGGGAAAGAAGCTCTTTAAAGTTCTCATGTGATCCCTTGAACTTTTCCAGCGATTCATGTCCCAGATGAGTTGAGAGTCCATCCTCATGTATCAGCCCATGGCTGCCATTCCCTGGACAACATAGAGAAATGATCTCCTTTTGTTACCAGAGACATGCTTACCCAGAGGCATTGGATTACTGGACAATGCTGAAAATTTCCAAGACTTTAAACTTTCCTTAACATCTGCTTTTCACAATCACTCTTCAAGAAAGAAAATCATAAAAGCCAAGAACAGAAAAATATATATATACAAGATCACTAAAACAAAAAAAATGCCTTTATCCCATTTTTCATAAACTAGTCCCAGATTCCAAATGGAAATCATGGATCATGGGATAACAGATGTCATTTTTCTGATGCCCCTTTTATGCCTGAGACACTTTTATGCCATGACAATTGTTTCAACCAAAGTGAATGTGATTTCTTAGATACCCTGAATCAATAAGTGTATTCAGAACAGAACAACCACCCAATACCAAGACACCAAAACAGGCAAAGCCTTTCTCAGGCTTCATGCAGATCCTTGCCAGGGGCAAAGAGACATATTCTTATTCCTAGTCCCCTGCTCTGTTATTTTGGGGTGGACTATTTTCCGGGTGGAATAAAGCAAGTGTCAAAGAAAGGGGGCTTTTTAAAAAAACAATGTATTTGCCTCCAAGGGCTTCTCCAGAGATTCCCTAATACACTGAAACTAGAGTTTGAAGGTATTGCAGAAGTCATTTTATCCAAATATTCCCTTACCAGGAAACTCTACAACAGTCTAGGATGCCTGTGACCAGTTTGGGCCTGAAAGCCTCCAATAAACTGAGGATTGCAGCCATCCAAGGTTCTGATTAATAGGGTCTCCAATTGGCAGGGCAGGCTTTTTAAAACTTTATGTGTACAATGGATTCATTTGATAGCCTTGTGAAGTTTAAGAGCCTCTCCTTGGAATGATGACAGTTAAGTTAAGCATCATGGATAAAGTGTTGAGCCTGGGGTCAAGAAGACGAGTTCAAATACTGCTGCATATACTCAGTACTTAAATGATGCTGGTCAAGTCACTAAACCTGTTCATCTCAGTTTCTCCATTTGTAAAAAGGGACTATGATAATAGCACCTATCTTTGGGGGTTGTTTTGAATATTGAAACAGATAATATTTGTAAATTATTTAGCATTGTGCCCAATACACAGTAGTCACTTAATAAAACTTTTCTTTTCTTCCTTCCTTCCTTCCTTCCTTCCTTCCTTCCTTCCTTCCTTCCTTCCTTCCTTCCTTCCTTCTTTCCTTCCTTCCTTCCTTCCTTCCTTCCTTTTTTCCCCTCACTTTACATAGATCTTACTATATGCTAGGCACTGTGATAAATGTTTTTCAAATATTTGATCATCATGATAATTTGGGAGGTAGGTCTCATTATTATCCCCATTTTACAGTTGAGGAAATGAGGCAAACAGAAATTATATGGCTTACCCACAGTCACGAATCTAGTAAACATCTGAGAATTTAACTCAGGTCTATCTGACTTCAGTCCCACTGCTCCATTCACTGCATGATGTAGCTACCTTCCAAAAGAGTTCCAAATTTTTCCCCCAGAATGGTTGCACCACTTCTCAGCTCCATCAACAAAAAAATAAGTGTATGCCTCTTTCCACATGGCCTTCAACATTGACTATTCCCATTTTTTCCACCCTTGCCAAATTCCTGGGAATAAGGTGAAAACTCAGAATTGTTTTGATTTGCATCTTTTGAGAAGTATTTTCATATCATTTGACCACTTCTCCATCGAGAAGAGCCTTTTTTGTTTTCCTATTTCTATTAATTATTTGAATAACATATATTAAACCAATTGCCAATTTTTCATGTGTTATAGAATGAAATGTCACAATTGTTTGATTTTCATTTTTTATTATTAATAATTTGAATCAACCATACAGTTGTTGATGCTTTTCAATTCTTCTTTTGAGAACTGTCTGCTTATATCCATTGACTGTTGGGATCAATGAAATATTCATCATAAGGCTTCAGGCACATGCTATCTGAACCTCAGTTTCATCTTATACCAAGGAGCATTTGGAATAGTAATCCAACTCACTACCCATAGCTACCATCCTGGATATACTTTGGAGATGGAACCTGAATACCATTCTTTTAGTATTGTAACCACTTTAATTAAATACCTGGAATAGAAAGTCCTTAACTTCATCAAATGGTTTGATGTTTGAATTATATGTGATATGATATATTTTTATCATTATCATATGCAAACAAGATATAGAAATGATAAGCTTCATCTAATCTACAGAAAGGAAATGATATATATTTTATCATTAGAAATAATATTAAAGAAGAGGCAATACCATCTGATTTGCCACTTTGCCCTAAGAATCATATGACCTTTATATCTCATTTGCAACTGAAAACACTTATATTTGTCATCTCTACCATTAAAATGTTAATTCCTTAAGAGCAGAAACTGCCTTATTTTTCTATTTATATTCTAACATATAGCACAATGATTTGTAATAATCTTAGTAATGTTAAGTATTTATATAATGCCTTAAAATTATAAATTATAAAGTAATTTGATAATTCTTTCTCATTTGGTCCTCACAAAACCTGGAATTAAGGACTATGATTATCCTATTTTACAGACAAGGAAACTGAGGAAGATATTAAGGGACTTGCCCAGTTAATTAGGAGTCTGAGGTCAAACTTGAACTCATATCTTCCTGATTCCAGACCTAGTGGTCTAGCCACTGTACCATCTAGTTGCCTTTGCACATACTTCATTCATATTAAGTATATAAAATGATAACCGAGTTAATATTAGTACAAAAAATGTTTAGTATGAAAAGGAATTTTTAAAGTCTTAGAATGTCATAAAGATGCCAGTTTTGTTATCATTTTCATCAATCCCTATTGAGATTTTTATAGAGGAGTCCAGACTAGACTTTGTTAGAATGAGAAGGCATGAATGAATTGTTATCTCTATCTTGGTGGTGGTGGTGGTGGTGGTTAAAAATAACACATCCATTGAGGCCTCTCAAACAAGTTGAAAAATCCATTTCTGAGATCCTTATTTATCACATCTAACTTTTAAAGCTAATTCATTAGGTGGCATAATTCACACCCTTTGAATTCTGTCCAAACTAGGTCTGTATAAAATGTGGAACAAAGAACAGATAGAATGTTCGAGTTTATTTTCAGACTCTGAGGTCACTTGTTATTGGAATACGTAATCTCACTTGTACTGCAGAGGTGGTTAAAAAAAAAAGTAATGCTGAATTCAATGCTGGAAATAGGACTAACAATCTGTATTGTAGCTTTTACTCTTTAAATTTTTCTAGTTAGTAAGCTATTCGGTCACTCTTGACCTGCTTCCATGGAGTTTGTCCAATCTTGGCCATAGTTATCATTCTGAGGGTCACAAAAGTTCTTTCCCAAATTCATTATCCAAGGAAATACAGCCTTTTGTATCTAACAACAGAAAACACTGTTACCTTTCTAAGACATCATTCATGTACCTGAGCTGCTGAATTTAGGATCATATGGTCTAGAACTAAAATCATTCATTTAGTCAGTAAGAATTTAAGTACCTACTATGTTCCAGACACTGTGCCAAGTGTTAGAGATAAAAAAAGAGGCAAAAGATAGTCCCTATTTTCAAAGAGAGATACAACATGAAAATAACTATATACAAACAAGATATAGAAATGATAAACTTCAGGTAATCTATAGAAGGGAAGTAAATGGAATTAAGGGGGATCAATAAAGCCTTTACATTGAAGGTGAGATTTTAACTGGGACTTAGAAAAAAAGACTTGGAAAAAGAGTCAGAAGATAGATATGAGACAGAGATTAGGAAAGAGAACATTCCAGGCCTGGAGAACAGTCAATTAAAATTCCTGGATTCTAGACATGGAACAGCTTATTCAAGGAATGAATAGTAAAGAGGGCAGTGTCACTAGAGGGCAGAAAAATGAATTGCTTACAGTCACAAAGGTAGTATCTATCACAGTCAGGATTCTTCTGAATCAAGAACTTCTGAAGACACAAATTATCAAGAACTTCTGAAGACACAAATTGAAAATCAGACTTCTTAGCAAGAAAGGAGAAGGGGAAAACTGCTCACAGAGAATGATGGCAATGCATAAGGAACTCTGGCCAATTTTGATCAATTAAAATATGTGTAGAATGACACATGTAAAACCTAGTGGAATTTTACATTGATTATGGGAGGAGGATGGAAGGAGGGGAGGGAAGGAACATGAATCATGTAACCAGGGAAAATTTTTCTTAATCAATTAAATAAAATTTTTAAAACACATGTAGATTTAGAGATTCCATATATATCAAGGATGTTAAAGACAGACAGAAAGAAAGGTCTGGTATACATGAAAATATTCATAGCAGTACTTCTGGTAGCAGAAAAGAAATGGAAACAGAGTAAGTATCTATTACATGGGATATGATTGTTCCAAAATAAAAAATAAAAGGTGATAAAGATGATGGTGATAACAATAATAAAAATAATAGCATTGTTTAGTCTTTTAATGGTTGCAAAATGCTTTGTGTATGCTATCTCACTTTGTCCTCAAAACAACTAAAAGTAGGTGCTATTATTATCCTTGTTTTATAGATGAGGAAACTGAGACTAACAAAGTTTAAGTGACTGGACTAGAATCACATAACTAATAAGCATCTGAGGCAGGATTTGGACTTCAAATACAGTACTCTATCCACTCTATGACCTAGCTATAAATATTAAATGTTGAGATCAACATTAAAACTATGATAAAATAAACTCATTTAACAAAGTCTCATATTCTTATTGACAAAATAGGGGAGGGAGGTTGATGTAAACAGCAGTGCTATAACATGAATGGTCAGATCAAAGTTCTTTTTAATGGTTCTGTATCATGTTAGAAGGAGTATATAGTGGGAATTGGTGGGCTGATTCCTTTTGAATAGAGTGAAGATGATGTCCTTGGGATTCAGCTGGTTGGAAACACTAGGTCTTGAATTATTACAGAGGTTTCCTTGTTTGAGGCATAAAAATTTCAGCGTAGGAGGTAATGTTGTACCAAAGACCTAATATAATTCCCATTATCCTGCAAAATATTGTCAGTCTATCTATCATGTTCAGTTTTGAGAAGATAAACATATCCTATTTCATTAGTAATTGTACCTTTTAGTTCTTTATTATAAATAAATTTATTTTTATTGAATATTAATATCTATGGTTGTTTCTTTACATTCTAACTCAAAGTCTGAATCACTGAACTGGCCTGAGGGAGGCTGGTCTAGAAGTCTAAACTGGAGTACCCAGGAAATCTATTTTTATCTCTGTGGTATTTAAACATTTCATCAGTGAGTCAGATAAAGCAGAGGCACAGATGACATTTGCATCACAATTAGGGAGGGAAATAAAACTTTGAACTACAGAGTCAGGATATCCTGCACCAAAAGTCTCAAACATTTGACTGAATTGAAGATGTAAATTAATAGTGAAAAATGTAAAAATGGAATATATACATTACATTTGAGTCTTGAAATTGTAAATATGAAAAATGATAGAGGCTAGTATAAATATATAAATTAGTATTTTAATTAAAGCCATGTTGATAGATAAAATCATTAGACCACGCGCTTGTAAGCATTCAAAACTGCCGCCTCCATACTGTCTCCTAGCCAAGCGCCTACTCGCCAAAAAGAGACCACTCCCTCCTAACCCACGAGATTTAAGCTCTCCCCTGCGTCAAGACGTCGGAGACGGAAATCAGTTGGACCATGTTGGATCACGGGAAATGTAGTTTTATACATTTCCCAAATTACTTTTTACAAAATATTGATCTCAAAAGGATAAGATTGACTATGTATGTCAAGAAATCAGTTTTGCTGAGAAAGATAAAAAAATTTAGTAGATTGTAAGCCTGATATGTATCAAATAGGTGAAGACTAAACAAAAATAAGGTGGCCAGACCACATGAAAAGATGTATAGAAAATAAGATGACTTTTTCCCTGTCTTCTTCTCAAATTAGACCATGTGCAGGACTGGGATCAGTTTCAAATACAACATTTTAGAAAAAAGCATCCAACTAATAATCATCTAGAAAAGGCAATTTGGTGGTGAATAGCCTCAAGATTATCCAATGTGAGAAATGGCTAAAGTCAGTGTCGATTTTAACTTGGGGAAAGGGTGACAAGAGGGATATAGTAGATTTTTCCTAAGCATTTGAAATTCTGTAAAGTGGAGGGTGGATTAAAGATCCTATAATATTCAAGAGGATAGAAATAGAAGCAACGGGTAGTAGATTCCAAGAGAGTGATTTAGAGAGTAAGTTTAACTAACACCAGAAACAGTTGTAATAATTATCATTATTCCAGTGTAGAACAGGTCACCTCACAAAGGACTGAGCCTTTACATCACTATAATGATCATTTCTTTGGGATACTGAAGAGTCTTCTTAGTTAAGCTTCTAAATACTCTTCCAACTATGAGATTCTGTGATTCAAAATCCAGGTTGTCCTACACCACATCATACTACTCTGGCATTTTCTCTGACTCTCCATTGACCTGTTCCAGTGATGAAACATTGATGCATTAGATTATAAACACATTTCCAATTTTAGTTACAAATGAAGAAGGTCAACATTTTTTAAAAATCTGTCTCCTGTCATTATGGTTAACTAGGCATCATTTGAAAGGTTTCTTCTATAACTACTTCTTACTTAGTGTCAGCCTATATGAGGACATCAAATCAGTATATGAAAAGAACTTTGCAAACCTTCAAGCTCCATATAAATTGAGCTATTTGGATTTCTTTCTACACTTGTGAGTGAAAATGTGCAGTGTGCACCTCAATAGAGTGGCCTTTGGGCCAGTTTGCTGCAAAAAAATGAGTTCCTTTGAGAATATAGCCTTCATTGACTTGTTAAAAAAGTACAAGATTTGAAATTCAAAAGGAAATTAAGCTAAGGCCTTGCAAATAAATCTGTATATGGAATCTCCTCCTCCCTATGATACCTTCTAGATCAAGAGGATCATCCTTCATCTTCCCAAGGAGTCATCATAGTACAATGTACAGAGTAATGAATTTGTAGTCAAGAGACCTGGGTTCAAATCTCATCTCTGCCACGTCTAACCTGTGGGACCAAGAGCAAGTTCAGTATCTTCACTTATAAAACAAGGGGGATCAACTATCTGGATTTTGAGGTCCCTTCCAGGTTTGAATTTATGATCATATGATTTCTTCATGCAGTATGAAGTTCAGACATTGATCACCAAACTGCCCATTGAAATCATGGCAATGATGCATGCTGTCAGCCATAGTCCCTCCTGCTTTTGCTCAGCCAGTGAAAGAGGACATGACTTCTGATTCAGGCCACTAAACAGTGGAAATAATCACTAACAGGTGGTGATAATCTGTTGCCAGTCTAATGGATTTCCCTGAAGATATGCAGGGAAATTCAGTTTTCACTGAAGAACCCTTGTTCTTAATGTACAAAGTGAATAAACAGAGTATATCCACTGCAGCTGGAAGAAGGAAGCCTGCTTCTGATTAGTGAAAGAGAACACGCGATCTCCACAAGTTCCAGTGGCAGAAATCACTCTACATTAATTTCTGTATCTCCTCTTGACTTTTAGCCTTGTTGTCTATATCACCACTTGCTCTTTGGTTTCTTGGACACTGAGTGTATTTAGTGACAGCTGTGGGGTCAGAGGACCTGCTTTCTGGTCTAATACACAAATACACCTTTCCTTGCTTCCACCAGATGATGCCGTGTCTTATTGTTAGATGAGGAGCCCAAGCAGTGACTGCCCAGAATTGATTTCTCAGCTCATCCTGGTGATTAGAAGCACATCCTGGATACTCCTCAGATGTAGAAGGTTTTAAAGAGTGCTTTCTTTTATGGGTTTTCTCCAGAAGGAGCCAGCTGCTCCCAGTTATGGGATATAACAACAGTCAAAATGTTAAGAGCATCATGACTGAAGAATGCTTTTTAAAAATGAAATCTGGGTTTTATGAATTTGAAGAAGATTCCTAACAAAAAAAAGAGGAATGGGACAATGACATAATTGTGGTATGACAGATGACAGGATTGAAGAAACAGGTCCATGACCAGCTCCACCTTCCCAACACCTTTTAAAATCAACAATTATTTAAGTACTTACCATGTGCCAGGCATCATGTTTAGAGAAGGAAATACAGAGAAACACCCAAAGAGCACCTGCCTTCAAGCAGCTTACATTCTAAGTGGTATGGAGGAGGAACTATGAGCTACGCAGGAATACACAACATATACAAAAAAAACTGATGTATGAAAATTTTACAGAGAGATATTTATGGCACTCAATCAAAGACTCTGTGAGGCAGTGATGTCTCGGGACATAAAGATGAAACTAATTTTTCTCTTTCTCCTGGGTGTCCTACATTAGAGGGCCAAAGTAGGAGAAAGCTACAAGCCCTTCTTTCTCAGGGCTTCTCATTCCCTGGATGCATTATAAAACCATGACATCCCCTTATATCTTTATTGACAATTTTTGTTTTATACATCAAAAATATTTTTAATCTATGCCTCTATTTCCCCTAACCTAGTAAGCTTTTCCTTGAAGAAATTAAAGGAAAATGTTTGAGTAAAATTAACCAGTACAGCAACTGCTTCTAACAGTATATGTGATTGTCAAATTCCAAATGTCAATCAAAATATAATTGCTGCCAATTTATTTCATCATTTTCCTCAACAACTCTTGTTCAATCAGACATTCTTCCCTAAATAATTTGGGACTTAAATTTTATAAAAACAGATATTTAAAGGTTTTTTTTCTTGGCGATTCTTGTTTATCTATGTTTTCCATGGTGATCCAGAATCTCTTACTTCTGTACTGAAAGTAGGCTCATTTTCTCAATTTTTCTGCAGGGCTAAGTTTGGTCACTAAAATTACAGAGTTTTCATTTGTTGTTATTTACTTTATTGTAGTTTTCTGTATGTTCTTTTTCTTGGTTCTGCTTGAATTCACTCTTCATCAGTTCAGGTCTTCCCATTTTTCTCAAAATTCATCCAATTTATAGTTTCTTTCAACACAGGACAATATTTCGCTAATAATCAAATACATGTCTGTTCCATAATTTGTTTGATCATTACTCACACTAGGTTTTTCCTACTAAAAAAGTGATGTAATTAAAATTTTGTTATATGTCAGAATTTTCTATCCTTGACATTATTGGTTAACAGAGAGATCTCAGAGTCAAATGACATGGGCAATTTAAGTTATCTTTTTTTTTTAATTATAGCAGAGTTAAAAATCATTTTTTAAGATAGTTTGACTGATTCACGAATGTACCAAGAATTTATTCATGTGTCTGTCTTCCCAACATTAAATACTTCCATATTTTTTCATTTTGATAATTTTTTGAATATGACAAAAATGTATCAGATTTTTTAAAATTTGAGTTTTTCTTATTATTGATGATTTGAAACAATCTTCCATATTTTTATCAATACTTGTAATTCTGTTGAGAACTGTTCATCTCATTTTCCCACTTACCTGTTGGGAAATTATTACGCTTATATATTTATGCTAATTCCCTTTTATATCTTGAAATTGTACCCTTATTAAAGGTTTCTATTTTCCCTCATTCAAAGACATCCCTTCTTATTCTATATACTTTGAATTTATCCGTGCAACAAAAGTTTCCACTTGATGTATTGAAGTGGCTGTGGTTTATAATATTTTATATTACTGGAGAACTATCTACACCTTCTTGGGAAATGACATCATTTAAATGTAGTTATGCTGTTCTTTACTGGAATTGTTAGGAATGATTTTTTCTCTAGTCACCAACCTTGGCTCCCCACTACACATACACATGTACTCCTTTCTCCAAATTTGTGTAGGAGAAAAAAAAATCTTCTGAAGAACCTAAAACAAATACAGCTGCAGGAAGTAACTCTTGCTTCCTACTTACCAAGATCCTTTTCCCTTAATATTATTGTTTATCTCATTTGTACCCAAGGGAATCTGGATTCTTCTTGATTTCTGCTAAGGGAGAGTTTTAATATATGCTTTAAATAAAATTTTTTTGTTTCACTAGAGCTCTCACCTAGTACCCCAGCAATGGAATAAAGGAGTTCCTTCTCTCTTCCTCTTTATAAAGAACTATATTTCCCTTCTTAGGCTCTTTGACTTTCTCTAAAGACACATACACACAATGAATTGTATCTTAGCTCAACCAATTTCTGAGAACACATTGCAATAAAATGGAAAAAAGCAGATAAAATGAAAGTAAGAGTGAGGGAACAGGGAAAGTGGGGGAACAGTTTACAGTTGAAACCACTGGCCAAGGTGTTTTTGGTATGGGTACCAAAAAAGCGTCTTTTCTTGCTTCTTCTCTGAATAGCACCTGAGATCTCTCTTACCCCTAGCACCTCACAACCCTTCCAGGGTGCTCTCTCTCCCTCTCTCACTATCAAGCTCTCTTTTTGTCTCTCTGTCTATATTTCTGTATACCTATCTCTCTCAAACACACTCATCTGCTTCCTTCAGACATACTTCTTTTCCAAGGTCTTTTACAGGGGAGGAGGGCTAAACTTCCAGGCTCAATCCCACAGCTCCCCAAGTAGAGAAACTTTGGGGAACAACTAGTTACATAAGTAACTGAAAGGATATTTTTTTTACATTTTATGATAATCATTTCCAGTTCTTTAATGACATGGAATATTCCATATCTTATAGCCTTAGAATTTTACCAATACAATATTGGTATTTCAAGGACTTACCTTTGTTTCTGAGAAAAGTTTGGAGTAACTGAAGAAGTTGGACAGTTTTCTGAAGAGAGTCCAGCTCACTCACATCTTTTTGTTTTATCCTTTGCCCAAGACATTATATGTTTATACAATTTATCTCAAATATGAAGTCTGATAGGTGATGCATTCAACTATATGTCATAACCTGCACAGTTTTTTTTCTTGAGAAGATAGATTTGAGTTATTAAGGATGTCATCTGGGAGGCTTCACAACATTCTTCAAAAAAATACACCAAGAGCAATAGGCAAGTAATTATTGTGTGTGTGCAGTCTGCTGCATGTAAACTATGAGGAACTTCAGAGAAGTCCAGGAGTAAAAGATTTGTTCAAGAAAACATATGATAGGAAGAAAAGATGTCCTATTCACATGCAAGGGCAAAAGATGACAGATGGGCAGCCCAAATGTTCTATGGAAATCTGCACAATGTCAGTAAAAATCAAAGGCCTCCAACGCATTCCATGGACACCCTGTGGTGACCATATGCAAGGACAAGGGCATAAGTTGCACAATATGGGGAGAAATGGATGGATCACATTCTGCATCAATGGAGCAGTCAGAATAATGATATCAAAGATTCAATAGAGTATTGAATTTTTTTGTCTTCTCCTCTATGATTGTTTGTTTTATAATTTCACCTCTGCCTCTAGCTACTGTTGTGGAGATATCTCTATTCATCATTCTTTTTCTTTTTTAAAAAAAATTATATGGACTTTTATATGCATTAATGAATTATCTGCAGATCTCTGATCAATTACATTCCCCTATCTACATGATGATATTACCACATGTCAAAGCTTGAATACTGAGGCAAGATTGTTTAGTGCATAGAGTAGACTTTAGAATGAAGAAGACCTGATTTCAAGTTCTGACTATGATTCATACTATCTATGTGATCCTGAACAAATAAATTAACACTTCAGTATCCCAGCAGCTCTCAGGTTACAGAAAGGGTAGACTTGAATTTTCAGAAGGAATTTACTAATTCAGAAAAACATATCAGTATAATTACTATTCCAGTTATGTAAATGGAATTAGCTCACCCTCATTCATTTGTGTAGACTCTAGCCAACAGAAATAATGTCACCCCACCCAACTTAGAATTAAGTGGGGACTGGGGAGGTCTCTTACCCACATGTGATAGTGAGTGACAAATCAAAAAACAAGGGATTGCCCTTTGGGCAGTCCAAAACAGTGTTGAGGCTGCCATTTGTCCACTTGAAATTGGAGGTGGATGCAGGAAGTAATGAAAGATGCTATCTTTTAAATATGATGGTAACTTCCTGTGAACTTGGTGTGGAAGGATCTCTGCTAAGATCTCAGACTGCTTCCCTTTGAATTTTCACATGGGTAAGTTAGGCTGACTCTCTTTCTCTTCCTTTGGTGTTTCTGGAGGCTCTAGCCTCAAGAAGCCCTCTCTTCTTAGAAGAATCCTTATTTAAATCATCTCTGTGCCCTCTGCTGGGGCCTCTAAATCCCTACCTGGTTTGGTCCTCTGGTCTGGGCCAGGGTTTCTCTCTCTCAATTTCCCTACCTTCAATCTTCCTAATTGTAAATAAACCACCATAAAAGTCATCCTGACTTGGGTCCATTTTATTTTGAAATTGAGTTAATCGATTTCTGGCAACCATACCTTAAATATCTAGCTTCCCCTCTTACACAGTCCATTTTCCTTTTCATTTATAGCTGAAATGCTACTCTTATTCCAAGTGCTACCATTACTCCATCCATCCTCCAGGCTGCAGATTTGGTCCTTCATGCTTACTTTTCTGAATCTCATTGCTTCCTTACCTTCTCATACTCACAACCCAACTTCAAGATCAAAGTCAAAAATCACTTTTAGATAATTTAGCCTCAGGTAAATTCTGAAACTTCATGTAGCTTAAAGATATACTTTAGATTTCTGGGTTAAGATGGCTGCAGAGTAGAAGCAGGGTGACTTTCTCTCCTCACCAACTGATAAAGCATACCTCCAAAGGACAAAAACCCAAATCCAGATGAAAGAAGGGACCCCATAATAGGGCGCAGTATCGAAGGTACATGGAATTTGGGCACTTCCACACTATAAGGTGTGTGCGTGTGTGTGTGTGTGTGTGTGTGTGTGTGTGTGTGTGTGTAAATAGCTCCCATAAAAATGTGAGCTGATCAATCCCCCCCCCAGTACCAGAGGCAGAGGCTGCACACCAGGGTTACAGCGAGCAGGGGCACAACATCTAGCTCCTTGGCAACTAACTGGCACCACCAGGAGCTTGCCCCTGAGGGCAGCAAGACCTGAGACCCCAGGAGGTTGGAGAGCTCAGACCTGGGGAGTGGGGCTGAGAGAGGCAGAGGCAGTGTGCTGAGACTCAGGGGAAAACTTTAGGTGGAGGAGCAAGTGTGGGCCAATTTCCAGTCTCTGGGCAGCCATCTAGGACCACAGGAGCTTAACCATGAAAACAGCTAGACCAGGGACCACAGGAGGCTGGGGAGGGCAGATTGTGGGCTCAGGAGTGAGGCTGAGTGGGGCCACAAACAGCAAAGGCCTAGCAGATAATGGAAACCAGGAGACTCTCAAAGTAGCCTCAGGCAAAAACTGCTCCCTAACTCCATACAAAGAGAGTTGGTTTGCCTTACTCAGACTTCTGGCTGAGAAAGCATAGTGATGACCAGCAAGGCCCAAGGAATAAACAAGAAGGCCAAGAAAAAACTTCTGACACTTGATAACTTCTGCACAGAAAAAAAAATGCATCAGAAAACAGAGGAGGACAAACAATGAAAGACATCCAAACCTTCCCAAAAAAATGAAACTTGGTCATAAGCTCTTGAAGAGTTCAAATCTGAGATCATGAGAAAGATGGAAGAGATCTGGCAAGAAAAGCGGGAAATAGTTCAAAAAGAAAATAACAGTTTAAAAGGCAGAATTTAACAATTGTCAAGTGAGGCTCAGAAATCAAATGAAGTGATTAGCAAATTGAAGACGAGAAAAGACCAGCTGGAAGCCTTGAAGAGCCAGATTGACCAGACTGAAAAGGAAAACCAAAAGATTATAGCCAAAAACCAGTCATTAAAGGCTAGAATTGGGCAAGTAGAAGCCAATGATCTCATAAGAAAACAAGAATTAATAAAGCAAAGTCAAAAGACTGACAAAATAGAAGGAAACATGAACTATCTCAATGAGAAGATAATAGATCAAGAAAACAGGTCTAGAAGAGACAACTTGAAAATTATTGGTCTTCTGGAAAAATCATAGACAAATAGAAATCTAGATATCATACTACAAGATATTGTCCAACAAAACTGCCCTGATGTCCTCGAACAAGAGGGCAAAATAGACAGTGAAAGGATTCATAGATCACCCTCTACACTAAATCCTCAGAAGACAACCCTCAGGAATGTAATAGCCAAATTCAAAAGCTTCCAAGTTAAGGAGAAAATATTACAAGAAGCCAGAAAGAGAAAATTCAGACATCAAGGAACACCAATCAGGATTACACAGGATCTGGCAGCCTCCACACTACAAGATCACAAGGCTTAGAACACTATATACAGAAAGGCAAGAGAATTGGGTCTACAACCAAAGATCACATACCCATCAAAACTGACTATATACTTTCAGGGGAAAGTATGGGCATTCAACAAGGTAGAAGATTTCCAAGTATTTGCACAGAAAAGACCAGGACTAAATGGAAAGTTTGATATACAACCACAAAAAGAAGAGAAACATGAAAAGGTAAATGAGAAAGAGAGGGGAAAGAAAGACTCTTATTTTTAAATTTGCTTCTTTAAAGGCTTCAATAAGATCAAATTATTTGTATTCCTATATGGAGAAATATTATGTGCAATTCTAAAAAAATATACTCACTATTATAGTAAATAGAATTAGTCATAAGGAGAGGTTGGAGTACTAAATGGTCTAATATGATATGGGGGGGGGTTGGTGGGGGGGAGGGAATAGAAGATAG
>NC_058135.1:9770335-9783518 GCF_016433145.1 Gracilinanus agilis | reverse complement strand
GGAATTCATTAGGCCTCAAAAATAATAAGAGGGGAAGGGAGGGGTGGAAAAGGTAGTAAAACAAGGGAGGGGACAAGAGGGACTAATTTTTAAAAAAAACACTGATTTAAAAGGAAACAGTGTAAAAAGAAGGTGCAGAACTAGGAGAGAATACCAAAATATTAGGGAACACACAGCAGATAATTATAACCCTGAATGTGAATGGGATGAACTTGCCCATAAAAGAGAAGCAAATAGCAGAGTGGACTAGAAAACAAAATCCTACCATATATAGTCTACAAGAAAGACATTTGAGGTGGGTGGACATACACAGGGTTAAAGACAATAACTGGAGCAAAATCTTTGTGGCTTCAACTGAGAAAAAGAAGGCAGGAGTGGCAATCATGATTTCTGATAAAGCCAAAGTAAAAATAGATCTGATTTTAAAAGATAGCGAAGGTAATTATGTCCTGATAAAAGGTAGTATAGATAATGAGGAAATAACATTACTCAACATGTACACACCAAATCACATAGCATCCAGATTTCTAAAGGAAAAACTGGCAGACCTCAAGGAGGAAATAGATAGTAAAACTGTACTAGTGGGAGATCTAAATATTCCTCTATCAGATTTAGATAATTCAAACCAAAAAATAAATAAGAAAGAGATTAGAGAGGTGAATGAAATCCTAGAAAATTAGATTTAATAGATATGTGGAGAAAAATAAATAGGGACAAAAAAGAATACACCTTCTTTTCATCTGCACATGGTACATTCACAAAAATTGATCATGTACTAGGGCATATAAACATGGCAAACAAATGCAAAAGAGCAGAAATAATAAATGTACCTTTTCAGATCATAATGCAATAAAAATAATAATCAGTAAGGGCACATGGACAGGCAAATCAAAAACTAATTAGAAATTAAATAATATGATTCTCCAAAATCAAATAGTTAAACAACAAATCATAGAAACAATTAATAATTTCATCGAAGAGAATGACAATCATGAAACATCCTACCAAAATCTGTGGGATGCAGCTAAAACAGTACTCAAAGGGAAATTCATATCATTGAGTGCATTTAATAACAAATTAGACAGGGCAAGGACCAATGAACTGGAAATGCAAATCAAAAAACCAGAAAGGAACCAAATTAAAAATCCCCAGTAAAAAACTAAATTAGGGATTATAAAAATCAAAGGAGAAATCAATAAAATTGAAAATAAAAGAACTATTGAATTAATAAATAAGACTAGATTACTTTGAAAAAACAAATAAAATTGACAAAGTGCTGGTCAATCTAATTAAAAAAAGGAAAGAAAAAAGTATCAAAGTATCAAAGATGAAAAGGGAGACCCCACTTCTAATGAAGAGGAAATGAAGCAAATCATTAAAAACTATTTTGCCCAATTATACGGCAATAAATATAGCAATCTAGGTGATATGGATGAATATTTACAAAAATATAAATTGCCTAGATTAACAGCAGAAGAAATAGAATACTTAAATACTCCCATATCAGAAAAAGAAATTGAACCAACCATTAAACAACTCCTTGTGAAAAAATCCCCAGGACCAAATGGATTCACAAGTGAATTCTATGAAACTTTCAAAGAACAACTAATTCCAATACTATACGAACTATTTGACACAATAAGCAAAGAAGGAGTTCTATCCAACTCCTTTTATGACACAAATATGGTACTGATCCCAACACCAGGTAGATCAAAAACAGAGAAAGAAAACTACAGACCAATCTCCCTAATGAACATAGATGCAAAAATCTTAAACAGAACACTAGCAAAAAGACTTCAGCAAGTAATCACAAGGGTTATTCATTACGGTCAGGTGGGATTTATACCAGGAATGCAAGGATGGTTCAGCATTAGAAAAACCACTCACATAATTGACCATATCAACAACCAAATCAACAAAAACCACATGACTATCTCAATAGATGCTGAAAAAGCCTTTGACAAAATACAACACCCATTCCTATTGAAAACCCTGGAAAGTATAGGAATAGAAGGGCATTTCCTAAAAATAATAAATGGTATATATCTAAAACCCATCAACAAACATCATCTGTAATGGGAATAAATTACAAGCATTCCCAATAAGATCAGGAGTGAATCAAGGATGCCCATTATCACCTCTACTATTTAACATTGTACAGGAAACACTAGCATTAGCAATTAGAGAAGAAAAAGAAATTGAAGGTATTAAAATAGACAATGAGGAGACCAAGCTATCACTCTTTGCAGATGATATGATGGTCTGCTTAAAAAATCCTAGAGAATCAACTAAAAAGTTAATGGAAATAATCAACAACTTTAGCAAATTTGCAGGATACAAGATAAACGCATAAATCATTAGCATTTCTATATATTTCCAACTTATCTCAGAAGCAAGAGTTAGAAAGAGAAATTCCATTTAAAATCACCCTAGACAATGTAAAATACTTAGGAATCTATCTGTCAAGAGAAACAGAGGAATTATATGAACACAGCTACGAAACCCTTTCCACACAATTAAAAGTAGATCTAGGGGCAGCTGGGTAGCTCAGTGGAGTGAGAGTCAGGCCTAGAGACAGGAGGTCCTAGGTTCAAACCCGGCCTCAGCCACTTCAGAGCTGTGTGACCCTGGGCAAGTCACTTGACCCCCATTGCCCACCCTTACCAATCTTCCACCTATGAGACAATACACCGAAGTACAAGGGTTAAAAAAAAAAAGTAGATCTAAACAATTGGAAAAACATTGAGTGCTCATGGGTAGGATGAGCTAACATAAAAAAATGACCATCCTACCCAAATTAATTTACTTATTTAGTGCTATACCTATGAAACTACCAAAAAACTTTTTACTGAATTAGAAAAAAGTATAACAAAGTTCATTGGGAAGAACAAAAACCAAAAATATCAAGGGAAATAATGAAAAAAATATGAAGGAAGGTGGCCTAGCAGTACCAGATCTTAAACTGTACTATAAAGCAGTAGTCATCAAAACAACATAGTACTGGCAAAGAGACAGGGGTAAGATCAGTGGAATAGACTTTGGGTAAATTACCTCAGCAAGACAGTTTTCGATAAACTGAAAGAACCCAGCTTTTGAGACAAAAACCCTATTTAACAAAAGCTGCTGGGAAAAATGGAAAACAATATGGGAGAGATTGAGCCTAGGTCAACATCTCACACCCTATACCAAGATAAACTCAGAATGGGTGGATGAATTGAAAATAAAGAAGGAAACTATAGGTAAATTGGGTGAGCACAGAATAGTATACTTGTCAGATCTATGGGAAGGGAAAGATTTTAAAACCAAGCAAGAGTTAGAAAAAAATCACAGAATGTAAAATAAATTATTTTGACTACATTGAACTAAAATTTTTTGACAGATAAAGCCAATGCTACCAAATTTAGAAGGGAAACAACAAATTGGGAAAAAATCTTGATAACAAAAAACTCTTATAAAGGTCTAATTACTCAAATATACAAGGAGCTAAATCAATTGTACAAAAAATTAAGCCATCTCCCAATCAATAAATTGGCAAGGAAAATGAATAATCAATTTTCAGATAAAGAAATTAAAAGTATCAATAAGCACATAAGAAAGTGTTCTAAATCTCTAATCATTAGGGAAATGTAAATCAAAATAACTCTGAGGTATTACCTCACACCTAGCAGAATGGCTAAAATGACAACAAGAGAGAGTAATGAATGTTGGAGAGGATGTGGCAAAATTGGGACATTAATGCATTGCTGGTGGAGTTGTGAAACTGATCCAACCATTCTGGATGGCAATTTGGAACGATGTTCAAAGGGCTTTAAAAGACTATGTGCCTTTTGATCCAGCCATAGCACTGCTTGGATTATATGCCAAAGAGATAATAAGGAAAAAGACTTGTACGAAAATATTGATAGCCATGCTCTTTGTGGTGGTAAAAAATTGTAAAATGAGGGTATGCCTTCATTTGGGGAATGACTGAACAAATTGTGGTATCTGTTGGTGATGGAATACTATTGTGCTCAAAGGAATAAAAAAAACTGGAGGAATTCCATGTGAACTGGAATGGCCTATAGGAATTAATGCAGAGTAAAAGGAGCAGATCCAGGAGAACATTGTACACAGAGACAGATACACTATGGTAAAATTGAACGTAACAGACTTCTCTATGAGCAGCAATGCAAGGATCCAGAGCAAGGCTGAGGGACTTATGAGAAAGAAAACTAGCCACATTCAGAAGAAGAACTGTGGGAGGAGAAACACAGAAGAAAAACAACTGCTTGAATTGAATTGAACATCGGCTGATGAGGATATTATTGGGGATGTGGACACTAAACAATAACTCTAGTCCAACTATTAATAATATGGAATTCTGTCTTGATCAATGATACATGTAAAACCCAGTGGAATTGTGCTTCAGATAAGGAGGTAGAGAGGGAAAGAACATGAACCATGTAACTAGGGGAAAATATTCAAAATAAAAAAAACAAACAAATAAATAAATGAAAGGTGTATATTAATGAGCTTGTTTATTCATTGGTAACCATTATCCTCTTGCTCAATATCTCAACCATTTTGGAGAAATGACAAAAGATATGTCAAATGAATAAGCAGAGGGTAATCACAAAATAGTTTCTCTTCCTCCCCAGTGACTTTAGCATTCAGAACACTATATTCCAGAATAAGTTAAATCTAGAAACAAACACAGTTTGGCACACATTTAGCAGGCTTCAAAAAGATTACCTTTATATCTTGAAACCATGTTTTAAGTAACCAGCAGACATCTTTGTGATTCATATCAAGTCAAGAAAGAGCTGACATAAAATAAATGTTCCCCCATCTTGACATCTGGTCTTCTGTTCCTGCACATACCTAAAAGCTGTAATCCCATGATTGTGCAATCTCAGCCTCAAGACCTCTGTATAGGAAACTATGAATACTGTTACTTTGTCTTTAATAGGTTGTATATATTTTAAATTTAATTAAATTTATTTTTATTCCCAATTTTACAAAATCATATAAAACAAGTATTCTCATATACAAAAAAGTTATATCAAAATTAAATATATGTTATATATTTCTATGTTTAGTTTTCTTCGCAACTACATAATAAATCCCACATGAATGTCTCAAGCCTTTCCTACTTGCCCGACCTGCCTTTAAGATAACCCATTCTCTTCTTTTTAGAATTCATTTGTTTATTATTAGAATTTAGCCATACATATTGCAGCCCCTCCCAACCTTGCCACATCACAGAAGGTATCATCCAGAAGACAGATATGTTTATACAAATTAATTCTTTCATGTTTTCACCTTTCAGTTCACTCACTTCAGGTAACATTTACAATTTATTCTTCCAATATTAACTTTGTAACTGTGTATGATGATCTTCTGGTTCTACTCATTTCACTATTCATTATCCCATGTAATGTTTTCCATATTTTTTTAAATTAGCCTGCTTATTGTTTCTCATGGCATAGTAGTATTCCATCACAATCATATACCACATTTTTTTAGCCATTCATCAATTGATGGACATCCCCTCAATGTCCAATTCTTTTCCAATACAAAAAAAGCTGCTATAAATATTCTGCAACTCATAAATTCTTTCCCTTCCCCCCAAATATCCTTGGGAAACAGACTCAATGGTGGTATTTCTGTATCTAAGGGACATACACCATTTTTAATTCTCCAGGTAGTTCCAAATTGCTCTCCAAAATGGTGGATAAGTTTAGAGATTTACCAGCAGTGCATTAGTATCTCCATTTTTCCACAACCCCTCCAACATTTGTCCTCTTTTCCTTTTGTCATTTTAGCCACTCTGACAGGTCTGAGATGATGTCTTAGAATTGTTTTGGTTTGCATTCCTCTGATCAGTAGTAATTTAGAGAATTTTTTTTCTTATTACGCTATGTCTTTGATTTCTTCATTTGAAAATTGTTTATTTATATCTTTTTTTCTATTAGCAATTATGGGATGGCTGAGGTAATTGTATGTTGGGGAATTAAAGTTTAAAATGTCTTCTATGAGGAATTTTTGAGACTAAGAATATACTATGGCTGAAGAAACACTATTTGAGCTCAGAGAGGAAGCAGGAGGTGACCTTCTTTCATCTTAACTTGCAAAAAGACCTAAGAGAATTCTAGAGTAGAAACTTCAAATATTTTCCTGAAAATGTTGATTTATTATACTATAGTCTATGTAAAAATCAATAATTATAAATAAATTCTGGAGGTAACTCCAGATATGAGTTTTACCTCTATGATAATGTTAGAATATTTAAAACTTTTAATTATTTTTATAATGGTTAATACATTTTATTATCAGATTATGCTTATTACTTATATATTGCTTTACATAATTATTACTTTCATACTAAGATTGATTTTAATTTAAGATTATTAATCTTGACCTCTTCCTTGATACTCTAGTACCCTGAAAGATGCTCTCTCATTTATCCTTTGTTGCCTTACCACATGATAACTTCAGTTAGGTCTTGTGACTCACATCTAGGGCAGATCCTTCTTTCACTTTCTTTGCTTTGTTTTAAAGCTGATTAATTCTGGTTTTCAAAATACTATTTTTTGCTCTAGTTTATGTGCTTCTGTTTCCAGATGACTTATTTTTCTTTTTAAGTTATTTTCCCACTTGTCTTCAGCCTCACTTAATTGTTTTTTGAATTGTGGTTTGAGTTCTTCAAAAGCCTGAGTCCAATTTGCTGGAGTTTCTGTATTTTTTCTTAGTGTTCCTTGGTCCTCCACTGTTCCACTTGCTTTTTGTTCATTACCTGGATAGAAACTGTCAATTGTAATTTTTTTTTAATTTTTCTGTTGTTTACTCATATTTTTTCCTTCTTTGCCCCCTGTCATTGGCTAAAATATTGATCCTCTGATTATTTGCTAGCTCTGTGGGTTTGGTAGGCCAGATCCTTCTGAATGAAGAGTTCCATGATGGGCACCACATAAGATTTTGTTGTCACAGTTCAATCCACAGGTTCAAATAATCAGAGATTTTCCATTGTGGGAAGAGTTCTTAGTAGCCATCTTATACAACTCCTACCTGAAAGGAATATTGTTATGGTATTCTCAAGAAGCACTCATTCAGTCTCACTTTTCAATTGATGTCATTGGACATCCAACAAAGTTGGAAGTACTTTATGGAATTAGGCCCAAATTTATATCTTTCTGATTGCCACACATTTCTCCTGGTTCTGTACCCTGAGGCTAAACGAAGCAAATCTACTTCCTCTTCCACATAATATCTTTCCAAATACTTGAATACAACTCTCTTTTCTATTTCCACATCCCATCTGGTCTTTTTCTTCTGTGTACTAAATATTTTCAGTTCTTTCAGTCAGTTTCAAGGCATGGATTCAAAGTCTTTCACCAGCCTGGTTGTTCTCTCTCCAGCTCAATATCCCTCATAAATCATGGTGTTCAGAATTAAACCCAATATATCAGATGAAAAGTAATTGAACAAATATTTATTACTATGTTCCATGTACTGTTCAAGGACCAAGTAATAAAAAGAGAAGAACAAAGTCAGCTGTTTCCTTCAGGAGCCTAGATATTGACAATGTGTAAATTCTGAATATTGGCATTCTATAAATAATGAAATAATGTGTAAACTGACAACTAGATTCAAAATATAGTTTAAAAAGTTTTAAAGAGTATTTTTTCAAACATTTATTAATATTTAACATGGTTACATGATTCATGCTCCTCCTTTCCCCTTCGCCCCCCGCACTCCCCCCACCCATGGCCAATGCACATTTCCACTAGTTTTGTCATATGTCCTTGATCAAGACCAATTTCCAAATTGTTGGTAGTTGCATTGGTGTGGTAGTTTCGAGTCCACACACTCAATCATGTCCACCCCGACCCATGCATTCAAGCAGTTGTTTTTCTTATATGTTTCCTCTCCTGCAGTCCTTCCTCTAAATGTGGGTAGCATTCTTTACCATAAATCCCTCAGAATTCTCCTGGGTCATTGTATTGCTGCTGGTACAGAGGTCCATTACATTCAATTTTACCACAGTATATCAGTCTCTGTGTACAATGTTCTTCTGGCTCTGTTCCTTTCGCTCTGCATCTGTTCCCGGAGGTCTCTCCAGTTCGCCTGGAACTCCTCCAGTTTATTATTCCTTTTAGCACAATAGTATACCATCACCCACATATACCACAGTTTATTCAGCCATTCCCCAATTGAAGGACATACCCTCCTTTTCCAATTTGTTGCCACCACAAAAAGCGCAGCTATAAATATTTTCGTACAAGTCTGTTTATCTATGATCTCTTTGGGGTACAAACCCAGCAATGGTATGGCTGGATCAAAGGGCAGGCATTCTTTTATAGCACTTTGAGCATGATTCCAAATTGTCAGCCAGAATGGCTGGATCAGTTCACAGCTCCACCAGCAATGCATTAATGTCCCGATTTTGCCACATCCCCTCCAACATTCATTACTCTCCCCTTCTTTCATTTTAGCCAATCTGCTAAGTGTGAGGTGATACCTCAGAGTTGTTTTGATTATTCTCAAATTGTCTCTTCTAGACCGGTTTTCTTGGTCTGTCACTCTCTCATTGAGATATTTCATGTTTCCTTCTATTTTTTCAGTCTTTTGACTTTGTTTTATTTGTTCTTGTTGTCTTGAGAGATCATTAGCTTCTACTTGCTCAATTCTAGCCTTTAGGGATTGATTTTCGGCTATAATCTTTCGGTTTTCGGCCATGATCTTCTGGTTTTCAGCCATAATTGTCTGGTTTTCGGCCATAATCTTCTGGTATTCCTTTTCAATCTGGTCATTTCTGGTGTTCAGTTTTCTTAACAGTTCATTTGATTTCTGAGCCTCACTTTCCAATTGCAAGATTCTACCTTTTAAACAGTTATTTTCTTGCCATATCTCTTCCATTTTCCTCAAAGTCTCAGTTTTGAACTCTTCCATAGCTTGTGAGGTGTTTTCCTTATTCGAGGAGGGTCCGGATGCTTGTTTGTTCTCCTCCTCTGTTTGCTCGGTTGTCTGGATTTTCTCCGTGTAAAAGTTGTCGAGTGTTAAAGACTTCTTTTTCTTGTTGTTATTCTTTCTCTTCTGAGCTTCCTGAGACTGGGTAGCCATTGTTAGCCCAGCAGCTTCTCAGGTTTATCCTCGCGCTCAGGATCTGTTCGTGGTCAAGCCCCTTGTTGGACCCCCTTGCTTGATCGTCTGCTGGAGGTTTCTTTACAAGTCTCAGGGCGCTGTTTCCACAGTCGTATACCCATCTGCACTGGTTCCCCACTCAGGGTTTCAGAGCTTTAGCTTGTGACTGTGTCTGCCTCCACCCACACCTCCACCCGTGCCTGGGCTCTGAGCCCGTGCTCTGTGCCCTACGTCCGCTCTCAGCGTCCTGCTCCCGCGCTCAAATTTTGTGTGCGTTCGTTAGCTTTTTGGGGTCCTAAATCTTGCTGCTCTCAGAAACAGGCTCCGGAGCTGCCAATGACTCGATGGGTGCCCCAAACTTGCTCTATTTCTTTTTAGCTGGCTTCGGCGTTATAGGTGTTGTGTGTGGAGGGGGTGGGGGTGGGGTGGTTGCTCAGCCTGTGATTTAGTGAGAGCTGTTTCACCCCTTTATAGCATGGAAATGCCTCGATTTCACGTACCTTCCAAGCTGTGCCCTGTTGTGGGGTTCCTCTGTTCGTGTGGACTTGTTTTTATGTCCCCTTGAGGAGTTTTGTGTGTTTCGGTCAGGAGAGGTTAAGAGCTGCTTCTTACTCTGCCGCCATCTTAACACGGAACCCTAAAGAGTATTTTTTTGCAGGGAGAGGGGTAGTACTAATAATTCAGTGAAAGAATCAGAAAAAGCCTCTTGTAGGAAGTCTCTAGTTCTAAATGTATACTACAAGGTGGGCCAGTAATTAAAACTTCACTATTCACAAAAGCAAACACATCCTAGAATACACAAAGGCTGGATAGTAATTCTCAGTGATGGATCCAACCAAGTGTATCTCTCTAAATAAATTTATGAGCCCTACTAGTGCCCCTCTCTATTGTGGAGGTCCCCTGAAAACTATCCCTTCTATTTTACCCTGAAATATAGCTGAATCCATAATCTCAAAGTGAGGATTCCTTAAACCAGAGCAAATTGAAATCAATATATGCCCTCACATTCTGTACCATTTGTACAAGTGGAATGCTTATCCAACCTCCTGGAAGTCACTTCTTGATTTATTTAATATATCAAGGAAAAATATTAATAATGACAATAATATTTCTAGGTAAAATTGCAGTTAAAAATGTTTTGCATATAATTTTTCATTTCAGCCTCACAACCAGATAAATATTCCAAAACATTTCTAGATACATGAACTCATGAATGCGGGTACTATCTTCAGTAATATATATGGCAACCTATGTGTGATGACCTCTGTAAGAAATATATGTAAGGTAATGGGGTCACCAGGGATATTACAATAAACTAGTGTTTTGTGGGAACACACTCTATGATTTATGAGAGACTGGACCAGGTTGAAGAGACCAGAGTTTACTGGATATCCACAGGAATGGCAATTGATCTTAACTGTCACCCAGCTTCTACTAGACCAGAGTATACTAACAGGCTAACAAGGTAAAAGGGACTTAACAGCTTTAATTATGTTAGACTAAAAGGTGGGAAAGGATTTCTATACTTAAAATCTAAGGGATAAAACCACAGGGCAATGGGAGGACTTACTCTACTCTTATCTAAGTGATCTAAACTAACAGGGCCCAAGGAGCTGTAAATGGAGTCTCTGGGTTTCTGCCTCAAACCTGGAACCTGCCAGGCTTGAGTACAGCTAGGGCTTTTGTGGCTTTGGGATTCTCACTGCAATCCACTGATCATCTCTGGATGCCAGGAGTCAAGATGATCTCAGGTACCAAGTAGAGAGGGTTCTGCTTGAAGCACTGTCCTCCAGTTTTCAAACTTCTCCTCCTCTCTTGGCTCTGTAGATTTGTCCTTTTCTTAGATGCCACACCACACAGGATCCCAGGGGAAATCAGGAAACAGGGTGTCCTTTGCTCTGAGGTCTCCCAGGCTGGCAACAGTTTTGCTCACCACTAATGGAGTCCACACACACGGCACAAACAGACTTCCTCCTCCTTCATTCCAACCTGGAATTCCCAGCTCCAGCTCCTTCCTGCTAGGTACTTCCTAATCAATACATAATCAATACCTAATAACCAGCTAATCTAATCTTACTCATAACACCTCTTTTATTAATTAATTAATTTTCATCTATGTCCTATAATAACTTCACCATAGGCAGTCCACCCAGATTGTAAGAGCCTCTCATGTCTTCTAGACATCACAAACAAGGCATTGGAGAACACAAGTTTCCCATTAATTATTCTTTAGTTTTAGCAGAACAGTCCATTACATTTGTTACATTTACATGGTATCTTTTATACAACTTTTCCTTCATAATTTTTTTAAATAGTGTACTTTAACCTGCTCAGAACCAGTGTTAGCCTATGCTTTCCCCTTTGAACAAATGCTTTTTTAAAGAAAAATGAGTAATAGAAAAAGATATAGAAAAACCCAATATTTTACATGTAAAAATCTAAAACAAAAATATATACAGTTTGAAAATGAGTGGAAAAATATTTACAATGCCTGAGGATATTTTTAGAAGAATTACACTAATGCTAAAAATAAAGCAACAATTAAAATTCACAATGTCAAGAAAGATAAACAGGTAAACTGCATTATTTTCAAATGTCAGAGATCCTGTTGCTACCAAGGACTTGTGGGAATTCTAGCATTTTTCTTCATTCTTCTTCTCATCCATAAAATGAAGAAGTTGAACTAGTTGACCTCCGTAGTTCCATATAACTCTAAAATTTTAGTAGTAATTTCTGGGATATGTATATACATATATATATTCATATACTTATGTGCATTGGGGTATGTGTAATTTTAAGTTCATGTATATCATATTTGAACCCCACATAAAGTATATACAAAACTAGTTTATAAGCCTGCAGAATTGGGTGCTCTCTTAATTGAAGCTTTAATCAAGAAATAAAAAGCTATTGCAGGGCATCTTTATTAACTATAATCTCATCCAAAACTCCAAGTAAAGAAATAGAATCCAGCTGGGTTCAGTTGCTGATTAAAATTTGATTCCAACTCAGTTGCTGTAAGTATTACTGTTGGGAAGACTTGGGTAAGGAGGTTATGAGTACCAGGATGGGCAAAATGGGAGATCTGATTGGAAAGGGAAGAAAAAAAAAGTGTTTAAGAGTTCTGAAAGCTGTTCAATCCAGCTGTCTTCAAGTCCCATTCACCTTAGTGGAGGAACTTGGCCAGGATTGGTTTTTTTTGTTTGTTTTTTTTAATGAAGTCATGGAAAAGTTGACATGTTCTTGTCACAGTGCCTTTTGCTAGAACAGAAAGGTGATTCTCAAGAACAGTGGGTGAGTCATCTACTGACACAAAGTTCACAAATAGGTGGTGTACACTCATGCAGACATCTGGAAATGGTGCCAGGCCTCCCTGAACTCAAATTTCATACCCTCATGTTGTTTTCTTCTGACTATTCCAGCATCATTAATGAGGAGTACATGAGTAATTGAGGAAATACACTTTACTTTGAAGTTGATAACAACTGGCTATATACTGTGCTGGCTACCACTGCATTAAACACACACACACACACACACACACACACACACACACACACACACCATATACAATTCAAGAGACTGAAAATATAAAAGGATGCCCACAATTTATCTTTGAGCACACAGAACAGCCAGGATTTCTGTGCTACCCAAGCCCATCTTTTTACTCCAAATCCTATATAGGTTTGAATTCTGTAATCTCTGTAATTTCAGAAAAATACGAAATACAAATTCTTCAACCAAAAATAGAAAAATGCATGGTGAGTGTAAGTGGGTTGCAACTTATCAAAAATTTAATGAACATGAAAATAAATGGGATTGTTTTCTTCATTTCAGTTAAGGAAGCATTTCTTGGCTTATGTGCCCTATTCCTGTTTCTATAGTTAAGAAAATAATAGGCTTGTATACAAACCCCCACACATACATACTTGCAAACACACAGTGGAATATGATCTTTCCACTTGAATTAGTTTCCTATGATATTGGAAAGTTAACTAGATATTGAAAGTAGCTCTTAATGGAAGGAAGGAAGGAAGGAAGGAAGGAAGGAAGGAAGGAA
>NC_058135.1:9765163-9770107 GCF_016433145.1 Gracilinanus agilis | reverse complement strand
AAGGGAAGGGAAGGGAAGGGAAGGGAAGGGAAGGGAGAGTGTGGGAAAGAGAAAGAGAGAAAGAGATGAAGGAAAGATTTATTAAGAGCTTCCTATGATCCAGATACTATGCTAAACATTAGGCATACAAATACAATAAAAAGACTGTCCATGTTCCTAAGGAACATGTATTCTAGAGTAAAGGCAATTAATGAAAGAAAGCTAAAGTGTGAAGGGGTAACTGTATCTGAGCATAGGTGTTTGGGATGGTTTTGATATTGGATATTATTACTTGGAAATTCGTTTAGGTTTTTTTTTTCCCCTAAGATATGACAATTAGGTAATGGAGTAGATCTAAAACCAGCAGTTATCGGAATTTTTTTTTTCTATTTGCCTACTTTTCTATTCTCTGGTAATGGACATTGTCAATAAGTAGCATTTAACAAACTAAAGGCTATTACACCCCAATAAACTGATTTAGATTTCTAAATTCTATTCCTGAAACAGGAAGTCAATTCTAAAGGGATTTAAAGAGACAGGCACACCAATATGTTCAAAGAGATATGGATTGGTTTAACTATTCTGTAATAACTTATATTTAAGAAAAGTGACTAAACTTTCCCTACTTTTGACCCAGTGTCTCCACTGTTTGGCACATGTGAAGGGAACCAAAGAAAGATAAAAAGTTCTAACACATACACATACAAACAGAATAATGGGAGTGTTTTCTTGTGGTGGCAAATAACTAGAAACAAATTGTATGTCCATTGATTGAGTAAGGGGTGAACAATGAATGTGCTGAATTATTATATAAAAAGGTTCTTTGAATATGAAAGATTCCGAGAAACACTAGAAGATTTCTGTGAACTGATGCAGTGAAATAACTAGGAAAAAACAACATACAAAATGATTGTGATAATATCAATTAAAACAATACACTCTTAGTCAAACTGAGTAATTTTAATAATAATTTTGGACCCAGGAAAGAAATGATGAAACATTTCCCTCTTCTTGGGAGAGGGGTGTGTGTGTGTGTGTGTGTGTGTGTGTGTGTGTGTGTGTGTGTGTTTCTGTGTCTGGGTCTGGGTCTGGGTGTAGGGAGGGCTTTGAAGGAAGAATGAAGCAATGGGAACTATATCACATATCTTCATTTAGTTGTTTTTCTTTGATATAAGATGTAATTATGTGGAGTGGGTGGGATAGGAAATGGTTATTCAAAAATGACTGTTATAAAAGAAACAATTAAGTCTAATAAAATTTAAAATTTTGATGTTAATAGAGTTGCATGGGTTTTGAAGTTGTTCTGATATTTTTGTTATTAAAGAATAAATATTCTACAATCTGTGTGAGTATCTCTACAATTATATCAATCTTCATTACTTTTCATAAAGACTTCAAAAATCTCAAAATAGGTCTTTTTTTTCTCAGTTCTCATATATAGTAAGTTCTACATCTAGGAGTTACAGAACAGTAATTTTTTGACTTGATTCAGTATTTCTTCCTTTAAGCCAGATATCTGTATGCTAGATTTGCTTTTTTGATACCAGCTGCTGTATTCTATGGATTCTTAGTTCTTTCCGTTTTGGCTCCTACTTGGCCTTTCAAATCCAGCTTTATTTCTTTTGACTTCTGGTCTTGTTTTTTACTTTGGGATTGGCATTCCTTTTTTAACTGCTTTTAAACCAAGTATTTAAAAGATCAAGTTAAATTTTTTTTAGATTTCCTCAGAATATAAATCAAGCAAAGGCAACTGAAGATGAAACTGGATAGAAGAAAGCTTGAACAGTTCTGACAACAATTCGTTTGGAAAAGGCCTAAAAAGTTTTAGAAGACATCAGTGTGACTTAAGAATCACTTCTAATGTAAAGAAACATTTTCTGATGACCAAATTTTTCAGAAATAAAATGTATTGCTTTGAGAAGTATGGAGGCTCCTCATTTAAGAAAAGCTCTAATAGGAGCTGGAAGATCATTCATGGGATATATTGCTAAGGAAATTACTGTTTGGTAATGGTTGGACTCTATGATCTCTGAAATCCTAAACAACTCAGAAATTCTATGAATTTTTGAACTCCATGTTGGGATTCTGAAATCCCTGTATCTTCTCCCTAGACCACATTTTGATGATAAGCATCAAAAACCAGGAAATATTTTGATTTTATAATTTATCCCTCAGCATCTAGCACAGCTGCTGGACATAATAAATGTTTGTAGGATAGAGTAGAATTGATTAGCCCTATCCGAGCCATGGGTTTGGGGTATAGAGGTTCAACAACTCATGACTTTCTGTCCTTTATTGGTAAAATATGACAATTCTTTCCTCACAATATTTCAAAACTGGATTTCCTGGGAATTTTAGGAATGATAAGGATACTAATATATTAAGGAATGTATAAGTTTATTTGAGGCTTCAAGTTCATTTAAATATATGTCAAATCAACTAAGATGTTTAGCTTAGAAAAGTCTTGAAGAAAGGTATGATAGATAGCTTCAAGAATGTGAGGGACTATTATATGGAAGAAGGACCAAATGAGTTGTGCTTGGTCTCAGAAAGGGAAACCAGAAGAAATGAATGGAATTTGCAGCAAAATCAATTTAGGCTTGATGCAATGGAAAGCAAAAGCAAAAACTAAATTTCCTGACCATTAAAGTTATCTCAAAAAGTAGTTTGATGCTGTGAAAGTTCATTTGAGTTTTTTAAGCAAAGACTGGTTAGCCATTGGCTAGTACTTTGTAGAAAGAATTCTTGTTTGGTGATGGGGTGGATTAATTGGATCCTGAAGTCTTTCCCTGCCCTGAGAGTCTATTAATTTCTACAAGGACTTCTGATATTGCAAATCATTTGGTTATTCTCATAAGATTAATCATCCATGGATCATTTTCCCAGTTTTACTTCTTTCCTCCCTTGCTTCCTTCTTTCCTCCCTCCCATCCTCCCTTCTTTCTCCTTCTTTCTCTCTTCCAGAGCTGAGAGCAACAAACACAATTTTTCTAATAGATACAAATATATCTAGACAGCGTAGTGGAGTTTCTATGAAATTATAGCAGCCAGAGCAACAGTAGGATCAAAAGTAGCCCAAATTCTTTTAGAACAAGCTGATGACTTCTGGGAGTGGAGACTAGATGGTGGAGTGATCCTGAGCAGCTCCCTGCCACCATGAGAATTCTCTACAACCAAGATAAAAATATCACCACAAAATGAATAGAGGAGTGAAAGAACCAACAAGGAGACAAAGTGAAATAACTTTCAAGAAAATAAAAACTCAAAAGGTAGGCAAAGAACAACTGGGGCACTTGGGTAAGAGGAGACCAGAGCCAGCAAAGCTATAACAAGGAGGGAAGGACAAGCCAAAAGCAAGCCACACACCCTCCCCCACACCCCACAGCTGTTGTCCAAGGTTTGGGAACCTATAACCAAGGCAACATCTAGACCTGGAGATCCTGCCTAGGCAACTAGTGGTACAAGCCAACCCACCCCATGAAATTTCAAACCTGTGGAAAGGTCCAGAGCTCCAATCCCAGGGAATTCTATTCTGGGCTTGAGATAAGGATTTAGTTAGTTCACAATTTGGTATTATTGATAGTACTAAGAACTGATCTTTTTGCTTAAAGCTGAGGGCAGAGATCAAAGATAGGACAATCAAGGGTGTGCTTGACTGGATCAAATACACAACCCCTGACCTGATCAAGATCAGAGAGAGATCAAAAGCTTACTCCTAAACGTGAGAAAAGTATTTAAGCTTTCAGCCCCTCAAGAATCAATTGAGGGATCATCTGAGTGGCTTGGTAGATTTAGAGCCAGACCCAGAGATGGGAGATCCTGGGTTCAAATCTGGCCTCAGACACTTCCTAGCTGTGTGAACCTGTGCAAGTCACTTGACCTCTATTGCCTAGTCCTTACCACTCTTCTGCCTTAGAACCAATAAACAGTATTGATTCTAAGATGGAAGGGAAAGGTTTTAAAAAACAATCAATTGACTCTCAGAGCTCACATCCCTCAGACCATCACATCTCCCCCACCCCCATCCCAGTGTACCTATAATTAGATAGGAAAAATGAGCAAAGAAAAAACACTTACCTCTAAAGAATTTTTAAGTAGATTTTTATAGATATCCATTTTTAAACATTTATTAATATTTATATTTTAGAAAAGTTAACATGATTACATGATTTATGCTCTTACTTTCCCCTTCACCCCCTGAACCCCCCCTCCCCTGGCCGATATGCATTTCCACTGGTTTTAACATGTGTCATTAATCAAGACCTATTTTCAAATTGTTGATAGTTGCATTGGTGTGGTACTTTCGATCCCCAATCATGTCCTCATCAACCCATGTATTCAAGCAGTTGATTTTCTTCTGTGCTTCCTCTCCAGCTGTTCTTCCTCTGAATGTGGCTAGCATTCTTTTCCATAAATCCCTCAGAATTGTCCTGGGTCATTGCATTGCTGCTAGTAGAGAAGTCCATTACGTTCTATTTTACCACAGTATATCAGTCTCTGTGTACAGTGTTCTCCTGGCTCTGCTTCTTTCACTCTGCATCAATTACTGGAGGTCTTTCCAATTCACATGGAATTCCTCCAGTTTATTATTCCTTTTAGCACAATAGTATTCCATCACCAACATACAACACACTATGTTCACCCATTCCCCAATTGAAGGGCATGCCCTCCTTTTCCAGTTTTTTGCCACCACAAAAAGCACAGCTATAAATATTTTCGTACAAGTCTGTTTATCTATGATCTCTTTGGGGTACAAACCCAGCAATGGTATGGCTGGATCAAAGGGCAGGCATTCTTTTATAGCCCTTTGAGCATAAATCCAAATTGCCATCCAGAATGGTTGGATCAGTTCACAGCTCCACCAGCAATGCATTAATGTCCCAATTTTGCCACATCCCCTCCAACATTCATTACTCTCACCTTCTTTCATTTTAGCCAATCTGCTAGGTGTGAGGTGATACCTCAG
>NC_058135.1:9689042-9765120 GCF_016433145.1 Gracilinanus agilis | reverse complement strand
CAGCAATGCATTAATGTCCCAATTTTGCCACATCCCCTCCAACATTCATTACTCTCACCTTCTTTCATTTTAGCCAATCTGCTAGGTGTGAGGTGATACCTCAGAGTTGTTTTGATTTGCATTTCTCTAATTATTAGAAATTTAGAACACTTTCTTATGGGCTTATTGATACTTTTGCTTTCTTTACCTGAAAATTGCCTATTCATGTCTCTTGCCCATTTATCAAATGGGGAATGGCTTGATTTTTTATACAATTGATTTAACTCCTTATATATTTGAGTAATTAGATCCTTGTCAGAGTTTTTTGTTATAAAGATTTTTCCCAGTTTGTTGTTTCCCTTCTGATCTTGGCTACATTGTTTTGGTTTGTACAAAAGCTTTTTAGTTTTATATAATCAAAATAATTTATTTTACATTTTGTAATTTTCTCTAACTCTTGCTTGGTTTTAAAATCTTTCCTTTCCCAGAGATCTGACAAGTATGCTATTCTGTGTTCACTTAACTTACTTAAAGTTTCCCTCTTTATATTCAAGTCATTCACCCATTCTTCATTCACCTCTCTTACCTCTTTCTTATTTATTTTTCGGTTTGATTTATCTAGATCTGAAAGAGGAATATGTAGATCTCCCACTAATATGGTTTTATCATCTATTTCCTTCTTGAGCTCTGCCAGTTTCTCCTTTATGAATTTGGATGCTGTACCACTTGGTGCATACATATTGAGCAGTGTTATTTCCTCATTGTTTATACTGCCTTTAATCAGGATATAATGACCTTCCCTGTCTTTTTTTAATCATATCTATTTTTACTTTGGCTTTGTCAGAAATCACAATAGCCACTCCTGCCTTCTTTTTCTCATTTGATGCCCAAAATATTTTGCTCAAGCCTTGAACCTTAAACTTGTGTATGTCCACCCACCTCATATGTGTTTCTTGTACACAACATATGATAGGATTTTGGTTTCTAATCCACTCTGCTATTTGCTTCTGTTTTATGAGCGAGTTCATCCCATTCATATTCAGAGTTATAATTATCAGTTGTGCATTCGCTGACATTTTCATTTCCTCCCCTATTCCTACCCTTTCTTCTTAAACTATTTCCTTTTAAACCAGTGGTTTGCTTTAAGCTGGTATCCCTTATCCCCTCCCTTGATTAACTTCCCTTTCTACCCCCTCCCTTATTTTTCCCCCTCTTTATGTTTTTAAAGGCCTAATGAATTCCCTCCCCCTTCTTCTCCTCTCCCTTTTTTGACCTCCACACTCCCCTGCTCCCCTTGGTTTATCCCTTCTGACTTTCTCAGTAGGGTTAGATAGAGTTTTATATCCCAATGGATATAACTATTCTTCCCTCTCAGGGTTAATTACACTGAGAGTAAGATGTAAATATTACCTCTTAATGCTCTCTTCCTCTCCTTCTTATAATAGTATTCATCCCTTCTCCTTCCCATGCCCTCTTTGTGTGTAATAGAATATCTTATTTTTCTTATTCCTTCAAGATTCTCTTGGTGTCCTCTACTATTCATCCCCCTCTTTCCTTCCCACCCATATTATCTTAGACCATTTAGTATTCCAACCTCTCCCTATGAATAATTCTTCTAATTATTATAATAGTGAATGCTATAATGGTGAAGAGAGTTCACTACAGAGAATTATACATAACATTTTCCCACATAGGAGTACCAATAATTAGATCTTATTGAAGCCCTTAAAGAGGCAAATTTAAAAAATAAGAGTTTTCTTTCTTTCTCCTCTGTTTCTTATTTTCCTTTTCATGTTTCTCTTGATTTTTGTAGTTGGATATCAAACTTTCCATTTAGTCCTGGTCTTTTCTTGCAAATGCCTGGAAATTTTCTATCTTGTTGAATGCCCAAACTTTCCCCTGGAAGAATATAGTTAGTTTTGATGGGTAGGTGATCCTTGGTTGTAAACCCAGTTCTCTTGCCTTTCTGAATATCATATTCCAAGCCTTGTGGTCTTTTAGTGTGGAGGCTGCCATATCCTGTGTGATCCTGATTGGTGCTCCTTGATATCTGAATTGTCTCTTTCTGGCTTCTTGTAAAATTTTTTTCTTTTAGTTGGAAGCTCTTGAATTTGGCTATTATATTCCTGGGGGTTGTCTTTTCAGTGTCTAGTGTAGAGGGTGATCTATGGATCCTTTCAATGTCTATATTGCCCACTTCTTGTAGAACTTAAGGGCAATTTTGATGAATAATTTCTTTTACTATGGAGTCCAGACTTCTATTAATTTCTGGTTTTTCAGGAAGACCAATGATTTTCAGATTGTCTCTTCTTGACCGGTTTTCTTGATCTATCAGTTTCTCATTGAGATATTTCATGTTTCCTTCTATTTTATCTGTCTTTTGACTTTGTTTTATTTGTTCTTGCTCTCTTGATAGATCATTGGCTTCTACTTGCCCAATTCTTGTCTTTAGAGACTGGTTTTCTGCTATAAGCTTTTGATTTTCCTTTTCAGTTTGGTCTGACCTGTTTTCCAGCTATTTGATTTTGGTCTCCAATTTGCTTATTAATTCTTTTGATTTGGGGGTATCTTTTTCTAATTGCCCCATTCTAGCCTTTAGAGACTGGTTTTCAGCTACAATCTTTTGGTTTTCCTTTTCAATCTGGTCATTTCTGGTCTTTGATTTACTTGTCTCACTTTCCAATTGTGAAATTCTGCCTTTTAAACTGTTATTTTCTTGCCAGATCTCTTCCATCTTTCTCATCATCTCAGATCTGAACTCTTCAAGACCTTGTGACCCATTTTCATTGTTTTGGGAAGGTTTGGATTGTTTTTTCTCCTCTACTGTTTTCTCTGTTTTCTGGATTTTTTCTGTGTAAAAGTTGTCAAGTGTTAAAGGTTTTTTCTTCTTCATCTTTCTCTTCTGGTTTTCCTGATGATTCTGGCTTGCCATTGTAAGCTGAGTTCCTTCTCAGCTTTATGCTCGCGCCCAGGATCTGTCTGTGGCTCTTTAGAGATTCCTGAGGTCTCAGGTCTAGTTGTTCTGGGACAAGCCTCCTGGTGGTCTCCTTGCTCGTTCTTCTGCCTGAAGCTCCTTTAACAGTTTCATGGAGCTGCTTCTGCAGTCAAGCACCTCTCTACACTGGGTCCCGACTTAAGGTCTGCTCCTGCACTCAGAATCAGCCCCTTCGTCCGCGCCCCAGTCCATGCTTTAATCTGTGCCTCAGCCTGTGCCTGTGTCAGCCCCTTCGCCTGCACCTGGGCTCGGGGTCTGCACTCAGAGTCCATGAGTTCCTCAGCCTCCCGGGGGGTCTCAAGTCTTGCTGCTCCCAAGAACAAGCCCTGGTGAGCTGCCAATGACCCAATGGGTGCCCCAAACCTGTTCCAACTCCCGTGCGCTGGCTTTGGCGTTGTGGGTGGTGTGGGGTGGGGGAGGGGGTTGCTCTGCTTGTGTTTTGTGGGAGCTGTTTCACCCCTTTATAGCATGGAAATGCCCCATTTCTACGTACCTCCAATGCTGGGCCCTGTTGTGGGGTCCCTTCTTTCCTCTGGATTTGTTTTTATGTCTTCTTGAGGAGTCCTATATGTGTGGGTTAGGAGAAGTCAAGCAGCTGCTATTTACTCTGCCACCATCTTAACCCTCACTCTAAAGAATTTTTATGGAGACAAAGTTCAAGTTGAAAACAGAGAAGGGGACAGTGAAAGAAAAGGAAATACACCAAGTCGAAAAGAAAAATATGGATTGGACACAGATTCTGGAAGAACTCAAAAAAGAACTAAAAAATCAATTAAGAGAGGCATAGGAAAAGTGGGGAAAGAAATGAAAGTGTTGCCACAAAAAATAGGCCAATTGCAAAAGGAGAACCAAAAACTGATAGAGGAAAATCAGATCTTAAAATCATGATTGACCATCTAGAAACTAATGATTTTATGAGAAATCAGAAACAATAAAGCAGAATAAAAGAAATGAAAAAAAGACTCTCTCTTTATTTATTGATAAAACAACTAACCTAGAAAATAAATACAGGAGAGACAATTTAAGAATTATTGGACTACTTGAAAGCCATGATCAAGAAAAAACTTTGGACATCATATTACAAGAAACTATCAAAGATAACAGCCCAGAGAGCCTCAAACAAGAAAATAAACGGAAACAATTCATAGATCATCTCCAGGAAGAAATTTTCAAATGTTAAATTCCAGGAATATAATAGCTAAATTCAAGAGCTACCAAGCCAAGGAAAAAAATACTTCAACCAGCTAGAAAGAAACCATTCAAATACCATGGAGCTATAATCAGGATCACACAGGACCTAGCAGCTTTTACATTAAAGGATTGAAAGGCATGGAATATGATAGTGAGTAAGGCAAAAGATTTCAGGTTACAATCCAGAGTCACCTATCCAGTAAAACTGAATATATTCTTTCAGGGAAAAAATGGTCATTCAATAAGATAAAATATTTAAAAGTATTCCTGAGGAATAAGTCAGACTTAAACAAAAAATTTGAAGTCCAAACAGGAGACACAAGAGAAGCCCCAAAACATAAATGAGAAAGCGAAAATTTAAAGGACTCAAGATCAAAATGTTTACATGTATACAATTACTTTATTTGCTACAGCCACAACTTTGTAACTTTAAATTCACTTCATTAATATGAAGAGATATCTGTAGAAAACATCAGGGTGTTGACCCACTTATCATCATTGAGCTGAAGAAAATTTCCCAGATCCTTATCCTCAAGATACACCGTAATTTCTTCAAATCATTCCACAATGCACTCAAAAACTTTGCCTCAGCTCAGCCATCTTACATTATTGTACATGAGCAGTCCACTGTATGTGGAATCAACCTCCAGTAAAAGTGCATAAAATTCTTCCTTGTGAAGGGGCAAGCAGCTATTAAATTAACTATTTTTGTAGCAACTGTCATTAAGTAGTTTAAGTTGGTGAATCCTGCCATGGCAATAAAGCCTCTTGATGGATAATACAATGAAAAGGCACAATTGGATGTCCAATAGCTTCCGTAAACAATTTGACAAATCTGACTTTTTTCCCCACCATGTTTGGTGCCTCATCTGTCATCACTGACACAACTTTAGAGATTTCAATGCTTGGTCACAGAATGTTTGTTTAACAACCGTACGTATTTTGATACTAACTTTATCAACTCTTCTCTCATTATGAGACCATCAGAATATTGACCAATAATGGACAACTGACCATGTAATGTAACATCAGTAGTTTCATCAAGAGAGATCAAAAATATTTTCAATTACCTATGTCTCTCTTTAATTGATGTTGTACTTTTGTGTTCAGTCTAATTATTTGGTCTTTTATGATATTTCTACTGAGTGGTAACTTATATATTCTCTTAATAATTGCATCTTTATTCTTCATGTTGTGAAACAGAACTGGTGCACATCTTAGGAGAGTTTCTTTAATAAATTCTCCCTCACTGAGTGCTTTTCCATGGTGACTTATAGAGTGAGCAATGCTCAATGTTGCAGATGTTAAATTTGTAGAGCCTTTTACAAAGTTAAGGATGGAATTAGATTGGCTCTTATAAAGGTGTAGCTGCCTGGAAATATATTCCTTCATTTCATCCTCACTTTTTTTCAAGAGCTGGGAATGATTAGTTTCAAAATGTCTATTTATAGTCCACGTTCTGTTTACTACAGTTTCAGTACATAGAATGCAAAATGATCTGCCATTTTTTTCTATAACGCCATACTTCTCGGTCCATGTCTCTTGAAAGTATCAGCAACTCCTACTACCACTTCCTTTACTTAATCTTATTTTTTTTTATTTTTTGGGTTCTCCATCAGGGAGGTAGTGACAGAAGATAGAAATATAGATAGCTTATTAGACCTTCAGGCAATTAGGGGTTAACTAGCCTAACTGACCACAATAGCACATGTAACTGTCCTTTAGGAAAGGGCAAGATTAATAAGTAGAAATAGGGGTTAATAAAGATGCACAACATTAATAGTGGTGAAATGGAATCTGCACTATGCTGCAAGATGGTGTTCCATATATAAATTAAGATGGCTACCCCTATTTCTAATGGTAGGAAATGGCACCCATAGCACAGGGCCTCACCTCTCCCAGCCTCCCCCTCAGTTATCTCAGTAATGATGGCCAATTAGAAATGCACAACACCCCAGAACAGTAGATTAGATGATGGTTGCTGTGGCTATGTGGTTGTTGGCAATGGAGATCACAGGGCCCTGAGATGTATACCCCTTGGCATTTTGCTGCTCCCTGCTCCAATGGCCGGAAGTGAGGTCAAAGGTCCCCTAACAGCTTGGAAGTTCAAGAACTAGGCACTTTGTCCCAGAGATCTATTGTTTTGGCCTACAGACCTCTGGCAAAGAGTTTCTACACTACACTACAGTGTGTTTCATCCTCAATGTGCGGCCCCATACTTCTCTGTATGCAGCTGCAGGCGGCTGCATGTCATCGAAAATGGCTACTTGTGTCAGCACTGACATGCGTGTCATAGGTTCGTCATCAGGGGCTTAAACTTTACTCTCACCATAACTGGCTCAGAGAGGGTAAAACAAATATACTGAGTGGGGTAAAGAATTCTATCCAATCCCATAGAGAAGGAGAAGGGGAATAAAATATGGGAAGAGGGAGGCACTTAGAGGGAGGGGGAAGTGAGGATGGGAGGTGACAACTAGCAAAATACTGGTGAGGAGGAAGAGATAAAGGAAATAGAGCAGGATTTAAAGTGGATAATATGATGGAGGGCAATACATAGTAATCATAACACTGAATGTGAATGGGATGAACTCACCCATAAAATGGAATCAGAGAGCAAAGTGGATTAAAAACCAGAATCATACTGTATGCTGTTTACAAGAAACATATTTGAGGCAGGGTGACACACAAAAATTTAAGGTAAAATGCTGGAACAGAATTTGTTATGAGTTATTTTAAGTAAAAGAAGCAGGAATAACCATCATTAAAATTTTTTTTTATTTTTTCCCTCAATTTATTTATTATTTTTTAAGTTTATGTATTTAATCAAATAATTTAGAAGATTTTTCCATATTTACATGAATCATGTTCTTTCCCACCCCTCCTCCCACACCACTCCCATAGCCAACAAGCATTTCCACTGGATTTCAGATGTGTCATTGATCAAGACATATTTTGATATTAATATTTGTTTAGAGTCTACATTATTTAGCGTCTACTCACCAATCATATCCCCATTGAACCATGCAAATCAAGCATTTGTTTTTCTTTTTTATTACTACTCCCTCATTTCTTTCTCTGTTTGTGGATAATGTTCTCTCTCATAAGTCCCTCAGATTTGTCCTGGATAATTATATTGCTGCTAGTAGAGAAGTCTATTATGCGTGATTGTGCCACAGTATATCCATTTCTGGGTATAAGGTTCTCCTGGTTCTGCTCCTTACACTCTGCATCAATTGCTAGAGGTCATTCCAGTTCATATGGAATTCATCCAGTTCATTATTTCTTTTAGCATAATAGTATTCAATCACCAACAGAAATAATTTGTTCAGCAATTTCCCAATTGAAGGGCATCCCCTCATTTTTCAATTTTTTGCCACCTCAAAGAGTGCGGCTATAAAAATTTTTGTACAAATCTTTTTCCAAAAAGATTCCTAAACATTTTATATTATCTAGGGTAATTTTAAATCTGATTTCTCTTATAACTCTTGTTTCTGAGATGTGTTGAAAATATATAGAAAGGGTAATGATTTATGTGGCTTTATTTTGTATCCTGCAAATTTGCTAAAGTTGTTGATTATTTCCACTAGTTTTTTAGTAGATTCTTTAGGATGCATTGGGTATCTTCTGCAAAGAGCGATAGGTTAGTCTTCTCATTCTTTACTTTAATCCTTTATATTTCTTTTTCTTCTCTGATTGTTACTGCTAGTGTTTCTATTTCAATGTTAAATAATAGAGGTTATAATGGACATCCTTGTTTCATTCCTGATCTTATTGGGAAGACTTCTAATTTATCCCCATTGCAGATGATGCTTGCTGATGGTTTTAAATATATGCTGTTTATTATTTTTAGGGAGGCCCTTCTACTCCTGTACTTTCTAGTGTTTTCAAAAGGAATGAGTGTTGTATTTTGTTGGAGGACTTTTCTGCATCTATTGATATAATCATGTGATTTCTGTTGGTTTGGTTGTTGATATGGTCAATTATGTGGATGGTTTTCCTAAAATGAAAGCATCCTTTCATTTCTGGTATACATCCCACCTGGTCATAGTGAATAATCCTTGTGATAACTTGTTGTAGTCTTTTTGCTAATATTCTATTTGATATTTTTGCATCTATGTTCATTATGGAGATTGATCTGTAGTTTTCTTTCTCTGTTTTTGATCTCCCTGGCTTTGGCATATTTGTTTCATAAAAGGAATTTGGTAGAATTCCTCCCTTTCTTATTTTGTCAAATAGTTTGTATAGTATTGAGGTTAGTTGTTCTTTAAATGTTTTATAGAATTCACTTGTGAATCCATCTAACCCTGGGGATTTTTTCTTAAGGAGTTCTTTGATGGCTTGTTCAATTTCTTTTTCTGATATGGGATTACTTAAATATTCTATTTCTTCTTCTATTAATCTAGGCAATTTATATTTTGTAAACAATCATCCATATACCCTAGATTGCTATATTTATTATCATATAATTGCTTTTAATCAGTCCCCTAATCCTCACCCTTGCTTTACTTCACTTCCCACCCCCTCCCTTCTTATCCTCCTTATATTTTTCTCTTTGGCCTACTGAATTCCTTCCTCTCTCTCTTTCTTTCCTTTTTGGTACTCCCTATCCTTCCCTATAGGTACTCCTTATGGTACTTCCCTGTAGGGTAGGATAGAAATCGATACCCCAATGGATCTAGATGCTATTACCCCTCAGAATTGATTCCACTGAGATTAAGGTTTAGCCCTTTCTTCTTCTCCTTCTTATAATACTATTATTCCCCTCCCTCTCTTATACAAATCTTTTTGTAGTATAATTTATGCTATTTTTCTTATTCCTTTAAGTTTTTCTTGGTACCATCTTCTATTCCCCCCATTTTTTTACATATCATCTTAAACCACTTAGTACCTCAACACTACCTATGAATAATTATTTTAACTACTATGGTAATTAATACAGTTTTGGAAAGTTATAAATATCACTTTTCCATATAGGAGCATAAACAATTTGACCCTACTGAAAATTCCCTCTCTTTCTTAAAAGAAAAAAAAAATTCCCTCTCTTTCTTGTTTGTCTTTTCATATTTCTATTGAATTTTTATTTGGAAATGCAATTTTCCATTTAGTTCTGATCTTTTCTTTACAAATACTTGGAAATCGGGGCAGCTGTGTAGCTCAGTGGAGTGAGAGTCAGGCCTAGAGACAGGAGGTCCTAGGTTCAAACCTGGCCTCAGCCACTTCCCAGCTGTGTGACCCTGGGCAAGTCACTTGACCCCCATTGCCCACTCTTACCACTCTTCCACCTATGAGACAATACACCGAAGTACAAGGGTTTAAAAAAAACAAACAAACAAATACTTGGAAATCTTCTAATTTGTTAAACATCCATACTTTTCTCTGGAAGTATATAGTCAATTTTAATGGATAGGTTATCCTTAGTTGTAGGCCCATTTCTCTTGCCTTTCTGAATATCATATTCCAAGACTTGAGGTCCTTTATTGTGATGACTGTCAGATTCTGTGTAATCCTGATTGTTGCTCCTTGATATCTGAATTGTTCCTTTCTGGCTTCTTGCAATATAATCTCCTTGAAAGCTCTTGAATTTGGCAATTAGTTTCCTGGGGGTTGTCTTTTGAGGATTTAATTTAGAGGGAAATCTATGGACTCTTTCAATGTTTTTTTTTGCCCTCTTGTTCAAGAATATGCGGGCAATTTTCTTGAATAATTTCTTGTAGTATGATTTCAAGATTTCTGTTTATTATCAGGTTTTCAAGTAGGCCTATGGTTCTCAAATTGTCTCTCCTGGAACTGTTTTCCAAGTCTGTCATCTTAAATACTTCATTTTTCCTTCTAATTTGCCATTTTTGACTTTGCTTTATTAATTCTTACCCTCTTGTGAGAGCATTAGCTTCTATTTGCCCAATTCTAGTTTTTAAAGACTGGTTTTCAGTTATAATCTTTTGATTTTCATTTTTGGTTTGGGTCTATTCTGCTTTTCATGACTTCTAGCAGTTCGATTCTGATCTTTGGTTTGCTTATCATTTTATTTAATTTCTGAGCTCCTTTTCCCAAGTGGGAGATTCTGTCTTTTAAACTGTTATTTTCTTTTTGAACTATCTTCCACTTTTCTTCTCAAGTTTCTTCTATCTTTTTCACTTCTTTCATCATCTCATATCTGAGCTCCTCCAAAGCTTGTGACTAATTCCACTTTGGGGGGAAGGTTTGGATGTGTTTGCTTGTTTGTTATCCTCTCTTGTCTTTTCTGTAGTCTGGATTTTTTCTCAGTAATAATTATCAAGGGTCAAGGTTCTTGAGGTTTTTTTTTGGTAGTTATAGATTGTTGTGCCTGGGTATTAATAGTCATTTCTTTTGTAGTTCTTTCTTCCCCTCCCTGTCAGAAGTCTGAGTGAGGAGGACAGACTTTCTGTATATCTAGCTACAGAAAGGTTTTTGCTTGAGTCTATTTTTTTAGTCTCCACTGGGTTTGCTGTGCACAGCCCCTCTCTCTGTTCTATCTCTTTGCCCAATCTCTGTGTTCCTCAGCTTCCTGGGGACCCAAGTCTCACTGCTTTCTGAGGTAAGTCTGTGGTATTCTCAGACAGGCCCCCTGAGAACCTAGAGATTGCCCTGTGCTCTCTCCACCTCTGGCTCTAGAGCCTTAGTTGGAGTAGGGGAGTGGTGATCAGCTCACACTTTGGTAGGAGTAATTTTATCCCCTTGTATAGTGGAAATGCCTAAACCCTGCTTACTTTTTAGGCTGCACCCTATTGATGAGCCCCTTTATTCATCTGATTTTTGGTTTTGACCTTTTGAAGCACTTTATATCAGTAGATGGTGAGGAGAGGAAGTTCCTTGGGTCTATTCTGTGGCCATTTTAGTCCAGAAGTCAGAAGGAGCAATTATGATACCAGACAAATCTAAAGTAGAGATTGATCTGACTAAAAGAGAAAAGGAAGGACATTACATTTTGCTAATGTAATTACAATGAAGTCATATCATAACTAAACATTTATGTACCAGATATGCATGAATCTAGATTTCTAAAGGAAAAATTAAAGGAGCTCAAGAAGGAAATAGATAGTAAGACCATACTAGTGGGGGATTTCAACCTTCCCCTTTCAGAACTAGATAAATAGAACCAAAAATAATAAGAAAGGAGTAAGGGAAGTGAATGAAATACTAGAAAAATTAGAGTTAATAGATATCTGGAGAAAACTGAACAGGGATAAAAAGGAATATAACTTCTTCTTAGCAGGACATGGTACATATACAAAAATTAACCATGTACATGCATAGAAATATTACAAAAAATTCAGAAAAGGAGAGAAATAATAAATGCAACTTTTTCAAATCATAAGGTTATAAAAATTATAATTAACAAGGATCCATGGAAAGGTAAATTACAATTTAATTGGAAACAAAATAATCTAATTCTTCAAAAGTGGTGGGTCAAAAAATAAATCATAGAAACAATTACAGACTTCATTAAAGAGAATGCCAATGAGGAGACAACATATCAAAACCTGTGAGATATTGCCACAGCAGTACTCAGGGGAAACTTTAAATCTCTGAGTGCCTATAGCAACAAAATCAAAAGGGAGGAGATCGATGAATTGGCCTTTGTAATGGAGGATTACCAGGGAAGTTAACTAATATTATCTGTGGGTTCACACTGAGGTTAGAGAGACAGGAATGACATATAGACAGGACCAAACAAGGTAGGGAGACCAGGTTTTACTGCCAAGGAGGTGATTGCTACTGAAGTGGTGGTAACTGCCACTCTACAGTACCAAGACTAGACCTATGGAGGCCAGCAAGTAAAAGGCAAAAGTTTATAACAGTTTAATTGAGGGAAACAATAATAAAGGATGGGAATAAGGGATTCTACACTTACAAGGTAAGGACAAACCACAGGGTCAAGGGAGGGACTTATCTACACTAATCTAAGACCTAAGCCAGGCAGGGCCCAGAGAATAACAGCACTGGAGTGGGAATCCTCACAGTAGAGTCCATAGATGTTTTCAGGATGCCAGGAACCAACTCCTCCAGAACTGATGGTCCAAAGTAGCCCAGTAGGGAGAGGAAGTCTGCAAGCTGTCCATCAGATTGCAGATCACTCCCTACTCAGTGCTGTTGTGCAGGACAGATGTGCTCTGCTTCCAACCTTCACCACACTCCAGGATCCAAGGGAATCAGGGTGCAACTCCACTAGCTCTGAGGTTTCCTAGGAAATCAGTTACTGCCTGTCCCAACCACCATGGAGTCCTTCTCAGAGAGTGCAAGCCAATTCCTGCTTCCCCATTCCATGTGGAATTCTCCAGCCCTTCCTGTTAGGTCTAATACTAATACTAAGCTAATAACTAAATATTAATCTTCCTCTCAACAGCTTCCAACTTAAAAAATTAGAAAACGAATAAATAAAAATCCCCAGAAAAAAACTAAATTGGAAATCCTAAAAATAAAAGGAGAAATTAATCAAATTGAAAGCAAAAGAACTATTGAACTAATAAATAAAACTAGAAGTTGGTACTTTGAGAAAAATAAAATAAAGTACTGGTTAATTGAATAAAAAAAAGTAAGAAGAAAATCAAATTAACAGTATCAAAGATGAAAAGGGTGATCTCATCTCTAATGAAGAGCAAATAAAGGTAATTATAAAGAACAATTTTGCACAATTACATGGCAATAAATATTACAATCTAGGTGATGTGGATGAATACTTTTAAAAAATATAAATTGCCTACGTTAACAAAAGAGGAAATAGAATACTTAAATGATCCCATCTCAGAAAATGAAACTGAACAAGCCATCTTAGGAACTCCCTAAGAAAAAATCCCCATGACCAGATGGATTCACAAGTGAATTCTATCAAACATTTAAAAAACAACTAATCTCAATACTATACAAATTATTTGACAAAATAAGTAAGAAGGAATCTTATCACATTCTTTTTATGACACAAATATGGTATTGATTCCAAAGCCAGGAAGACCAAAAGAGAGAAGAAAAACTACAGACCAATCTCCTTAATGAACATAGATGCAAAAATCTTAAATAGAATATCAGCAAAAAGACTACAGCAAGTTATCACAAGGATTATTCACTATGACCAGGTGGGATATATACCAGAAATGCAAGGATGCTTTCATTTTAGGAAAACCATCCACATAAATGAACATATCAATAATCAAACCAACAGAGATCACATGATTATCTCAAAAGATGCAGAAAAGGCCTTTGGCAAAATACAACACTCATTCCTGTTGAAAACACTAGAAAGTATAGGAATAGAAGGACCTTTCCTCAAAATAATAAACAGCATATATTTAAAACCATCAGCAAGTATCATCTGCAATGGGGACAAGTTAGAAGTCCTCCCAATCAGATCAGGAGTGAAGCAAGGATGTACATTATCACCTCTTATTTAACATGGTACTAGAAACACTAGCAGTAGCAATTAGAAAAGGAAAAGAAATGGAAGGGATTAAAGTAGGCAATGAGGAAAGTAAACTATCACTCTTTGCAGATGATATTATGGTATTCTTAAAAAATCCTAGAAAATCAAGTAAAAGTCTAATAGAAATAATTAACAACTTTAGCAAAGTTGTAAGGTACAAGATAAACCCACATAAACCATCAGCATTTCTGTATATTTTCAACAAAATTCAGTGGCAGGAGTTAGAAAGAAATATTCCATTTAAAATCACCCTAGACAATATAAAATATTTAAGAACCTATCTACCAAGACAAACATAGGAATTATATGAACCCATCCACAAAATACTTTTCACACAATTAAAACTAGATATAAATAATTGGAAAAACCTGAATTGCTCAGGGGTAGGATGAGTTAACCTAATAAAAATGAATATCCTACTCAAATTTATCTACTTATTCAGTGCCATAACTATCAAATTTCCAAAAAAAACCTTTTTATAGAATTAGAAAAAATTATAACAAAGTTCATGTGGAAGAACAAAGGATCAAGAATATCAAGGGAAATAATGAAAAAAAATGTGATGGATGGGGACCTAAACTTAAACTGTAGTATAAAGCAGTGGTCATCAAAACAATATCATACTGGCTGAGAGACAAAAGGGTGTATCAATCAAATAGACTAGAGGTAAATGACCTCAGCAAGCTAGGGTTTGATAAACCCAAAGATCCCAGGTTTGGGGACAAGAACTCACTCTGAAAAAAAACTGCTGAGAAAATTGCTGAGTTCAAGCGAAAGCACAAGAAGGACATCAGTGAGAACAAGAGGGCTGTCCGCCGTCTGTGCACCGCTTGTGAACATGCAAAGAGAATCCTCTCTTCCAGTACACAGGCCAGTATTGAGATCAATTCCCTCTATGAAGGTATCGACTTCTATACCTCCATTAAAACAGTATGGAAAAATTAGGTTTAGGTAAATATCTTATATACGTATATACTATACCAAGATAAATTGAAAATGAGTAAATAACTTAAACATAAAAGCAAAATCATAAATAAATTAGGTGAACATAGAATAGAACACCTGTCAGATATGTGAGAAAGGAAGGAATTTAAGATCAAGCAAGAGACAGAGAACATTACAAAATGTAAAATCAAGGACACTGATTATAACAAATTAAAAAGATTTTGTACAAACAAAACCAATGATCCCAAAATTAGAAGGAAACCAATAACATTTTTCATAGCAAAACTCTCTGACAAAAGTTTAATTTCCCAAATATATAAGGACCTAAGTCAAATTTACAAAAAAAATCAAGCCATTCCCTAATCAATGAATGATGAAAGGACATATATAGGCAGTTGTCACATGAAGAAATCAAAACTATGAATAAGAACATGAAAAAGTGTTCTAAATCCCTCCTGATTAGAGAAATGCAAATAAAAACAACTCTGAAGTACCTCCTTACATCTAGCAGACTGGCCAATATGGCAGCAAAGGAAAGTGATAAAGTTGGAGGGGATGTGGCAAAATTGGGAACCTAATACACTGCTGGTGGAGTTGTGAATTGGTCTAACCATTCTTGAGAACAATTTGGATATGCCAAAATGGCTTTAAAAGAATGTGTGCCCTTTGATCTGGCTATTGAAAGGATGAAGGATAAAGAAAAGAATTTGGAGGGAGAGAGGGACAAAATGTTACATGAGAGGAGCATGAGACAAGAACGGCAGTTGACGACAGTGGGGGAATTCTGAGAAGGATTCTGAAGGAACTGGTCTTCAGTTTGGGGAGCTCAAGGAAGGTGGAAGCAGAGTGCAAGCTCTGGTCAAACTGAAGGCAAACTTCCAGATTTCCCCAACTGGAACTGAATCCAGATACCCTGTTCTCTGTCAGCAGACATATTCCCATGACCAAGATTCTATCATCCTGTCCACTGGGCATTTCTGTACTCATCTGGGAGCAGATCTCCAAAAACCTTCATCCTATCCCTCACCTTACAGAGAGACCCTATTCCACAGAATTATAATTACAACTTATAAACTAGATATAGAGAAAGAGGGAAGGGAAAGTGGAGCTTTGGGTAGGAGAATGAATTAGCTCCCCAGAGTGATGGACCTTGGGTTAGATATTTAGGGCAACCTATTTCCTCTGACCACCACCTTTATCAATCACCTTGATATCCTTAATAAATACTTTTAGCAGTCAGACGGCATTCTCGGATTATTGAGAGAGAAGTGGTTAGGCAGGTCCCTCTTTGAGCCAGATCCTCCATAGTGCCAACAACTGGTCAAGGGGGAGGCTTGTATGAAGCCTGGTTTTGGTCAACATCAAACAGGATCATCACATACCTCATCTTGTGGAAGCCTTCCCTCTAAACTTTGAGGGCCAACACACCTTTTCCAGGTCATCCATCATCCAGGTGAAACCCCCTTCAAGCACTCTATATTAGTGGCTCCATAAGAGGGGCAAAAGAAAGTTATCACACAGACCCAACTCTCCCAGCTGTTCCCTTTTGATCTGGGCCACTAATTCACTATACTACTGCTGGGTTTGTACACCAAAGAGATAATAGGAAAAAATGCTTGTACAAAAATATTTATAACTATGTTTTTTGTGGTAGCAAAAAATTGGAAAATGATGGGTTGTCCATCAATTGGGGAATGGCTGAACTCTGATGGTGAAGGGATATTATTGTGCTAAATGGAATAATGAACTGGACAAATTCCATGTGAACTGGAACGACCTCCAGGAATTGATGCAAAATGAAAGGAGCAGAACCAGGAGAACCTTATACACAGAGACAGATATACTGTGGCACAATCGAATGTAATAGACTTCTCTACTAGCAGCAATGCAATGATTCAAGACATTTCTGAGGGACTTAATAGAAAGACACTATTTATATCCAGAAAAAGAACTGTGGGAGTTGAAACACAGAAGAAAAAGAACTGCTTGATCACATGGTTAGGTGGGGATATGATTTGGAATATAGACTCTAAAAAATCACCTAGTGCAAATATCAATAATACGGAAATAAGTCTTGATCAATGACACATGTAAAGCCCAGTGGAATTGCTCATTGGCTCTAGGAGGGGATGGCCAGAGGAGAGGAAAGATCATTAATCATGTAACCATGGAAAATTTTTCTTAATCAATTAAATAAAATTTTAAATTTTAAATTAAAAAAAATTTAATACATAAAATTTATAGCCATGCTTATTGTTGTGGCAAAAAAAAATTGGAAAATGATGGTTTTCCATTGACTGGGGAATGGCTGAACAAATTGTGGTACCTGATGAGTATGGAATACTATTGTGCTAAAAGGCATGATGAACTGGAGGATTTCTACGTGAACTTGAAAGACCTCCATTAATTGATGCGGAGTGAAAGGATTAGAACCAGGAGAACATTGTGCACAGAGACAGATACATTGTGGCACAACTGAATGTAATAAACTTTTCTACTAGCAGCAATGCAATGATCCAGGACAATCCAGAGGAACGTATGAGAAAGAATGCTATCCACATCCAGAGAAATAATTGTGGAAATAGAAACACAGAAGAAAAACATATGATCAATCATGTAATTTGATAGGAATATGATTAGGGTTTTGATGTGAAAAGATCACTCTACTGCAAATATGAATAACATGGAAATGGGTTTTGAACAATTATACATATATAATCCAGTGGAATTGCTTCTCAGTTCTGGGGGTGGGGGAGGCAAGAGAAGCGGGAAAAAATCATGAATCATGTAACCATGGAAAAATGTTCTAAATATAACAAGCTGACATCACTTCACTAAAGAAGAGTCAAGGTTTATAACAAGTACATACCACCAGATTTATTAGATGTATAAGATAGTGGCTTATTTCCCTTTGGAGTCTACATAATACCTAAAAACCAAGAACAAAATCAAAGCCTTCAATAAGTGACATCCATATGAACTCTGTCAACAAACAATATGTTGACAAGTTTCAATGAATTGGTGATCAAATTGAATGAATATTATGAAAAGGGTTTATGATACCAATTCTGGTCACCAGCATCAGAAATTATAGAAGGATTGCCTATAAGGACTCCATACATAATAATCAATGTAGATTATGCAAGTATAATATTTGTGTGGGAGGATATTCCTTCTAACAATGTGGTATCTCTCACACAGAGCATGTGGACACTTACTTTCTGGGCTAGTTTGATCCTCAAACTTGCAGGTGTATGCTCACAAAGGAAGGCTGTCAGTAGTTACATGCAAATTCATTTAGGGTCTTAGGAGTAACTCTGTTTTGGTGAAATACACTTTTACTACTCATCATTTTAGTTCTTGGGTCCCACCAATGTGCTTCCATATACACAAACCAGACATTCACAATGATGCCATATATAGGTTTAGATCCTTAACATAAATATTTATTTAGAAATAAGGCAAAATAAAAATAACATTACAAATATACCTATTAAAATAAATGCAGAGATAATGAAGTGCACTCTACACATAAACCTAGATCTTGCTCTCCCTTTAACTGACTCTGACTCATTATATCTATGAGAGAGAATGTTTATAACTATGGCAATGTAACAAAGATGCACATTAATAAGAAAACTCAATATGTACAAACTAACATACAACCTTGGAACAAGAGACTTTTATGTCCTTTTTATGAATTAGGAGCTGTCCATAAAAGTTTCTTAACAAATCTAATTATTGTGTTAAACAGATGCTTCCACTGCTAAGCTGAATTATTTATGTTATGTTTCACTAACATTTTACTGGGCAACATCCCAGCCAAACTAGTCAGGGGACTTCTCTGATTTTCTGCTTCCAAACTGTTGCACTGGCCATCCAGACATATTCTTCAATAGCAACTATAGTATCCACCATCTTTCCAGCTTCAGAACTATTCAATGAAATTTGGATATTGTTTTTTTCATCTCTTATCTTTCTGGTTCAAACTCTAAAGACCCTACATGAATATAGGTTTGGGAAGCACCTTATCATATGGTTAGTAGAAGCCAAATTCTCATCTTCTGTTTATGAACAGACAAAAAACATTTGTCCTATAACACAGAACAGTTCTGGTGGCCATATTTTTTCATAATTGCTAACTTATTCACATATAAATCACTGAAGGGTATAATTTTTTTTATTTGCACTTGTATTTTGTAAAGCTTTTCACATTCAAAATGAGCAAGTGTTATATCAGAACTTGAGTCAAAGTAATTGCTTTTCTTAGAACTCAGCAAACTTATGCCCCAGGGAAATGAATTGTTACTCTTTCTACTATAATAGAAACTATGCAACATATTACTACTATGAAAATATTTATCTCTTTTTGCATACAAAAACTGATGTCTGGAAATATACATGAGAAGCTTGTTCTTTTCCATCAAATGACAAATGCAAGATTCTCAGAGATTCTTCAAAATTCATCCAAAAGAACTCAACAAATATTCTTATAACAGCCATCATTAAAGATTGAACTGTTTCTCACAGTTACCTTGATATAAGCCTGTTCCATAAAAACTTTAAGACAATCTGTTTAATATATATCATCATCCTAAATACTCACAATTTTTAAACTATATGAAGCAAAAATCTTTCAAAATAAGTGTCCTAAAAAAGATGCTCAAACAGGATAAAGTTTATCATCCTCTAATTGTGTCTCTAACCAGTGTTTGCCTGAGAATGCTTTTGTTGAGCGTATAGAGATTGAGCTTACTACAAAAACACTTGCTTTCTTTCCATTCACACCCACAATAGTCACCCATAAATTGTTAAATTTAAAAGAATAATAGCAAAATGGTGAATCTGAACCTTATCCATAAAAAGAAAGATGAGAATGAGATTGTGTAACAAAATTCTTGGTAGACCACACTTGCCAGTAACTTACCCAGGCTGGTCACCTCTCAGACATTACTTAATTCATTACCATATTGATTCTAATCCTTCCAAGTTCTTTGTGTCTCTCTCATTTATTGGACAAATCCCAGAGAATTGCCTCAGTTATACAGAGTATTTGAGGATTAAATGATTTGCCCAGTCTCAGAAAAAATGTCAGAGGCAAAACTTGAACCCAAAGTGTAATGACTCCAAGCTCAGCACTCAATCCACTATGTATGCCTTTTTTCTAATTTGTATAGTAGGCACTTAAGAAATAATTATTAAATAATGGATTTAGACTCACCATAAATGAGTAACTTTTATGCAGAAAGGGTGTAATTAAATCACAATCTGACAAAATTAATCAAAAGACAAAACATTTAAAACAAAATAGTGTTCTGCTTTTGCACATCTCTGAACATATGTGAAAGATTGTATTTGTATTAATTGGAACTAGCTGCCAGACTGGCTCATACCCCAAAGGTTCAAAATACATTTATTTAATTAAAGCACTAAGGGAAAAAAAAACATGCGTGAGAAACTCCATCAAAACATACTTTTTCCTTCTGGGAAATAAAAAAGAAAATTAAGATATTAGTGCTTGTGAAAATGAAGCCAAATTTTTAAGTCAAAGGATAGGGCAGAGCAAATGGGGAAAATTAAAAGATCTTTTCTCAGCTAAGAGCCACTGCTGATATTGTCACTGAAATGGTGAGGTAGAATGAAGAAGAGGCATGTGTAGATGAAATAAACCACATGATTGAATGCTCTTTTGTTTTATGGTCTAACTGTGGGCAGATCACAATAGGATCTAGGAACATGATTTCATTTATGGAACATGTGGCCATTTTCTTCACATAAAAGCACATACTCTTCACACCAACAGAGTTAATGCTGATGGTGTATATCTGTAAAAGGTATATGAAACAGAGAAAGTACCATTAATATATTTCTCTTTATGTGTCTCTCATTATGGCTATTGCTATATTATTAATCAGTTGTTTCAGATTATTCAACTCTTTGTGACCCCATTTAAGGTTGTCTTGGCACTAATACTATATTGGTTTGCTCTTCCCTTCTTCAGCTCATTTTATAAATTAGGAAACTGAGGCAAACAAGGTTAGGTAACTTTTCCAGGATCATACAGCTGTAAGTGTAAGTGTAAAAGAAAAATAATGGGAAACAATATTCCAAGGAGAACTGATGTAATTATGAATACATAATTCACATCATTTAGCAGCCTACAGACATCTCCTTTATTATCTGTGATCCCAAGCTCATCAGCTAGATATTATTTATAAGCAAGCTAAGTTACACAAATTAAGTTTAGAGGGGCTCTGCCAAATAGGGTCTTCTGAAGTCAGTCTTCCTCCTTCTCCTGGAGGCAAGGCACCCACTTGATGATCAGTTTTCCCCTTCTGCTGGAGACAGGGCACCCTCCTCAGGGCATTCTCCCTTCTGTAAGCCACCTGTCCATAAATTATGATGTAAAGACAGGCAAGACCATTTTGTGGTTTCTTCAAAGCTAAAATGAGATATTATGAACTTATAGCCTTAGAAATTCCTGGATATATTCCAAAACAATGAAGGCATGCACAAATTCCCCTTGGGAAGGATATCTACATGGGATTCTATTATTAATTTTATAGTATGGTTATTTGATTATTGATTTATGATTTTCATACATAGCTAATATCTAGAATTATCACTATTATTAAATTATTAAATTCATAGTTGTAATTTATCACTGAAATGGTAAATATCTTATGGGATTATATGCCAAGTGCAAAAGCTAAAATTAAGCATTAAACAAATAATATAAACTGAAGTTGCTTAATTAATTTAGCGGTTACAATTTGTCTGATGATTTCAACTCTGGAAAATTAGTCTTTTTGATTTCAGGCCTAGTACTCTATCCTCTGTGCAACAAAACTGCCCAAGGTTATTGCTATAGCATAATCCAAAAGAAATATCATTACTCTGGAGTCAGAGAATGGATTACATGCTCACTACCTGTGTGATCAGAGGGTAATTTACTTACCTGCCTCATTAGCCCTAACTTTCCTCCTCTCTGAAGTCAGGAAGTTGGACTAGATGGTCTTTGCAGTTTTTCACAGTTCCAAATCTATGAATCCAGACTTCTATGAATTCCTCTAACAAAATCTTTCTCTAATAACTCCTCCCTCAAGTCTGTATCATGGTATAACAGGAATGTGACTGATTCATCTAAACAGAAGTTTGCAGATAGTATCAAGGAAAGTGGTCAGCAATGAAACAAAATCATTTGGAACTGAAGTAAACAGAATATATTCTTAATGTATCAAGAAATAAAAATTAATAAGGTTCCTGATAAATTATTAATTCCCAGTCAGACAAGTAAGGTGCTCTAAGAGGAGGACTTGGCATTTTTGTGTGGCCTTAGAACTAAGAATGCATTGATATTTTTAAATAAATAGCTTGGGTAGTTCAAAAGGATCGTATTTAGTCTCTGGGCTGAAGTTTGCCAATTCATGCTGTAAAGAATGGTCTACCTTGCTAGATGCCTTCTTAGATTAAATTTCACTGTTATTTGTGATATAACCAAAGAGGATCTTTAATTGGATGAATGGAAATTGCAGAAGAATGTGACTTAATCAGTAAATATTTGTTAAGCACCTACTAGGTACACAGCATGAACTGTAGATAAAAAGAGGGAAGGTACTAGAACTAAAAAGCATGAGGAAAGGTTTCTTATAGAAGGCATGATTTCACCTGGAAATGTAAATTCCATATGAGAAGGTATTGTTTCATTTCAGGTTTTGTATCACCATTATCAGGCCTATCATAAATGCTCATTGAATTAAACTGCTATTCTAAAGTCTAAATTGAGCTCACGCTAATTTTGTTGCTTTCTCAACATCCTGAGAATCAGAATGTTGGCATGGTTTGGATGCTCAATGACTGGGTGAAGGTTTTTAGCACTGTTGTTACTTCAAATGGGAAGCAGTCAGATGCAATGACAGTTTACCTATATCATCCTTGACTCCTCACTTCTCAACCCACCCATCTCAATCTAGTCTGTTGCCAAGAGATGTTGATTTTCTCTTCTTCACTTTTCTCAGGTTTTTCCCATTCTTTCTTTTGGCATGGCCACTGCCTGGCAACACCCCTTATTACCTTTTGTCTAGACCAGTGATGGGCAAACTACCACCTGCGGACCAGATGTGGCCCCTGAAATGTTCTATCTCAGCTGTGAAACATTATTCCTAATCTGACGAATACAATGAGTAGAATACAATAGAATGAAACTTCAAAAGAGTTGCCTTAGAAACAGACTGACAGATGAGCATTTCCTTTCCTTTGGCTCCCTCTTTAAAAACTTTGCCCATCACTGGTCTAGACTATTGCAATAGGTAGCTAGTAGATCTGACTGCCACTAGTCTCCCCCCACTATAGTCCATTCTCTACTAAAATATTGAAATATTCTTCCTGAAGTTTATATCTGAACAAGTCAACCTCTATTCAATAAGTTTCAGTGGCTTCCTGTTACCTCTAAGGTCAAATAAAATTTCTTCTCTTTAAAATTCAAAACCCTTCATAATCTGTCATCTCTCCCACTCTAGCATTTTCAGCATTCTATCATTTTATATCTTCTCTCTCCCTCACCACAGACACTCTGCAATCCAGTGGCACTGCCTTTATCCTTCTTTGAAAGAACACTCCTTATTCTGCCTACAGATACTTTTCTCTGGCTGTCTCCCATACCCAGAGTGCTTTCTCTCTACTTCTCTGTATCCTGGCTTTCCTAGCTTTCTTTAAGGCCTAGCTCAGCCCCACCTTTTGCAATAAGCCTTTTTGGGTCTCATTTCATTCTAGTGCCTTCTGTCTGCTGACTTTTGCCAATTTTTTTGCATCTATATTATTGTTACATATTTGTTTGGTCATTGCTTCTCCCAATAGACTATGAGATCCTTGAAAATAGAAACTGTCTTTTTTCTAAAACCCTAATATCTTTATATATATGCTTCTATATTAATTTTATTTGTTACAGGGCTAGACAATGGGGGTTAAGTGAGTTGCCCAGGGTCACACAGCTAGGAAGTGTCTGATGCCAGATTTGAACCTAGGACCTCCTATCTCTAGGCCTCACTCTCAATCCACTGAGTCATCCAGCTACCCCTAGAAACTATCTTTTGCTTTTCTTTGTATCTCCAAGGCTTAGCATAGTGGCTGGAATAAAGTAGGTACTCAGTAGTCAATAAATCAATAAATATTTACAATAAATATTTATTGACTTATTGACATTCATGGGTTCCAACTTGTCAGAATAATTCTCTGAAATTAAAAACATTAATATATGCTCCTTCTTTGGGAAGAAGTTATGCCTTAAAATGAGGCAATGTGTTGTAGTGGAGATAAAATCAAGAAGACCTGGGATCAAATTCTGCCTCAGAAACTTACTAGCTCTGTGATTCTGAAAAACTAAGTTTTGGTTTCCTAATTTGTAAAGTGGTGGGAGGGGGATATGGAGCATTGTGTTTAATGGCCTTTAAGAGTCTTTCTGCGTATAAATCTATAATCCTAAAAGATATGTGCATGTTCTCATCTAGACACACAGTGTGACAACTGAGAGACATCTCAGAGGTTCAAATTAGAGTCAGATGTTTGATGATCATGAAACTGTGTTCCATGGATCTCTTCTTAAGTTAGATAGTGAAAATGAATTCCTAGACTGAATGAGTGCTGCAGAGGCTGCTTATATATATTGGTGACATATATGATGCATAACATCATAGAATGCCAGACTTGGAGTCAAACTCTGCTTCTGATATTTACTAACTTTATAATCATAGACAAGCCATTTAATTTTTCAGAGACTCACTATCCTAAAATATATAATGGAGATGTTTAAATCCACTTCAAATGATATATCTAATGAATTTTGCAAGCAGTATAACTTATTATTTGCCAGTTATTACAATTATTATGACCTTCTATGATAACTTATGGTCTACCTTTAATAGTAAAAATAGAGAACACTCTGTACTCATGAAAGGTATCCCTCCCTGGATACTTGATGTATATAGTGCTAGCATAAGGAAAGCACCAGTAGAAGAGATGACACAAAACCTCTGGTAATATTAGTCTGAAAAAGGACAACACTTCAGAATGTTTTTTGGGGACAGGACTTGTCCTAGGAGTTGAGTTTTGATGAAGCCCCACTGACAAAAGCTCCTATAAGGCAGAATTGTAACACTCATGACCTGCAAAATTCCTGAATTGGAAATTGAGTAAAATGGAATTGGGAAATATTTAACAAAATAAACAAAAATACAGTGTAACATAGTGCTAATTTGGATTTTTCAAAGTCAATATACTGCTAGACGGAGTCCTTTTCTATTTGAGTTTGACACCAATACAATGAAGGATTGATTCAATCCTAACTAAAGTATGATGAATGAGTTTTCCCAACAGTGGTTCAACAGGTCCAGATTGTCTCTCAAAGGGTCATATCAATTATTCATTGTCAGCAGCCTTTGCCGTGATAAATTGGAGACTACCACATTTTTTGGTACATCTTATGTCATCTATCCATCACTCTTCCATCTGTTTTGGTTGGAACTCTACACTCAAGCATTCTTCTGCCTGTAACTTATCAAGTCTGTCTGGAAAGACAGAGTGAGAAAGTTTATGAGGGGGAGAGGACAATCTGAAAGCCCAAGAAAGGTGATGAAAGTGATAAAAATTAAGAGCCGCATAGAAGCAGAAGGAAAAAAAAATTGGGGGAATGCTTTAAGCAAAAATGAATAGAAGTGATACATTCAAAATTAAGGACTACTTTTTTCCAACAGAAATGTGAAAAATGGGAAGAACACTAGATAAATTCAGCAGCTAGGTGGTTTAATAGATAGAGTGCTAGATATGTAGTCAGGAAGATTCATCTTCTTGAGTTCAAATTTGGATTACTAACTGTGTGACTCTGGGCAAATCAATTAATACTACCTCAGTTTCCTATGAAATGATCCGTAAAATTCCTATAAAATGATCTGAAGAAAAAAATGCAAACCATCCCACTATCTTTGGCAAGGAAATCCCAAATGGGGCCACAAAGAGTCAAACACAACTGAAAAATAACTGAACAACAAAAAATTATTTTCTCCTGCCCAGAGCCAGGTTGTGATTGCTCTTCCCAACCATCTCCACACCCTGGAAACTTTCCATCCCATCCAATAACAGCTTCATATGTGGTCTTGCTTCATCAAAATAAGCAGTTTTCCTTGGTTGCTTCTGTTTGTAACATCAGCTCTTAGCACAGTATCTGGTACATAACAAGTACTCAGTAAATGTTCTCTCTATTTAGAGTCTGTCCATTTCCTTTGCCCATCCTCCTTCCACCCAATTGTAATTCTTCTTAGTTTTCACTCTTCCAGGATAGAACCCCAGTTTACTACTAGATACATGATGTTGAAAAACTGTGGCAAGTGAATTTCATTCATAGAATCTTAGAATAATTTATCTAGAGCTAGAAAAGAGCTTAGAGGTCATCTGGTCCAACCACTTCATTATACAGGTGAGGAAACTGAAGCCTAAAGAGATTAATTGGCATACCCATTACCACAGAGATAGGCAGTGGCAAAGTCAGGATTTGAACTCAAGTCCACTGATTCTAAAGACTTCCTGTTGGTTACTGCTTTTACAGACTCAGTAATAGCATTACAGGATCAAAGGGTATGCACCATTTTGTAGCCCTTTGGGCATAGTTCCAAATTGCCCTTCAGAATGATTGTATCAGTTCATAACTCCACCAACAATATGCTAATGTCCCAATTTTGTCACATCTCCTCCATCATTTATCACTTTCCTTTGCTGTCATATTGGTCAATCTGATAGGTATGAGGTGGTACCTCAGTTGTTTTAGTTTGAATTTCTCAAATCAAGAAGGATTTAGGGCATTTTATATGATTATTGATATCTTTTATTTCTTCATCTGAATATTACTTGCTCATATCCTTTTACTCAAATGGAAATATTCTTAAAATGATAAGCAGTATGTGTGTAAAACTAAGAACATTCATTTTCAGTAACAATATGAACTAGAAACCTTCCCAATAAGATCAGAACTGAAGCAAGGATATCCATTACCACTACTATTATTCAATATTGTAGCACAAATATTAGCTATGGCAATAACCAAAATAGAGAAATAAAAATGGACAATTTGGAAACAAGATGATCACTTTTTGTACATGATATGATGGTATAATTGGAGAACCATAACAACTTTAGCAAAGTTACAGGATATAAAATAAGCCCAAAGAGATCATTAGCATATCTACATATTATTTAAAAAAAAAACTAACTAGAAGAGATAAAAAGAGAATTTTCATTTAAAATAACTGCAGACAATACAAAATACTTGGGAGTCTATCTGCCAAGACAACCAAAGGATTATGTGAATCTAATTACAAAATACTTTTCACAAATAAAGATAATTCTAAACAAATAGATAAATATTAACTTCTCTTGGGTAGACACCAAGTCAATGTAATAATTCTACCTAAATTAAAATAATGACTTGGTGCCATGTCAATTGATCTGCCAAAAACTGTTTTGTAGAATTATAAAAACAATACAATTCATCTGAAAGAACAAGAATATTAAGTGGATCAAGAAAAAATGTGAAGGAAAGTGGCCTAGAATGTTCAGATTTCAAATTGTATTTCAAAAGCATAATCATCAAAACAATCAAGTACTTGCTAAGAAATAAAGTTGTAGATCCTTGAAAAGATTAAGTATATAATACATCATAGTAAATTACCATAGTAATCCAGTTTTGATAAACTAAAAGTTTTAAACTTTTGAAGTAAGAACTCAACATTTGACAAAAATTTCTGAGTAAACTGGAAACCAGTTTAGCAGAATCTAATCACAGATGAATATCTCATACCATATACCAAGATAGGGTCAAAAGAGATAAATGATATTGATATAAGCATGGAACAATATACCTGTCATATCTATGGATAAGTGAAGTGCTATGTCAAAGCAAGAGATAAAAAGATTCATAGGAAGTAAAATGTATAATTTATTTCATGAAGTTTAAAAGATTTTACACAAACAAAACTAATGTAGCCAAAATTAAAGGAAAAAAAGTAAACTGAGAAAAAGATTTATCTTAAATTTCTCTGATGAAAATCTTATTTCTCAAAAAGTAGAGAACTAAGCCAGATTTCTAAAAAAAATTTTTTTAAAGAGCTATTCCCCAGTTTTCAGAACAAATCAGAGCTATCAATTGTCACATGAAAAAAATGCTCTAAATCATGACCTTTTAGTTAAACGAATAAACTTCTGAGATACCACCTAATACCTATCAGATTGGCTAACAAGACAGAAAAAGAAAATGGCAAGTGCTAGCAAAGAGGGAGCTGTGGAACAATCGGGACACTAGTTTACATTGGTGGAATTGTGAATTAGTCTAACTATTTTGGAGAACAATATGAAATTATAAAAATGGTTATAAAATTGTGGATACAGTAAAAGGGAATTCTTGGTTCTCTTTGAGTTCACACTTGTGAAAAAGGAATCTTTTGTTCTCTTTGGCTACTTGGAGTTAACAATTTGGTTGGCAATAACTTTGAATCAACACAAGCTTGAACTAGGTGGGAGAAGCTTGAAAACCAGTTAGTGAGTTCACACCTTACTTGATGCTAGGAGAGAAGAAGAGTTCGCACATTCAGAAAGGTGTGAATCCAAAGGTGACAACTCAGACAAGGAACTCCAAGAAAAGAGTCACTCCAAGAAGGAAATTGGCTTCAAGAAAAAGGTTGGCTCAAAGAAGAAAGTAGGCCTCTGGAGTCACCTTCAACTCCAGTCATTGTCTTGGGTGAGTGGATAGCTGGTTTTCCCTTCCTGTCTTCTGGATATAGTTTAATTCTGATTGAAGGTTAACAAGTCCTGACTCAGCCAAGCACTGAAACAATATTTAGTTTGATAGGTTAATGTCTTTTCTACCCTTTTGTATTTCACTCTTTTCACCTCTTTTATAAATAAAAGATTAATAATTTCCATATATTTAGCCAAACCATTAATTTTAACACTTACAATACCCTTTGAACACTCCTAGGTCTATATTTCAAAGATATAAAAGGAAATGGAAAAGAACCTATTTTTACACAAAATAAACATATATCTTTATAGCGGCTCTTTTTGTACTAGAAAAGTATTAGGAACCAAAAGGATGCCATCAGTTGGGGAATGAATGGTTGAATATGTTGGAATATTGTGATTGAATAATATTATGCTATAAGAAATGATGAACAGGATAATTTCAGAAAGATATGAACTCATGCAAAGTGAGCTGAGCAGAACCAGGAAAATATCGTACAAAATAACATTAGAAGGAAGGAAGTTAAAGACTTAATTGCTCTGATTGATACAATGATCCAAGACGATTACAAAGGACCCATCATGAAAAATGCTTTTCACCTTCAGGAAAACCAATGATCTCTGAATGTAGATTTAAGCAGATTCTTTATTTTTCTTGTTTTATTTTTGTCAGTGTTTTCTTTTGCAACATTGCTAATATGAAAATATATTTTGCATAACTTCACATATGTAAACAGCAACAAATTACTGCCAAGAGAGGGAATAAATGGGAGGGAGGAAAAGAATATAATATAGAATTCATTTTTAAAAAGATTGTTAATTATTTTTACATATAATTGGGAAATACTTGGCAAAATAAAAATTTTAAAATGTAAAAAAAGGAAAGAGAATTGAACTTGTAATCATAAGACCTAAATTCAATTTTCTATTCTGTCACTTAGTATTTATGTGATAACTTCTATGAATGTTTACTAATCTGCAAAATGAAGGAATTAGATTAAATAACCTCTGAGACTCTCTCTAGATATCTGATCCTATGAAAGGGCCTAACTATTTTACTTATTACCTCTTAACCTCTCTGAGTCTCAGATTCCTCAACTTTAAAAGAAAGAAGAAAATTTCATTGATCATGAAGCTCTCAATTCATGAACTCCATTTCTAAATCTACAAATCTGTGAAATTGTAACAACTTGAGGCTTGACTATTTTATTTGGAAACTGCTATTTGTGACCACCAAACATTTTTATATTTTGGAAAACTTGGAATAATGAGCTAACATTAGTGATGCTTGATATTGATAAGGGTCTAGTGACAAGGATTGAGTTTGGGTGAGGAAACTCCTCTAGAACTCAGTTCCAAATATCACTTTCATTCCAAGTAATTATTTTAGACAATTTTAGAGCACAGAGGGCATGTGACTTACTCAGTGTCACAAAGCCTGTATATATTGGAAGCAGGACTTGAAATTCCAAGTTTCCTAGTTCCAAAATTTACTCTTTATCTTTTGCCATGTTGATTCTTTTTACCTTGCTAAAGACTTGGTAAGTGAAATATAAGCCAGCAAAATATTTGCAAGAGTGGATTCTAATAATGAAAAAGGAGAAAAGTTTGATGGTGATCTGCACAGCTAGGTTTCTAAACTGAGAGGATAAGAGGGCTAAAGATTCTTAACAATCAATAGGCATCATTCCTTTTTGGTAATAGTCTTTTCTGACAAAGCTGAAAAGGTAGGTTGGTTGAAATGAAGGGGACTATTTTCTAAAACAATAAAGAGAAGCAGTATGATAAAGTGGCTGGAGAGTTAGCATTATAAGACAAGAAGACTTAGTTTTGAGTTATGCCTCTGAAATATGCTGGCTGAATGACATTTAATTCAAATCATTTTACTTTTTAGTGCAGTAGGCAGCTGAGACTCTCAATTTCAAAGAGGCTGGTGACTTGAATTGGTAGAATGCCCTCTCTTGGGGGAGGGGGTTCTTACACCAGTGCAATCACAAGTCCAGTCTCTATCACTAAAGACCTTGAAAATGTTTCTCATGCAAGAAACAAAATGTGCCTGCCCATATCAGAAGCCTTGGATAATAACCAAATTCCCATTTTAGCAACTGAGGATTATATCCTACAGTCATGTTTTCAATGTGGACATTGTGAAGAATTGAATAGATAGTGAGCCAGACATTCATACAATTTCTATTTCATAATTTTCTTCTTTATGTCCAACAACATTGAAAGTATTCTTTCTTTCAATGAGGTAACAGAACATTTCATGATTTGGAATTGAGGAAGGGTGGGGTCTGTTTCAGAACTCTTGGCAAAGAAGTCCAGAAACCACCTCCATTTTGCCAAGCTCTCATTTTCTGCCCATTTGTTAAAAAACAACAACAAAACACTGTGTTGCCTTCGTGGCACTGATGGACTTCTTTTTGGTTTGGTATGAAAGGCCTCATAGAAATTAAATCTTCACATGCTGATCTCCACAGCTCTGCTTATTTTATTATCTAGTGGTTGGAGCTGCTAGAAGCATAGGGAAAATGGAATCTGCCGAGAGAGTTTCACTGATGACTGAGCTGTATGTCTGGATCTGTGACCACCTTGTTCGGGAAGAATGAAAGCCAAATAATCATGGGTATTGAGAAAAGTGGATCTCCACTCCATCACTGACAGGCAAACACATGGCCGCTATCTTCTTTTCCTTGGCCCTTTCCAGAATTCCTGAGCTGATTATGGATTGTGGATGTTTGCATATCTCAAAATGATTTAGTGTAATTGCTTAGTTAAATTGTAGTTCAATTTTCCAGATCTCATATTAATAAAGTTCATCTTCCCTGGGGTTTTGTATTCCCCTGTTTTCCTGCAAGAAAAAAATGGGAAAAAAAACCCACAGGTATAAATGAAGAAGACTAAATTTGCAACATGTAAATTCTCATTTACTGAGTCTGAATGAGATTTGATCATAGAATCATATTTAGAGTTGGAAGACATTTTATAAGGTCAACACATCAAAATCCCTCAATTTATACATGAGAAAACCGACTCTTTATGAGGTTAACTGATTGTCCCAGAATCACAGAGGAAGAAAATGGCTGAGGCTGGATTCAAACCCTTATCTTCCTGACTCCACTTGTGTTAACATACTCCTTAATCAAATTGAATTCCACTTCTACCTAGTTCATTTCAAGAAATATTTATTTGATCCAAAATCTATAGATTTTAAAAGATAACATTTTTCTGTTACTAGATTGTTTGTTGAAAACATTATTCTGGAATTATGAAACACTTCATAAATGTGCATGTCATTCTTGTATAGATGCCATTTCCCAATTGGTAAGCATCCTTTCAATAAGAGAGTTGGAAGAGATAGTCTCTCACATCCTCCCAGATTCTAGATCTATGATCCTACCAGTGAGGGAGACCTGGGTTTCAATTTTATATCAGAAACTTAGCTTTGTGATACTAAATACGTCCCTGAAAAACTATAAACCTTGCTTTCATCATCCTTGATTTCTTAGCAACAGTGCTGCTTGGTTTTGACTCCATGAACATGTTCTGCTCCAGGTACATTCTGGTGCTCCCCATTTTCAGTTTCCTTTTGTGTGTTATCTTTCCCCATTTGATTGTAAGCTCCTTGAATGTAAGGACCTTTTTTCCCCCTTATTTATATCCCCTGCACTTAGCACAATTCTTGGAACATTGTGGGTCCTTCATTAATGTTTATTGACTTTTTTCTATTGCCTTATTAAATTAGGACTTCAAAGACCTTTCCAGATTTACAGCCATGATCTATGGCCACTGTGATAATGAGATTAAATCTACCCTCTCCATCTTCAGATTTAATAACCTAAGGTGAAAACATCCCCACTTAACTCACAAGTTGGGTGGTCTGTGACCCACGTGTGTTAGGATGAGTGACAAATCAGAGTTTACTGACTGCCTCCTGGGCAGTCCTAAGAAAAGTGTCTGTTGTGATTGGACATGCAAACTAAGAGGAAGGCACAGGAAATGATGCAAAAGAGGCCCCTTTAAAAAGAGACCTCAGTGAGCTCAGGGCTTTCTTCTGGTTCATGACTGGGACCTGAAGGAGGCTTCTGGTTCATGACCCTGGACCTGGGACCCTGAGACCTTGGTGAGACTGTTCTTAAATCTCTCTCTTAGAACTTCAAGTGATGATTAAAGAAGGCTGCCTCTTTTAACCTCTCAGGAGGTAGTAGCCTTCAGGAGGCTCCCTTGATTGGGAGAAGCCTTTGTGGCTAAAACCCTTGTTAATTGACTTTTAGACACTGATTAGAACTCTGGAGCCCTGCCAGAGTAAAGCCCAGATTTGAATACAAATCTCTTATTCTACCCTCTTCTTATCTCTCTTCATCCACTCTCCTATATTTTGTAAATAAATTTTCATAAAAGTAATTTTAACTTGAGGTTATTCTTAATTGGGGATTGATAATTATTCAATCCCCTGGTGACCTAACCTTTTAAAATATTTACCCAATCAAACCCCTTTTCACCCCTTACACCACATTAATTTGTTTATTCATTAATCATATAAACATTTATTAAACACATACTATATACAGAATAGCATATGTGGGGGACATTTAGCTATTCCCTGCTTGAATTAGGAGGGAATATAATATGGTAGAGTCATTCTTATAAAATCAGAGAATCTTGTTTCAAATCCCATCTCTGATGCACCTGTGACCTTGGGCAAATCACTTAACTTCCTTGGGCTTTGGTTTCCTCTTCATTTCAATGAAGTGTGGAGGTTGTACTAGATAGATTTTTTTTAAAACCCTTACCTTACATCTTGGAGTCAATACTGTGTATTGGCTCCAAGGCAGAAGAGTGGTAAGGATAGGCAATGGGGGTCAAGTGCCCAGGGTCACACAGCTGAGAAGTGTCTGAGGCCAGATTTGAACCTAGGACCTCCCATCTCTAGGCCTGGCTCTCAATCCACTGAGCTACCCAGCTGCCCCCTGTACTAGATAGATTTTGATGAATTTCTAGCTATAAACTATATGATTCTTGCCTCATATTATGTAGGTGAGGAATAAGATCCAATATATATGACTGCTTTAATAGGTAATATGACTTGAATACATTTGAATTGCAAAATACAATCCTCTGTGATGTCTAAGAGGTCTTAAAATCTTTACCTAGCAGGATAAAAATTTTTTAGAGAAAGTAGTTTCTGGATGGTCAGTTATCTTTCTTGAATTCCCTTTGTCTTCTCTATAGGAGAAGGCAGAAGAAGCCCAAGAAATCTGTCTTTTTCATTAGTGAGATGCAGCATGAAGGTGAAGAGCACAGAGCTAAAGTCAAGGAAATGTGACCCCCACCCGCAACTGCCAATGCTTCAGTCCATATGCACTTGGAATGTCTATGAGTTGCATCACTTTCCCCTGTGCACTCTCAGGCTATAAAGCATTCAGCTTCAGAATTAGGTCTTGGCTCCTTAGGTCCATCCTCCTATCTCAGGCGCAAAGCAAGTGGGACCATTTGGGTTGTATTCAAACACAGTTTTCACTCAAGCTCAGGGTTCCATCTGTTTGCTATCCAGTAGGCACATTCCATTGTGGTTTTGTTATCATTTCTTCCATGGACACAAAGAAATGTGCAAAAAGGACCAGGGAGCTCAGAAAAAAAAAATAAACATATAGCTAGATGTCACTTTTTTTGTTAATTGAGCTCAGGTGATTTGGTGAAAAATCTTCCATTTAAGGTAAGGCCTATAAATACTTAGTTGATATATGGCCAGAATAAAGAGCTGTTAAGGAAGATTCAGTCATGGCAATTTTGAAAGAGAATAAAGGCTTAAGTGCTCATCTGTGATTTAGCTTTTCAGAGAATTCTTTTTAAAAAAAGATATATCTGGTTTTTCTCAATAGTATGTCAAGGGGGATGATGTTGGGTGGAGAAACATCAGGAATAAAATCACAGAATCATAGATTTAAATCGAAGCAGAAATGGAATGAACTTAAAATTTCTCTTTCATAGGATTATATTTTTAAGGCCAATCAAATCCATCCCTCTCACTTTATCTATGAGCAAAGAGAGGAAGAGAGGCACAGAAAGTCACAGAAAGTGACTTGCCTAGGGTCATATAGCTGTCAGTGTCTGAGGTAGGATTCTGATTCCAAATCTGTAGCTCTATCTACTGGATTACCAAATAGCTTCTATTTTATCTGGGGAAGTTCTTTTTCTGGCTGAGCCAAACTATATTCCATGGGAAACTCAAGACCCAAGTTAATATCTGGTGTATATGTATAGGCAACAAAATTTTAAACAATTGGCAATCCAATAGTTGTTCCTTAAAGGACCTCGGAAATTTTAGTGGTATACGTATTTCTTGTTAGATAACCACATCCTGGTCAACATAAGAAATATTTGTTTTCCATTCTCTGAAACCTTCCATCTCAAAGACTGAAAATCATCTATTTTGAACAAATCCATCTGAGCCTCTAATTTAAGAAACTGTGGGATCAAAAGAAGTGATTAGAAGGGGCATTTCTTCAGCTTCTGATGTTCACAAAGGATTCTAAGGGGAGTAAAAAAAGCCAAATTCAAATAAGAGCCTACCAAGGTAAAGAGATTCCTTCTGCAATTCATGTCAAAAGCAATGGACATGGAAATGCTATTCCTATTGACGTCAGGCTCACTATCATTTTTTTCCCTGGATAATTAGGCTGTCTTTCCCTGTAATTGCTAAATTTTTTTGAAAATAGCTTTCCTTATGGAGCTTTGCTAATTCAAAACAGGACTCTGGCCAGAGTAGCAGCCAGGACATTGAAATTTTACAAGCAGAAACTTCATTAATAGGGTGACCTTCAAATTGAAATGGAAGGGATGGAGAAATGATCAATCTAGAAAGATGTGACAGCTTTGTCTCTGGAGGATTTCTGAAGCAAAGGATCAGAAGTCCAGAGTTGGGAGGCAAGAACTTAGAGGTCATCCAGCCCAAGCCACTCATTTTACAAATGAGGAAACTGAGATTAGAGCAACTTGCTCAAGGTCACAGAGGAAGTAGGCATGAGAAGTTGGTTTGGAATTGATATCTTTAAACTCCAGAGCTCAGGTGGTTCTCTGTTAATCACTTTGCTCCAGGTTCTTGTACATTTGTCCTATTTGGGAATTACGGGGCAAGTATTTGCTTACTTGAGAGAGACATTACTCGCAGAGGCCACAGAAATTATTTTGCAAATCAGGGCTGTGCCCATAATGCATAATTTAGCATCCTGGGAGAGTATGATAAAGTGGATAGAGGCCTGAACTTGAAGATAGAAGCACTTGGGTTCAAATAACATTCCTGACTCTCATTAGCTGTACAAACCTGGGCAAGTTACTTAAGTCAATTTTCCCCATCTGTAAAATTGACATAATAATAGCACCTGACTCTCAGAGTTATTTTATGGATCAAATGAATTACCACATATAAAGTATCATGCAAAGCACCCATGCTATATATAAATCTTAGCTTTCATTATACGTCATTATTATATATAGGGTATTTGGGGAAGACTAGCACCACTGGTATGAAGGTTGGCTACGCCCTTTCTAGGGCTGCTTACAAACCTTTGCTGTTCATTGTTCACCCAATTCTTACCTGTGGCTCCAAAAAGCTGTAGCATACACAGCAGCTACACAGTAGTAAAACAATCTCAGCAGACAGGCTAAAACCAGATTGAGGGCAATCAAGAGTAAATTAGAGGATGTCCATCACACAATCATGTAAGGACTTTTCCCCAGTGGAATGGATAGATAAGAACAAATTGTTCCAATAGCAAGAAAGGTAGCTAAAGCAGGTGCTACGGAGTGCTCAGAGCTTGGTCTGGCACCAAAAATTCCAAGGTCATCTATCCATCTCATCTCAGGCCATTAAAAATCATCATAATTTTTGACTTGTCTTTGTGCTTTTATGACTGGAAAAGACAGTGAGACTGACAACTTTGAGCAATTTAAATACAATTTACACCCAAGATAATCATCCCATGTTGATTCTTTCTGAAAATGAAGTGCAAACAATAATAACAATACATAATCATTTCAATGGTGGGTTTGCTCATTTTTGTTATTTGCAATAAATAAATCTGTCATAGTGCTCTAGGATTAGATACTAAAATTGCCAGAAATTATAGTAATTATTGTTCAGAGTCTTGGTTTTAGGGATCAGTGCAGATTATGCAAAGAAGTGATAGAAACTAGGTAACAGGATATAAAAATATAATATCAGATATTCATCTCATAATATCGAATGGATGTTATATAATAATACTTCTATCTGCTAAGTATGCACAGCTGTTTGGTTCAATGGACTGAGTGTTGGAATGCAATTCATAAGACCTGAATACAAATTCAGTCTCAGATACTTACTAGTTATTTGATTCTAGGAATAGTCATTTAGGTTAAGTCTGCTTCAGTTCCTTCTTTCATAAAATCAGGAAAACCTTCCCAGGGTTCTTGTGAGAATCAAACAAGATACTATTTGTAAATTATATTGCAAAATCAGGAAGCTAGGTAGCATAGTGGATAGAGCACCGGGCTTACAATCAGAAGAACCAAGGATAAAATCTGGATTCAGAAATACTGACTAGTCATGTGATCCTGGGCAAGACATTTAACCCTAATTGCCTAGCTCTTAAAGCTCTTCTGCCTTAGAACTGATACAAGTGTCGACATGTAATCTGGAAGCCCCCAAATTTATAGCCTAGAAAAATTCAATAAACCCCAGTTTAGTTAGCTCAAAGGTGAAAGTCTCAGTGTTGACCTTGTGAGTGATGGTCCTTCTCTGAAGGAAAGTCCAACTAGTTTCAAACTAACAATAGGCCTTCAAGGAGTTTAGGTGGGGGTAGCTAATCCCATCAGATGTTAAGTATCTCTTTTGTCCCAAGTCTCAGTTTCTCCCTTTAGGCCAGGGTCCTTTACCAAGGTGGCCCAGCCCTTGGCTGGATCTTTCCCTTTTGTGTCTATTGTAAGGCCCTCACTATATTCCTGCTGGGAATTCCCCATTTTCCTTTGTTAACATTGTAAAGTCAATCAACTATCCCTCTAGTCCTCAGTCCCCTGGAAAGGTATTTAAGTTTTCCAACTTCAATGGATCCTTGGAGTCCTCATCTAGCATGGTGGCACTCCCAGGGGTCAGGGACCAGAGCATCCTGAGTTCAAACCTCGGACTCCTGTAGCCTTGTAGGATACAGTTCTGTGTAGGGGCCTACTCAGCCCTGTGACCCCTGTCCTTAATTAAAGAGTGGCTTTTCTGACTATTTAATAGTTCTGTGTTTTTTCCAAGTCAACACTAAGAAGGTAAGCATTTTTGTTTTTTAAGTGTATTGCAAACCTTAAAGTGCTAGCATATATTATTATTATTACTATTATCTTTAAAACAGGGACAATCATAGCACTTATCTTGGAGGACTGCTTTGAGTACTAAATTAGATAATTTATTCAAGGCATTTTGTAAACCTCAAAGCAATATATTAGTGGTGGCTATTATTATTGATATCATTATTATTTATTATATATAGTAATTTATTATATATAGTAAGAGATGACAGATCCCCATGCTACAAAGCCAAATCCCCAAATATTTCTGAGAATTCCACAAGTAGACTTTCCTTAAATCCTACCATTATCTTCAGACCAAACTCTTCCCCACAACCATCCAGACATAATTTCAATCCATAGCAATGTATGAACAGTATTTGTAGATGAGGCCATACTGAAACTCAAATGTTCAAACCACAAGGAATGAAAAGCTTTCCAAAAAATAGAGACATAGGGGAACAAAGTTGAAGCATGTTGGTCCCTGGAGTTGTTCTTTCTGTGGTAGCAAAGAATTGGAAACTAAGAATGTCCACTATTTGGGGAATTGCTGAACAAATGAAGAGATGTCCTAAAGTTAAGGGAAAGAGGAACAGGATCTGTGACTTTATTGAATTCCCAGTGAGGAAATGCTTTCCAATACAGATTGGTATCTATTCTATGACTTGTAGAAAATGATGACTAATATGATTTACAAAACTAAAGTTAGGAGACCCTTGTGTTGTCCATGACATTTTCCAATTAATATTTAGATTGGCACCAATAAAGACTAGATTTCCCCCCCCCAAGAGATATGCTTATAAGAGGTCCAATGTTCTAGTGGCTGGAGGCAGAATTCAGTCTAAGGTGTGCTGTTGTTCAGTCTTTTTAGTCATTTCCAAATCTTTTTGACCCTGTTTAGGAAGTGTCTAGGGTTGGATTTAAACTCATATCTTTCTGACTCTAGACTAGGCACTCTATCCATTATGCTACCTAGCTGTATTTTTTAAGGCACAGGCTTCTAGGTTTAAGGAAAAGCAGATTTAGAGTGTACTGGTAACACGCCAAGCTTTTAGTGCATGAAGAGAAGCTTTTCCCTATCTCTGATATGTCCCTCCTCCTTCCTCTTGCAGCAGCTTCTCCAGCAGGGAACTCATTCTGGTTTCCTGAGGTTCCTATTCCCTCTTCCTCTATGGGAAACTGTCTACTTCTCCCTCCCAAATGTATACTTCCTTTTGTGCCACTTACCCTGTGTGCAAAAAGTCCTTGTTACTGCTTGAGCTAGAAGATTAGCCTTGGAGTCAGAAAGATCCAGGTTTATATTCTGTCTCAGACATATTACAGTTGTGTGATATGACAACGGGTCAGTCACTTAACCTCTACAGTATGCACATGGAAGGAATTTCTTTTTTTTTTTTTTAAACCCTTGTACTTCGGTGTATTGTCTTATAGATGGAAGATTGGTAAGGGTGGGCAATGGGGGTCAAGTGACTTGCCCAGGGTCGCACAGCTGGGAAGTGACTGAGGCCAGGTTTGAACCTAGGACCTCCTGTCTCTAGGCCTGACTCTCACTCCACTGAGCTACCCAGCTGCCCCTACATGGAAGGAATTTCTGCACAAGAGAGTTCTCCAGATCACAAATCCAGAATCTCTCTCTCTATCTCTTTCTCTCTCTCAGTCTCTGTCTCTCCATATATGTGCATGTATATGTATGTTGTGTGAATATGAATAACTACACATGTGTATATACAGATGTATGTGTATATGCATATGTTGGTATAAATGTACATGTATATCACATAAATAAACATCTAATTAGCACACCATAGATGGATCAATTAGAATAATTTATTTCAATGCAGCAAGCATTTATTGGGTATTTACTATGAGACAGACACTTAAGAAACAAGAATAAAAGCATGACCATTCCTCCCCTCATGAAGCTTACATTCTATGCATGAATTTCCTCACAAATAAAAATGGTTGTAGCAATGGAATCTTACACTTTGGTCTCAGATGTTCTGATTTTATTGAACAATAATAATGTACAGATTTTGACATACACACACAATGAATAGGACAACATAAGGCAGTTATGATGACACAATGAATCTTCATTTCTATGTTTACAGCAAGCAGCAGTTATAAAATAACACCTGTATGCATTATTTAAAATTCATTCAATATTCTATAACTATGTCCTAGTTCCCTGTTACTTGAATTAGAAGTGGCATGGCATAGCGAATAGAGAACAGTCCTACAAACCAGGAAAACCAGAGTTAGAATTCTAGCCTTGGATTGTGTACCAACAATGTGACCTGGGCAAAATACTTAACCACTCATGACTCCAGGCAACTTTCAGAGTGCCAATATTCATTGATAGAGGGAGTTACCTCAACTGGGAGTTTCCAATACCACTGTAATCTCAGGTCTAGTCCTGATCATTTTCCTATTGTATGCAATATATTATGCTACCTGCTAGAGCAGTGATTCCCAAAGTGGGCGCCACCACCCCCTGGTGGGTCCTGCAGCAGTCCAGAGGGGCAGTGATGGCCACAGGTGCATTTATCTTTCCTATTAATTGATATCAAAATTTAAAAATAATTAATTTCCAGGGAGCTAAGTAATATTTTTTTGGAAAGGGGGCGGTAGGCCAAAAAAGTTTGGGAACCACTGAGCTAGAGGGAATACAAGATAAGTGCCCATCGTGAGTAGCTTAAAATCTTAAAGGGATTTTAGGAATAAGCACAGAAAATTATAACATAATTTAGATGTATGCAGATTTTGAGCATTCACTTTTTTTTGGTTGTATTTCCTTCTCCAGCTCATTTTACAGACAAGAAAACCAGGGCAAAGAGGGTTCAGTGATTTGCCCAAAGTCACTTAGCTAGTAAGTGTCTGAGAATAGACTGGAATTCAGGAACTTCATAACTCCAGGCCTAGCTCTGTAGTCAGTCTGCCACCTACGTACCTCTGATGTAAGCAGATTACCCTAAAATTAACTTGGGGGTCTTCTGTGTCTTCATGAATATCTTTGTAGTTTTTGTAGGATTATAACTGATGTCCATGGATAAATACACGACAGAAGGAAACCTCTTATTCAGGTTCTAAGCTTCTGGGAAATTTCAACATAGGAACAAAGAGACGCGATGTAAATAAACACATGTACATAATTAAACTTTTCTGTAGTTTCTTTTCTGGGTCTCTAGTAGCTTCTTGCTTAAGCCAAGTTTATAAAACTTATTCTCCTTTCGACGTGGATAAATGTCTTAAAACTTAGAGATATCTTTTTAAGAGGACACATATGCTAATGTGTCTGGGAATTCTTTACTTAATTGGAATTCTGTGGTGTTTAGCATTGACTTTGGTTGCAGTTTAAGTGAAATGGAAAGATGGTAAGCAACAGACAATTCATATATTTTGTTGAGTTTTGTCAGTGCATCTGACTCTCCATGAGCCCATTTGGAATTTGCCTGGCAAAGATACTGGAATGGTATGCTATTTCCTTCTCCAGCTTTATTTTACAGATGAAGAACTGAGGTAAGAGCAGTTAAAAATGACTTGCCTAAGATCACACAGCTCTTATGTGTCAGAAGTCAGATTTGAACTCATGAAGATGACCCTTCCTAACTTTAGGCCTGGCACCATATCCGCTATGCCACTTGTTTGCTGACAATTTATTAGACTGTTCTAAAAATTTTCCTTCCCAAGCTATGATGGGATTTATCATAAAAAAATGATTAAGGCTAATTCCTCAATGAAGTATTAGATGATATGAATAAGCAGGAAGAGAAATGCAAACTATTAATAACCTCAACTATGCAAGTAACAATAACTATGAAGAATCATTTCATATCTTTCAAATTGGCAAAGACCATTTAATGGTCAGAACCTTTGATCCAGAGATTGTACTGCTAGGCATGAGCCCATAGGAGCTCAAAGACAAATAAGAACCCATATGAACAAAAATATTCAAACAATACTTTTTTTTAGAGGGAGGAGCAAATAACAATTAATGAAATAAATATCAATCAACTGAAGAATGACTAAACAAGTTATGGTACAACAATGAAATAGAATATTATTGTCTTGTAAGAAACAACAGAATAATAGTAATATCTATAATAAAAGTTAGCATTTATAGAGCTTTAAAATTTTCTAAGTGCCTTACATATTTTTCTCATTTACTCTTCACAATCATGTGAACTAAGTTCTATTATTATCCTTATTTTAGAAATGAAGAAACTGAGGCAGACCTTAAGAGATTTCTCTAGAAACTGATAGCTATTAAGTATCTAAGACCAGATTTGAACTAGTCTTCCTGATGTCACCTAGCTTCCTAATATAATAGATATGAAGAATTCAGAGAAGCAGAACTAGGAAAATAACATAAACTACTTTGTTTACATACATGCAAACAGAAAAAAACCAGAAGGAATGGAACTAAAGGGCATACTTATAATAAAAAAAAATGTACCTCCCTTTGCAGAGGTGGGGGACTATGTTTGTTTGTTTTTTTTTTTTTTTATATTGCCAACAGGGTCTCTATCAATATGTTGTTTTATTTAGCTGAGCTACTTCTCTATCTATCTCTGTCTGTCTCTCTCTGCAGCTTGTGATATACTTGATATAGAGTAACCTGAGTTTAAATATGGCTTCAGATACTAGCTGTGTGATCCTGGACAAGTTACTTAACCTCTTCTTCCCTCAGTTTCCTCAACTATCAAATGAGCATAATAAAGGTAACTACCTTGAAGGGTTACTATATGTTATTGTTCAGTAGTTTTATTCATGTCAGCCCCTTTTGGGGGTTTTCTTGGCAAAGATACTGGAGTAGTTTGCCATTTTCTTCTCCACCTAATTTTAGAGATGAAGAAACTGAGGCAAGCAGGGTTAAGTGACTTTCCGTGGGTTATACAGCTAACAAGTATCTGAGGCCAAATTTGAACTCAGGAAGATGAGCGAATTCCTGACTCCAGGCTCTGCATTCTATTCATTGTGCCTGATAAAATGAGATAATATTTATAAAATCACCTAGAATAATGACTGGTACATAGTAGGTAGGCACATATAAATGCTTATTTTCTTCCCTCTTTCCATCCTTCTCTGACCCTGTCTCTCTCTAATAATGATGGCTTGCTAAATAGGAGTTGGAGAAGAAGTTATTTAGTATGTGTCATGGAAAAACAAAAGACGTAAAAAATAGGATTAAGAAGGGGAAAATCTCACTTTCCTTCAGTGATACCTATTGGATGATGCTGCCCCCATCACATGGTTAGGCTAGGCATCCCCATTGAATTTGGTCATGCTGTGGTCTCTAGGTTAATCTCACCAGTAGCATGGTGTATTACACAGAACACTAAGATTACCCACAACTGGTATTTGGACTCCTCTCAGGCTTCACAGTCACATATGCAGAAAATTAAGCAGCTCAGGGTGGGGAAGGACGTTCCAACAAATGTGCAGAGGTTGGCCACTTTAATAGATACACTAGATGATTTTACAGCTGTTCATTTTTTGCCTTCAGATGATATTGCATATCATGTCAAAATTAATTGAAAACATTTTGCATTAAAAATAAACAATTGCACTAAGTGACATGGAGGGAAATATGATCAAGCTATTTTTATAAAAACAGCCAGTGTATATAGTCAGGAATTTCAGAAATGTAAGGCCACATTGACACTCATTTCATTTCTCTAAGTTACAGTTCTTGAATTTATTTTGTGAAAGAGCATCTTTGCTAAATTTAAAATATAGGCTTTTCTGTTATGTTTCCAGATTTTCTTTATATTCTTCCTTGCATAAAATTGGACCTGAGTGTAGTATAGCTGCAGAAAAACATGAGGGGTAGGTAACTGATGTTTTTGTGGGTAGAGGAGGCATGGGATAAATTAGAGCACAACAGTTTTCTTAGATTGACTTCTTTTCAGGAAGAGCTACAACTCTGAAAGTGCAAGTATGAGAACAGAGATTCATTCTCGATCTTCCCTCATTTTGAATGACCTGCTACCATTTTGACATCTGTCTCTATGCTTTAGTATATCATCATCTACCCCTTAGCCTAATGTCTGTTCACTGTAAATTTCAGTCCAGTGGAAACAATAGAGTGGGCAAGTTTCTTAACTCAGTAAGTATTAATGTCTACTTTAGTCTATATAATAATTTCAAGAGTTCTACTTTGAAAAATCAGTTCCCTAGTTTTAGGGATGGATAAAAACAAAAATTCATCTATGTCCTAGGGTCCTGGTCATAAGTTTAAAGGAATTGGTCTTTTTTTGCATTCCTGGCAGAATGGTATGTGAATACCCAAGAAATTCCCTTATAAACTTATCTGTTTCTATACTAATCTAAGATTAGAAATGTGTTAATAAAGGACAAGACTGACAGTGAAACCAAATTTGCAGAACTGATTGTCTTTTTAATACCAGACCAGCCACTTAAAGCCTCAGTTTCCTCATCTGTATAATAGAGATAATAATATTTGTAACATTGTCATCAAAGGGTTGGTATGAGGATCAAATGAGATAAAACAATATGAAGGACTCTGCAAATGTTTTATCCCTATATAAATGGCAGCTGTTATCATATTGTATTTCTTAGGCAGAAACAACAATAAAATATCTGTTTTACCCCCTTTTTGAATCTATTTTGCTATGGCCCATTTCCAGAGACATAATCCAAAACAGAATGGAATAATGGCATTAGGTGGCAAAAAAAAGTTGGATTTAGAATTAGAGGACCTAAGTTCAAAACTCCTACTACTTGTTTTCTGTTAGGCAAGTTATTTCACCTCTCTGGGCTTCATCTTCCTCCTTTGTAAAAGAAGGGATTTGGACTACATTGCCTCCAAGGCCTCCTTTGCATATAGTAATAGTAAAAATAATAATAGTCATTAGGATTTATGTAACACTTTTGAAAAACACTTTACAAATATTTTATCCTTAATAAAAAAAAAAAAAGAGGTAGAGGAAGAAATCTGGAAACATATCCTAAGTCTAATATTGAAGGAAGAAAGGAAATAATCATTTATGTAGTGGCTATTATGTGCCAGACACTGTGCTAAGTATGTTACAAATATTTTCTCAGTTGATCCTCACAGCACTCTTAGGAGGTAGGTGCTATTATTATCTCCATTTTACAGATAAGAAAATGGAGGCCGACAAAGTTAAATGATTTGCTCAGCATCATAGAGCTAGGTAAATTTCTAAGGCTAAATTTGAACTCAACTCTTTCTGACTCTAGGCTCTATCCACTGCATTACATAGATACCTTTATTTGTGAATGGCTTAATATAAAAGGGAAAAGAAGGGAAAGGGAAAGAATGAAAGAAAAGGGAGTACTGTAGAATATTTGAGATCTCCTGGCAGAAGGAGAAATGTCTTATAAGGGCAGGGTCATTTAGTCAAAACTAAAAGAACAACATGGCCCTTTTCCATACAACTCCTACCAGCTTCCAAATTTTCACCTTGAACAATAAAGATTGTTTCAGGCTCTGGTATGAACAAAATATTTAGACACATATATAATAAATCTGTATGTAGAAAGAGCTATATCCCTCTTTATCTAAAATACACATAATAATATGTTCCCAATTCACCCATTGGGTGAGGAAAACTTGGTCTACTGATCAAGAACCCTTCCTTTTTTTTATCTTTTAAATCTCCAAGATATCTGTGCCTTCTTCAATGTTGATATCTTTTCCATTGAACCTGGCTACAACTCCAATACACCTCAGTCTTCTCATCATAACAGGTTCATCCAGAGGGGCTAGAGCATATTCTTCATTTTCTCTAGACATATTCTGCTACAGGATGCAGATTGCTTATCTTTTGCACTTATTATGAGTCTAAATAATAGCTCTAGAGCTGAAAAAGAATTCAGAGATAATTTGGTCTTAACCTTGCCCATTTTATAGATGAAGAATTTGAGTTTCAAGGAAGCTTCTTCAAGGTCACAGGGTCAGTAAACATTAGAAGTGGGTTTTGAACCCAGGAAGTGTAATTCCAGAGCTAATGCTCTTTTCACTGGCCCCCATCCAGTCAAATATTTTTCCGTTGACTTTATTTATAAACTTGGCAGCCTCTTCATCCCATTGTATGTCTCTCCATTACTTAAATTATGGATACATTTCATTTTTACACAACAAATGCTTTCCAACACAATTTTTTTTTTCCTGGACAAAGTATAGTACCTACAAACAGCTAATTGTTATCTGAAAGTAAGACTATATCCTCCCTTGAGCCCTCATCACCTGATCAGCTATCCGCCTCTCCATGGACATTCTCCATATGCACTTTGAGGTAGTCATTCCGGGTGAACTTCTTGTGGCAGAAGGGGCATTCGGCCATAGGACGATTCGGGTTGTGGGTCAGCTTGTGGCGGATCAACATTTTCTTCAGGCTGAAGGACAAGTCGCAAACCTAAGTGACATTAAAATCAATGACATCTTTAAAATCCCAAAGACATGTAAACTTCAACCCTGACACCATATAAATGAAATGTTGCACGTAGAAAGGCATTTTTGTGGAGATTTGAAATGGTTTTAGACATCATAAAGTCCAATCCTTTTATTTAATAAATAAAGAATATAGTGGTTATTTCTCTGATGCTTCTTTCTCCCCTTATTACCATCTCTTTTTCTCCTAGTTTCTGAAACCTGCTGCTCTTCTGTTCCCCTACACACAAGATCAGTCTTTAAGAGTTCAGAGTTCATGTTACATCAGTTCAACTTTTCCATTTTTAGAATGCCTGAGTCTCTAACTTTCCATTAAATCATTAATCTCTTTGTTTCTTTTATCTCCTTAAGGTCCTTCTTTGTTCTTTCTTTTACTTTGGATTATAATAGATTAATCTGTATCTCTTGCTAAAATAAAAATAGATAAATAAAATGAGTGACTGTGAGTTAAAAGAATCATCAATGATTCCTCAATTTAAAAAAAAGAACCCAAGAGGATTTGGACAGTAGGAAAGCAGTGAAGCTCAGAAGGAGAACAGTTAGAAGAGAATGAGCTTTAGGATTCAGATGTTTCCAAATATATTCATGACATAAAACCCCATGGTCCAGAAAGTGATTTGTTCTGAATCCATGCCTTCTCTTTATTCATATCTCCTTGCTAGGTTTCTATGACTGTGCATGTGAATGTGTGTTCATTCTTCCTAAGAGAAACTAAGAACATTGAAGGGAAATGGCATTTCAGATTTATGGGTGGACTATGATATATTGATTGTTTTTCTACTTAACTTATGTCAGTATTTGTATTTTTAATTATTATTGCTTTCACTTTATTGCTAATCAAATGTTTATGTTTAAGATGTGAAGTATACTTACTGTGAATGGCTGATTTTGTATAAATGGAAGCATATTGATGGGGGTTCAAAAGCTACAGTAATGAGTAGGAGAGTACATTCTGCAAAACAGAGTTTGCTTTAGGAATCTGAGATAGCTTGATTATAGCTCTGTTGTTGCTTTTCTGGGAAGTCTGATTTTCCAGTGCCAGGGTATATTAGTTTCAGAATGTCACCTGAGAGAATTAAGGGGTCCACAGCAGAAGCAGGTGTTTTATTATTGGAATTATTTGTGATTCCCAAGAAGATAATTTATTATAAAAAGAAAGCTAAAATCTTAATGTAAAAGTGAAATTTGGGAGATGCCATCTAAAAGTATATATATTTTCTATGGACACGTGGAAATTATCAAACTACATTTCCCGTGGTCCAACGGGTTTCCGTTTCCGGTTCTTTGGGCGTGGGGACGCCTATGTCTCCACACAGAACAGTAATCTCCTGGATTAGGGGGGAGTGCCCTCTTGGCCTGCAGACTAAGGAAGAGACGCCAGGTAATAATGGCTAGGGCGGCAGTTTTGAATTCTTACAAGCGTGTGGTCTAATAACTTTATCTATCAGCATGGCTTTAATTAAAATACTAATTTATATATTTATCTCAGTCATAATTATTTTTTATCCTTATATTAAGAATGAAACATAAAGCTATACATTCAGTTTATATGAATAATATTACATTGAGTAAGCCCTCATCTCAGTTACCTTTGAGTGACTGGCAATGAGAACAAAATTGAGTATAGACTTCATGAATTCATTCACTTACTAATGCCAGGAATTTACATTTCAGAATTCCAATTTCATTCTCTGGAAGAAATATTAGTGTTAAGACAATGATGGAAATTGAAGCTTGGCAATGGAATGTTATGCCAGATTGTAACTGATATTACGCATAATATAGGGAAATGGCTAATATTGTCTTGTAAGTTTTGTGCTGTGGCTATGAAGATATTTCATGATGACTTTAGACATGTAGATCAAAAAAAAATTTTAATAGCTCAAGATGCCTGACATAGTATGATAAATGTATAGTATGTACTTTATATGACCAAAGAAAAGTGTTGCAAATTTTTATGACATACTTAGAAAATACGAGCAACGGAAAAATGAATGAGGTTTGGTACATAAACATTTGTACTTTTGAAGGAAATTGTTTTTTAAAAACAGTGGACCATTTCATCAATTATGTATTATGGGAATCCTTTCCCCATAAAAAATTCAGAAATGCTACCATTCCCATCACTAATATAATACAGCATGTAGAAAATATTCATGAATAAAATGTGGCTTTTTAGCCAAATTTCCTCTGTTCAAATAGAAATTTCAATAGGAAATTACTCCAAGAGATGCTGACTGGAGAAAATTATGAACTCTAAAATAATACCTTACAACCTTTAAAGAGACTTCCAACCTGACTTTTACTGTTCATTGTCTCAATATCTAAGCAGAAATTAGAGTCAGCCTGTATCATATTTGCTGCACATATATAATGTTTTTCAGAATGATGCCACAAGACTTGCTCCCTATTTGTTGATGTTTGATAGCAAACCATGCCTACCTAGTAATTTGTACTATAGAGCTGAAGATAATAAATGAGATGGTGGGACTCATAACCTGCTGGCAATATATACTTACATTTTATTTTAATGATGAGTTGAATAAGACATTAATTAGCCATATAGCATCCATCTAAAAAATGCTGACAGAAACAAATAATTGTACAATGTCTAAATTAAGTGTCAAACTAATCATATACCTGAGAGTTTGGATTAGGAAACTTTGTGTATATGCAAAGCACAGATTAGCAAACTAATAAAGAAGGGATTTAATACCATGTTTTAGAAAGACTGAGCAATTTTCCAGGTTACATTTAAGTTCATAAAATGATCAATGTTCTATAAAGAACTTAGAAAACATCTTTGGCCTATTGGGCAGTTAAATTTCCTGACCAGCAATGATGATGAATAACAAACAAGCCTTATTCAAAAGAAAGGAATTCACTCTCATATTGCAGAAAGACAGAGGTAGATAAAGGTTCAGAACATAATGTAGGAGAGAAATATGAGTTTTTATGGTGTGGAAAGACAAGTATTTAGTATGGAGCCAGGTGCCTTGGATTTCAATCACAGGTCTCAAATCCCTGCTGGCTTTGCCACCTTGGGCAAGCTACTTTAAACTTTTCCAGGAAGTAATTTTACTCCGCTTCCAAAGAGTGGTGAGAATATGTCAATAAGTCAACAAAAATGTATTAAATATTGGAGACATTGTGGTAAGGCCCGGTGATACAATAGAAAACAAGTTCTGCTCTCCAGGAATTTATTCTAATGGAGGATACAATTCATGTGTATATATACATATAAAAGCATATGCAAAGCATGCACAAACTAAAATTCATGGTTATAATCTAGTGAGGTAGGTAGCACAGGTATAATAAGGAAACAAACAAACAAACAAACAAAGAAAAAGATAGATGTGCCAGGCATTGTACTAATTGTGCTAATAAAAGTACAATAAGAAATAGAGCTTGCCTCTGCCTTGGGTGGCTAATATTCTAATGGGGAAAGATTACAAATTAAAGGGATCTTAAAGGTAGGAGGAGTATGGGCCAGAGGGGGAGAATGTTCTTAAGTAGGGGCAAAGTTAACTGGAATCAACTGGAACTGAGCAGTGCTAGAAGTGAGTATGATCAGTGTTCTGATTTCATCAAATGGAGCTACTGGGAAGAAATCACCATCTGGAAAAAAGAAGGAAAAGATATTGAAGCATTTCCACAGTGAGGAGTGCACTGAGATGAATATGGAAACATTACCTGGGGAATTAGAAACTGAGAGCTGAGTTTGAAGTGATGAAGAAACCAAAGATCAGAAAGGTAAATTATTTTCCTATAGCTACACAATAGGGAAGGGTCAGAAGTAGGATTTGGACTGAGGCCTCCATTAGCCTACATCTAACACTTGGTTTCTCATATCATGCTACTTCAGAGATTGTCCAGTTTAATCTCCTCATTTCATAGAGGGAAAATCAAGAGAGAAATTATTTCTAATGTTCTAAAAACTAAGAAATAGCAGAGATAGAATTAAACCCAATGTGTGATGCCTTTGTTTTTCTGCTTTTGCTTTTACCCCTCCAATATACCACATTGTTCTCTGAAGCATCTAAGATCTGTCACATGGCAGGAAATGATTAATTACCAAATGAGGGATATGGACAATATAGCTGCTCAAACTCAATCCTTTTTTTTTATTACACCACTTTTTGTTCCATTAAAATGCTGAGAAGAATTCTTTATTACTAAATTTCATTTAAACTCTCCAAATTAACTTTTTAATAGAAGTTGTATGATTATTGAATTAAAAATATATATATATGTATATTTGTAAAATTTTATTGTATTATAAAATTATATAATTCTAAAAGGGAAATGGTGTTTGTGGGATGTCCCTAGAGGACGCACTGAAAAAGTGAGGACCAGGGACAAGGACACCAGCTAGGCAATTACAATGATTGTCTAAGAGTGATAAGGATCTAGACTAAGTTGTTCTTGCCTTCCCTTCTAAGGCTACCTTTCATCTGCTTTATATGTATCTTATATTTGTCTACTTATACACATATTATCTCCCTAATTGGAATAGAAGACCCTTGAGGGCAGGAACTGTTTTGTGCCTTTTTCTTTGTATTTCCAGCAGTTAGCATAGGGTTTGGAAAATCATAATCTTTTAATAGATGCTTGATGATTGATAGGCTGAAATTAGAGGAGGAAGGAATTGTGGGGTCAGGTCAAAGAGAAATTACAAAAGAATAATTGAGCTTAAATGTTGGGTTTATGGAGAAAAGGAATTTTGAGCAGTGAGGAGAATTATGATACCAGGTCAGGAGAGAAAGCCAAATTCAAGGGGATGACAGTAAGTTCAGAGTTTCAGCATGGACTTGTAGAAATTTAGACTTGAAATGGGTTTTTTAATATATGAGCAGCTGCTAGAATTGAGAAGATATAGGATGTTCACAGGAAAACGGAGACAAGGAAGTTAGAGATAAGTGACTAAAGCAGAAAAGAGAAATTTTGAAAGAGAGAAGAGCTTGGAATATGGTTTATCTTCCTAATAATAATAACAATAATATCAGTTAGAATTTATATAATGCTTCAAAGTTTTTCCCCTATGTTACTTATTATTGAAATTATTTGTGAAGTTGGTATATTTTCTCCATTTTACAGATAAAAAACCGAGACTAAGAGAGAGAGAAATTTGGGGTCTCATTGTAAGCATCTGAGGCAGAACTTGAACTCAAACCTTGTTGATTCCTGGTTTATCACTGTACTACCAAGCTAACTAGATTAAGTGTGAGGAGTTAGTTATTCACTAGATGAGAGGAAGAGCAGGTGTAGATGAGACAAAAGAGTCCAAAAGGAACTAGATAAGGAAACTGTGGCTGGAGGACCAAATCATCAGTTTTGATGTATTAGAGGTAGAGCAGAACCATGTCTTGAACAGGATTTTAATAATAATTATTATAGACAGTTTTACAATGCTTTGAATTTTGCAAAGCCATTTATAGGCATTCCCTCATTTGATCTTAGTTGAGATTCAAAACAATGCCACTTATAGATGTAGAAACTGAAAAATATTTTTAGTGACCTGCATCAGATAATGCTACTAAAGACTGAGGTAGGAACTGAAGTAATGAGAATGGTCCTGGTGTAAACTGCTGACCTGGGAATTATATTTCAGAGCAGAGAGGTGGGAGCAGCAGGGAATGTGAGAAAGTGAGACCCTAATGGGAGATAGAAGCATGTGATTATGAGGGAAAGTGATATTTCTCCATAAAAAAGATAGTGGTGGAGGGAAGAGATTAGGAAAAAACAAGTATGAAATGGAATTTTTCCATAATGGGCTAGGGGTTCCATAGGGCATAGGATCAGAAGTTGAAGATTTGGTTGGTGGGCATGGAAAAGCACCCTGCTTTCCACTTTCACTGTTACCTAAGATCACATGAATCCTTCAAGGAATCATGGAATTATAAAATTTTAAATGAGAAGAGACCTTAGGAATCATAAAATCCAACCTCCTGATTTTACCAGGGTGAAGTGAAGCCCATGGAGGAAAAGAAGTCTTATTTCTCACATACTTTCAACTTTATTAAACTACATAGTGACAAAATCAACCAAGACCCTCCCACAGAGCATGTCTCTTTGGGATTCCAAAAAAAAAAACAATTCCCACCCACTCACCCCAAAAGCACAGATGTAGAAAAGGTGATTTTCCCCCCTCTATAAAACCTGTAAAAATACTTTACTCTGGCAACATAATTTTGATCCCAAATAATCTTTTTGGCACTTGGTGATAGGTTCTGCTGGTCAATTTGTTATTAATAGCCAGATTGGCAAATTGTAACCATTTGTATCAATAGGCTATTAGAAGGAAATGAATGAGCAACAATTACTCACATAAGGGAAGGAAATTGAAGCTCTAAGCTCCTCTCCTCCCCAGTTTGAGACAGGGGATAGGGATGGGAAGGAGAGCTTGAATGATCACAGACAGATGTTCAGTCACAAAACTATCATTATGAATTAGGTTTAGATGCCTTGGTAAGAATATTCTGGATATTTCTGGGTGTAAAGGACAGACTTGGAGGCCAAAAGACCAACCAGATCTCATCTCTGATAACAGATTAGCTCAGTTACCCTGGGCAAGTTATCTGAACTCTCTTAGCTTCAGCTCCCACAGTTAACACAGTAGAGGTGACAATATCTAGCTCTCGGGATTATCAAATAAGAAAAAGTATATAAAGGATTTTTCAAATCTCAAAGTGTTATATAAACGTGAGCTATCATTATGATGGTGATATCTCTAGACCTCATTGTGCACATCTTTAAAAAGAGGATAAAAATATCTGTAGTAGCTATTCCCAGGGTTGCTATGAAGTTCATTTAAAAATACGCTCTAAACTTTAAAGGTCAACTTAAATGATGATAATAATTACTATGGGATGCTGTTAGCTAGCATCTATATAATACCTACTATTTGCTAGGTACAATGCTAAATAATGCCTTATAAACATTATTGCATTTGATCCTCACAAAAGCACTGGGAATTAGGTGCTATTGTTATCCTCATTGTATAGATGAAGAAACAGACAAGAGGACAAGTGACTTGCAGAAGGTTGCATAGCTAATAAGTTCTGGACCTGAATGTCAACATAGGTTTCTGTGATTCTGGTTCACACCTTTCTCACCCAAAAAATAAAAAAAGGAGGGGTAACAGGCTCTGTTTTCTGTTGCTATTGGGCTGTTGGACATTATTTCTCATAATAACAATCTTCAGAATATAGGCTTAGCCTCTATGGATATGGAACCACAAATGGTCAAGTCTGTTTATGTATACTATAATATTTTTTAAAATTCATAAACATCTTCAATGCTTAAGTTTTTGGTCAGCATCAGGGTTGGCTCTGGAGACGATAAATTTTAAAAAGGATAATTCTTGCCCTCCTAGAACTCATTGTATAGTAGGAAGGATAAGCCACCCTTCTAGACAAGCATAATGCACAAATACACACTCTAAGTACCTTATAAGCAACTAGGTTTTACAGTGGGTAGAGAATTAGTAAGATGAATTTAAATCATCTCTTAGACATATCTTAGACATTGTGTCATCCTAGACAAGTTATTTAAACTCTGATTGCCTCAGTTTTCTCATCTGTAAAAGGGCAATTATAATAGCACCTTGCTCCCAGGATTGTTGTGAAGATAAAATGAGATAATGTTTGTAAAGCACTTGGGAAAAATTGCCATATGAATGCTAGCTATTATTATTGCTATTGTTAGTTACTATTGTCATAATCAGAGAGGTCCAAAACATGTAAAGTCTGGGGTGAAATGTCACAGAGAGGAGTAGAGCAGAGAGAGGAGGAAAAGGGGAAGGCTCTCAGAGTGGGTGGTGTATGAATCAATAGCATGAGGTAGAGGGAGAGTTTAATACACTTCTCAAGAAGTCCCTCAGGGGAAATAATGAAAGCACCTGCAGAGATGACTTTCCCTGGGAAGGCAGTCCCCACAGACAGTAGAAATACAGATTATGTATTAATAGTACCAAGGGGCCAGAACAGAAATTGTTTCCTCATTTCCCTGGGTCCCCAGTGCCTTTTCCCAGTCTCTTCCCTCCCATCCTCAAATGAATAACAAGCAATAAAAAAAAGGACTGAATTAAGATAAACTGTCATTTGCTTACATTTCATGTAAGAGCAGACTGTTATGAGGAGTCAGTATGAGAAAAGTGGTTTGAAGACTTTAACATCACATATAAATTAGCTATTGATAATAATTGTTTTTATTATTACCATCATCATTCCTATCCAGATTCCTAGGGATGAAATAACTCGACTTTTCCATTTCACTTCCTGACACCACTTAAACAAAACCTCTTTTAAAATTAAAAAGTACATTCCCTGAAGAGTTCTGTTTCAATATGTTTAAGATGTGCAAAGTCCTAGGCTAGATGGCCAGCTACTGGCATCCACCATAATCACTGGGGACAGAATAGAGGGATGACAAGTTGGCTACAAATTCAGGGGAGGTATAGATTGCTGCTGAAATCAATGACAACAGTTTTGAATTAAGACAGTTCTTGAAGCCCAGAAGAGAAGAGTTAGAAACAACACAGTGGGATCCCCATAGGTGGCCAGGCAAGGGGAAGGATGAGATGTCATCATGCTATGCTTAAGGCAATCATTGTGAATCTGTACTGCCAGAAAGTCTTATTAGTGGCTTTAAAAAGAAGTCATAAGACAACCAAATCCAAGTGCTTCACTGGCAAATCTCTTTCCTTATTTGGAATACTAGATTTGGAGTCAGTAGGACCTGAATTTAAATCTTACCTCATACACTTAGCAGTTATATAACTGTGGGCACATCATTTACTATTTCTGGGTCTCGGTTTCCTCATTTGGAAAATAGAAAGGATAATAATAGCACCTACCTTCCAGGATTGTTGAGAGGATGAAATGCAAAAATATAAAAGCATTTTGTGAACCTTAAAGCACTATTCAAATGCTAGCTATTTTATAAGTGCATATAGATATGGACTTGGATTTAGGTAGAGATAGACATATAAATATGTAGTTTCAGGGCAATGAGACATGGAATTAAACTCTCCAAAGACTTTAAGATGAACATTACACAGAAGGCAATGGAGAGATGTCTGATGGTTGTCTGCACGGCAGATCTTGACATATAATGAAAAATGAACTTCAAAGAACAGAAGTAAAAGAGGGATGCCAAAAGGAAGCATATATGGAGAGAGAAGATGGACTAATTACATGAAAAAGAGCAAGGGATGACACGTGGAAGGCAGGAATGTTCCTATAATACCTTATCATATCAAGAAAAAGTGAAGAAACTGAGGCCCAGGAAAGCTAAATAATCATATGTCTGGGTCACAGGGCAAAAGGGGATCTTAAGAAGACACTTTTAGACCCATACATAGGCCTGAACATACACACACACACATTCACTCCACCGTTGCCCTTGTTTCTTTCCTCCTAACTTTTCTTTTCCAATTTTCAACCCCATTGAAAAATGAACTAAAAATATTTTTTCACGCTCATTTTAAAATAAATGTTCACATTCATTTCCTCAGTGAAGTTTAGGAATATATTCATTCAGAGGCTACATGAGGTTGGGCTGATGATTTTTTCTGCAAATTAAGTGCTGCTTTGGAGGCACTAAGATCAATCCAGGTCTCTATGGACTTGTGGTCTGGAAGATTAAACAGCCTGGTCATTCAACTTATCCAGAGAAGTGCCTTCTCTTCGCAGGGATCTAGAAATTTAAAAGGTGAAGAGGGCCTCTCAAATGTCAAGAGTTCCCACCAGGAGGACTAATTAATTACTTCCTTATCTTTCTTCCCAAAGTAAGAGGGTAAACGACACTCTTGACCAGTAAAATTCTTACCATCTCTTAACCTGTCCAAAGTCCGGGGCAGCTACAAGAATGCTTACAGACAGCATTTTGACATGTGTGTCTCAGAAGAACAGCCAAATAATACTTTAGAAACAGAACAAGCTCCATGGCCATTAACCATGAAACAAATTTGCCCAGTCATTTCATGGCCAGCCAGTAGGGTCAGTGCAGACTCACATCACACTGGAATGGCTTTTCTCCGGTGTGTGTCCTCATGTGCTCATCCAGACCTCGCTTCTGACTGAATGCTTTGTTGCACTGAGTGCACTGGTAAGGCTTCTCCTGTATGGAATGAGAGGCAACAAGGGAAAGTGGGTCAAGTGAAAATGTTCTAATGCTTCCAGGGGACATCACAGGCACATATTTCTAAGGGTTTTCAGTTAATTGGAAAACTACAGTCTCTTTTCACTTTGCAGATTTAAAATTTAAAAGTAGCAGAGAGTATGTAGATCACACTCTCCAACATAACCCTCCAGCACCATCAATTTAACAGATGAAAAAACTAAAGACTAGAGTTACACAGTTAGTTAGTGTTGGCAAAGGCAGGATTCAAATTAGGGTTTCTTGGCTCCAAAACCAGCATTCTTCCCAGTACTCCATGCTATCTCCCATCTTGTAGGATAGAAAAATAGAATACAGGACTTAGAGTGTGGAAGGGCTGAGTTCAAGTCTAGTCTCTGGCACTTTCTAGATGTGTGACCTTAAGCATGTAACAACCTTCTCCAGGCTCAGTTCCTGTAAAAATTGCAAAATAACATCAGCTACGTTTAAGGTTGTCAAAAATGAGATAAAGCTTGTAAAATTCTTTTCGTATCTTAAAGTATTATGTAAATTTAGATGTTATTATTAAAATTGTCATGATCATTTAAAGTCCCATTAATAAGCTTTTAAAACCAATCATGAAAAAGCAACTTTGAAGGAGTCTACCTATGTAATCAGAAGGAGGGGAAAGTATCCACTTTTTTTTTTAGTCTAAAAGTCTAAGTTTTCCAAATTCAAAATCAGAATCAGAAAGAGGTATGGTTTATCTATCCTAAAAAGTCCTGGAAAAATACATCCCTCTACAACAGGAACTCTTGACCTTTTTGGTGTCATGAGTCTCTTTGGCAATCTAATAATGATCATGTCTCTGCCCTTTTCTAAATGTTTTTAGATGAATAAAATAAAATATATAGAAATGCAAAGGCAACCAAAGATTGGTTAAAATGAAGATGCATTGTTTTCCTATTCAAGTTCATAGAAGTACAGAAATCTATGTACAGACCTCTTGTTTCCCAGATTAAGAACCTCAGTTCTATGATATCTCTAACAGATAGTAATTAACTAAATCCAACCCAATCCATTTTTTCCTGAACTCATCTTCTAAAGTCTCATCCAGCCTTAAATGAAATATCCTAACCCTATTAGGATAGAGTATCGAAGAAGTATTAAAATAAAAAAAATAGATATGAACAGAATAAGTTCAGGTGGGGTGAGGCTAAGGCATTACTATAATGGCTGGTATGGCATCTTCATGCTTTCTTCAGGTTATATTCACATATTGAGGTCTCTACCCTATTAAGATCTACAGGCACCTTCTTACAATTAAAAAAAATTTTTTTTAAACCAGATCTAGCAATTCTCTTCAAGTATGCTACTTTAATCCTCAGTTTCCTACTTGTTAAAATAGAGCCAAACTCCAATTTATCAAAAATAGTTTGATCATCATTTACAAAAGGAGTCTTTGTTTTAGAATGAAAGGTACAGTCTAAGAGAAAAGAGTTGATTTCATTAGCTTGGGATTTGGTCCCTGATTAACTCTGCCTTTGCATGATGACATAGTATAAATGACAAATAGATTGCCCTTCATTATTATAACCCAGGAACCATTATTATATAAATGGAGGGCAATCTATGTGTCAGCTAAACCATATTATCATTCAGGGGTAGAATTAATCAGGAACCAAATCATTCTGTCTTCCATCAACCAGACATTGGCAGGGACATATAGCAGGGAAGGTGTATTTAGCACCATATACTCAGTCATGTCAAGTTTTGCTCTTTATTCTGTTATTATCATTTAAAAATAGAGTAGCATGAACTTCAAGTGCTTCTTCTTTACCTTGACATAAACTTAATTAATAAATCTCCATAAAAAATTAAAAATCCACATAATGTAGTTTTTTAAAATTGGTTATGTTTTTTTTAAAAAAAGTTTCTTTAATTAATTGATTAAATTTGAATATTTTTCCATAGTTACATGAATCATATTGTTGGTGTTTTTAATATATAATTCTAAGAGGATGTAACTGTTTAGAAATTGGCACATAGGTATAACCTTCCTTACGTAGTTAAGGCTAATCAATCAACAAACATTTATTAAGCCTTTCTTTTGTGTAGGGCACTGTACTAGGAACTGGGGAAACAGAAGAGAGTGAAATAGTGCCTGCCTGTCCTTGAGGATCTTACAATCTCGCATGGGGAGATATGCATATTATCATATACCAAATATATGCTTTACCAAATAATTTTGTATGGGAGACTTGGGCAATTGGGAGGATCAATAAAGGTTTCCCATGGAAGGCAATTCCTGAATTCAACGTTAGGAAAACAATTAACATCACCACGGGAAACTAATTTGTAAGAATTTCATGCCTTGCCTGATGTTTGTGATAAAAGAGTTGTCCAACAATATGATCAGTTGGTGAATTTTTCAGGGAAATTTAAAATGATTTTGATGTATGGATGAGAGGTACCTTGCTAAAAAAAATCCTTTAAAGTTCTGTCTTTCTCTAAAAAATCAAATGCTTTTTAAAAGTAAAGTGTGAAATTGTATTCTTTATATCTTGCAGTCAACTGAATGATATTAAACATATGGTCTACTGTGGATATTGCTTTTTAAAGCTTGCTGCTTCTCTAATATACTTATTGGCAATGACTCTGTTCCATGTGCAATTTATTCTTTTAAATTTTTACATAGATGACAAAAGCATCTAGGTTAAAAATTGTTGATGTTTCCTTTATTGAATTTCTGTTGCATTCATAAGGCCTGAAATTGTTTCCATGCCTTAGATGTGTTCCTTTATCAATTCACCTTGTGAATTGATCACTCAACACTAAATGATATCTCAAACATAATTTTTGTTTCTATATATAGTATTGGTTCAATTCAGCTTCTTATCCAGCCTTTTTTTAGTGCCATTTGAAACTTCTCCAAAAACATATCCAAGACTGTGATTGTTAGAGTCCAAATATAGCCATGCTACTGTGCTTGAGAGTGCTAGAAGTTTTAAAAAATATTTGCAGATCTTTTCCATAATTTTTCTGTTTGTTATCATCCTTCAATTTTTATCCTTAATTACACTTCGAATGACTGTTTAGTTGGATTTGTTGCCAAGTTTTCTTTAAATTCATTTTATTCTCCAGTGTTTTCCATTACTTTAATGAGATGTTAATGCTCATAATCTCTCATTATCTTTCCCCATACTATTTTTTAAATGGAAGCTCTGTACACTGTAAGGTTTTTCCAAATATAAAAATATATTAAAGAAAATAAACATTATATCAAGGGACGTTATCTGTACTCATTAACACTTTGAGGCTATCCAAGAAGGATTTTATTCTTGGAAGAAATGAATGGATTGCTATCCCATCCATAAATCCACAGAGAGAGAGAGAGAAAATGATTGCTACTCTTGAGAGATAATAAGCCAGCACATGATTCGTTCTTGGCTTGGCAGTAGACCAACCCTGTGGTTGTCACAAAATGTAAGGAAGATGTTCAGGTTCCTGAAGGAAATTTTCAAAAGTCTCTAAGATGCTAATTCAGAAAAGTAAACACATTAAATCGCACTAACTTTTAAACCAAATATATAGGCTCTTCTTGTATTTATGTTGAGCTCTTTACATAAAAAGGAGAGTTCATAAGATTCTCTTCTTCAATTCAACAATTTTCACAAGACTATCACAATTCAGTGGAATAGAGAGGAAGGTGGAAGGAATAAGGAAGAAAAATGCTAGTTGTTTTTCTTTTAAAAGTCACAGATACTGAGGTACCAGTGTAAGGACACCTAGCAGATTGGCTAACATGACAGCAAAGGGAAGTAATAAATGTTGGAGTGGATGAGGCAAATTTCGGACTTTAATGCACTGCTGGTGGAGTTGTGAATTGATCCAACCATTCTGGTTGGCAATTTGGAACTATGCTCAAAGGACTTTAAAAGACTGCCAGCCCTTTGATCCAGCCATATCACTGCTGGGTTTATACCCTAAAGAGATAATAGGGGAAAAGACTTGTATAAAAATATTTATAGCTGTGCTCTTTGTGGTGGTAAAAAGTTGGAAAATGAAGGGATACATTGTGGTACAATCCAATGTAATGAACTTCCCTACTAGTAACAACGACAAAAAAGCAAATACAATCCAGGACAACTCTGAGGGACTTATGTGAAAGAACACTATCCACATTCAGTGGAAGAACTCTGGGAGTAGAAGCACAGAAGAAAAACAACTGCCTGATCACATGGGTTGATGGGGATATGATTGGTGATAATGACTCTAAACGAGCATCCTAGTACAAATATCAATAATGTGGGAATAGGTCTTGATCAATGATGCATGTAAAACCCAGTGGAATCATGTGCTGGCTATGGGAGAGGAGGAGGGAGGGGAGGGAAAGAACATGAATCTTGGAACCAAGAAAAATTCTTCAAATTAATTAATTAAATAAAATTTTCAAAATTAAAAAAAAGTCACAGATATACCTTTGAAGGATAAAACCATAATTCTTTCTTTTAATGCCATTCTTTTTTGCTTCTCTACTTCCAGATTTTTCTTTTTGATGATATATTTATATTCCCAATCAGTTATTCACTATTTTGTTTCTTTACTGAGATTTAATTACAAGGATTTAAGCTTTTTTTCCAACCTGCCAATTATTTCTGCTGTATGGGCCATAAGTTCTGTTTCAATATTTCTTATTTCCCTTTTAAAACATTCTGGAATATTGTACTGTAGTTTTATGCTCTCTTGGGAAACCTTTTCCATCAGGTGTTAAATCATTTTGGTTTTTCCTGAAATGCTAAATCATCAATGCCTAAACAATTTTATTTTATCTAAAGGTCTTACATCTTTCTGCTATTAATATCTTTCCTGTTTATTTATGTGCTTATGTTCAAGGTCTTTGATTTCCTTGATGCTCGAGACTTTTGGTATTAGAAGTATTTTTTCTTTACTCTCATCTATTGCTCACTTTTTCATTCTATCCTTTTTAATGGAAGTTTCCCTATGTGCTTGATCTCAAAGCATCTAATCATCCTTTAATTTTTGTAAGTGTATTTATTTAATTAATTTAGAATATTTTTCCATGGTTATATGAATCATGTTCTTTTCCTCCTCTCCTCCCATCCCCCTCCCTTAGCCAATGAGCAATTCTACTGGGTTTTACATGTGTGGTTGATCAAGTCCTATTTCCATATGATTAATATTTCCACTAGGGTGATTGTTTAGAGTCTACATCCCCATCATATCCCTATTGAACCATGTGATCAAGCACTTGTTTTTCTTCTGTGTTTCTGCTTCCACAGTTCTTTCTCTGAATGTGGATAGCATTCTTTCTCATAAGTCCCTCAGAACTGACCTGGATCATTACATTGCTGCTAGCAGAGAAGTCTATTATATTTTATTGTGCCACTTTGTATTCATCCCTGTGTATAAGATTCTCCTTGTACTGCTCCTTTCACTCTGTAGCTATTCCTAGAGGTCATTCCACTTCACATGGAATTCCTCCAGTTCATTATAGTACAATAGTATTCCATCACCAACAGATATAATTTGTTCAGCCATTCCACAGTCGAAGGGCATTCCCTCATTTTCCAATTTTTTGCTACAATAAAGAGTGTGACTATAAATATTTTGAACAAGTCTTTTTCCTTATAATCTCTTTTGGGTATAGACCCAGCAGTGATATGGCTGGATCAAAGGGCAGGCAGTCTTTTAACGCCCTTTGAGCATAGTTCCAAATTACCTTCCAGAATGTTTGAACCAATTCACAACTCAACCAGCAGTGCATTAATGTCCCAATTTTGCCACATCCCCTCCAACATTTATTATTTTCCTTTGCTATCATATTAGCCAGTCTGTTAGGTGTGAGGTGGTACCTCAGACTTGTTTTGATTTGCATTTCTCTGATTATAAGAGATTTAGAATCTTTTTCATGTGCCTATTGATAGTTTTGATTTCTTTATCTAAAAATTACCTATTCATGTCCTTTGCCTATTTATCAGTTAGGGAATAGCTTGCTTTTTTTGTATAATTGATTTAGCTCCTTATAAATTTGAGTAATTAGGCCTTTGTCAGAGGTTTTTATTATAAAGATTTTTCCCCAATTTTTTGCTCCCTTCTAATTTTAGTTGTATTGGTTTTGTTTGTACAAAAACTTTTTAATTGAATGTAATCAAAATTATTAATTTTCTATTTTGTAATATTCTCTGTTTCTTGCTTGGTCATAAAATCTTTCATTTCCCATAGCTCTGATAGGTAAACTATTCTATGTTCACCTAATTTACTTATAGTTTTCTTCTTTATATTTAAGTCATTCACCCATTTTGAATTTATCTTATCTTGGTGTAGGGTATGAAATGTTGATCTAAACCTAATCTCTCCCATACTGTTCTCCAATTTTCCCAGCAGTTTTTGTCAAATAGTGGGTTTTTGTTCCAAAAGCTGGGATCTTTGGGTTTATCGCACATTCTCTTGCTGAGGTCATTTACCGCAAGTCTTTCCCACTGATCCTCCCTTCTGTCTCTAAGCCAGTAATATTGTTTTGATGATCACTGTTTTATAGTGCAGTTTAAGATCTGGTACTGCTAGGCCCTCATCCTTCACATTTTTTTTCATTATTTCCCTTGATATTCTTGATCTTTTGTTCTTCCAAATGAACTTTGTTATATTTTTTTCTAATTCAATAAAAAAAGTTTCTTGGTAGTTTGATAGGTATGGCACTGAGTAAGTAAATTAATTTGGGTAGTATTGTCATTTTTACTATGTTAACTCATCTTATCCATGAAGAATTAATGTTTTTACAATTATTTAGATCTAGTTTTAATTGTGTGGAGAGTGTTTTGTAGTTGTGTTCATATAGTTACTGTGTTTGTCTTGGCAAATAGATTCCTAAACATTTTATATTATCTAGGGTGATTTTAAATGGGATTTCTCTTTCTAACTCTTGCTTCTGAGATGTTGTGGAAATATATAGAAATGCTGATGATTTATGTGGGTTTATTTTATATCCTGCAACTTTGCTAAAGTTGTTGATTTTTCCACTAGCTTTTTAGTTGATTCTTTAGGATTCATTAGGTAGACCATTATGTCATCTACAAAGAGTGATAGTTTAGTCTTTTCATTGCCTATTTTAATCACTTCCATTTCTTCTTCTTTGATTACTACTGCTAGTGTTTCTAGTACAATTTTAAATAACAGAGGTGATAAGGGGCTTCCTTGTTTCATTCCTGATCTTACTGGGAAGACTTCTAATTTATCCCCATTGCAGATGATGCTTGCTGATGGTTTTAGATATATACTGTTTATTATTTTTATTTTTAATTCCTATTATTTAGGAATCATATTAATTATATTTACTTATTATATATACTAATTATACTAGTTATAATTAGTTGTAATTATACTAATTATAGATAATTAGATATATACTGTTTATTATTTTTATTTTTTTTCTTTTTAATTCCTATTATTTAGGAATTATATTAATTCCTAAAAACAATTATTATTATTTTTAGGAAAGGCCCTTCTTTTCCTATACCTTCTAGTATTTTCAAAAGGAATATGTATTGTATTTTCTCAAAGGCTTTTTCTGCATCTATTGAGATAATCATGTGATCTCTGTTGGTTTGGTTGTTGATGTGGTTAATTATGTAGATGGTTTTCCTAATATTAAACAATCTTTAAATTCCTGGTATAAGTCCCACCTGATCATAGTGAATAATCCTCATGATCACTTGCTGGAGTCTTTTTCCTAGTGTTCTATTTGAGATTTTTGCATCTATGTTCATTAAAGAAATTGGTTTGTAGTTTTCTTTCTGTTTTTGACCTGCCTGGCTTTGGAATCAGTACCATATTTGTTTAATAAAAGGAATTTGGTAGGACTCCCTCTTTGCTTAATTTGCCAAATAGTTTGTATAGTATTGGGGTTAGTTGTTCATTAAATGTTTGATATAATTTACTTGTGTATCCATCTGGCCCTGGGGATTTTTTTAATTGAGTTTTTTGTTCAATTTATTTTTCTGATAAGGGATTATTTAAGTATTCTATCTCTTCTTCTATTAATATAGGCAATTTATATTTTTCTAAATAATCATCTATATCATTTAGATTGCCATATTTATTCCCATAGTTTTTGATATGATGTCTCTTCATTGTCATTCTCTTCAATGGAATTATTAATTTTTTTCTATGATTTGTTCTTTAACCAAGGCAGTCTGTGGTACATCTGGCTGGTATAGGCCCAGAATGAGGTTTAAAGCCCCTGTTCAAGCCTCAGATGGGGCTGTGATTCCCAACACTAAAGGTCAGAGTGCTCTGGGCTCTGTGATTCAACAGCAAGCTCTTGGGAAGGCTGATTTTGCAATGAGAATTGGCTTACAGAGCTTCCACATCATAGGTCACTATATCACCTTTAAATAATTGACATTTAGAGAAACCCACAACTAGAGCTGAAGATAGCATCAAGGAAAAACCAAAGATCAATAGAGGGCCCCCTCTATGCTGAAAACAGAACTTTATTTAAAAAGAAAGTTGAAGAAAATGCCAGGAAAGTGAAAACCTTTTATTGAATTATTGAAAATTATTATAGAATAGAAATTATTATTGAAACAAAGAAAGGCAAGTCACAAATTCAGAAGTGGACAGCAAGATGAAAACAACTACATGAAAACTTCACAGAAAGACTAGAGTTAGTCTCTGGCAAAGCTCAAAAAAGAATTTCAAAAATCAAATAAGAAATGCAGAAGAAAAATGTGGAATAGAAATGAAAACAATAAAAGAAGAAAACAAAATCCTAAAAAGCAGAATTGGCTAGATGGAAAAAAGGTATAAAAATCCCATGAAAAAAGAATTCCTTAAAAATTAGAATTGACCACATGAAAAAAAGATGTTCAAATGCTCACAGAAGAAATTAATTCATTAAAAATTACAATTAGGCAAAAAGAAGTTAATGACTGCCTGAGATATCAAGAAAAAATTAAACAAAATCAAAAGAATTAAGAATAGAAAAAAACATGAAATATCTCATTGAAAAAATAACTGACTTGGAAAATAGATCAAAGAGAATAATTTAAGAATTATGAAAGTCATAATCAAAAAATAATTTTATAAGAATTATCAGAAAAACCTGCTCTGATATTCTGGAAAAAGAGGATAAAATAGATATTATAAGAATCCACCAATAATTGCCTGAAACAAATCCCCAAATATCAACTCCCAGGAACAGTATAGCCTAATTAAAGAGCTCACAAATCAAAGATAATATATGGCAAGCAGCCAGAAAGAAATAATTCAAAAATCAAGGAGCCACAGTCAGGATGACACAGGACTTGGCAGCTGCCACATTAAAGGATTGGAAAGCTTGGAATATGCTATTCCAGAAGGCAATGAAACCAGGTTTACAACCAAGAATCACCTACCCAGGAAAACCGAATATATTCTTTCAGGGGCAAAATTAAATAAGAGATTTCCAAGCATTCCTGATGAAAAGAACAAACCTAAAAGAGAAAATCTGAGTTTCAAATACAAGACTCAAGAGAAACATTAAAAAACAAGAAAGAGACAATTTAGGGGATTCAAAAAGATCAAGCTGTTTATATTCCTACATAGAAAGATGATTTTTTCAACTCTTAAAGTTTTTATAAGTATTAAAGCAGTAAGAAGAAGTACACATAGACAGAGGGTGTAGGAAGAAATTAATTAGCATGACACAATATGCAAAAAAAATAAAGAGGTGAAAAAGAGAATTGCATTAAGAAAAAAGGGAAGGAAGAGGTAGAATGGGGTGAATTATCTTAGCTGAAGGGGTACAAAAAACTATTACAGCAAAGGGGAGTATGAGGGTGGTGATAGATAATGCTTAAATCTTATTCTAACTGGAAGTGGCTCAGGAGGGAATAAAAACAATACTCATTTGGGTGTAGAATCCTGTCTTATTCTACAGAGAAGTAGGAGGAGAATAAGACAAGATGGTGGGGGTAACAAGATGGGGAAAGTGTGGGGTGGTGATTAAAAGCAAAACCCTTATGAGAAAGAAAAGAACAAAAGGAGAAAGAGCAGGATCAAAAGGGGAAAATATGATGAAGGGGAATACACACTTATTAATTGTAATGGTGAATATGAATGGAAAAAAACTCATCCATAAAACAGAAATAAATAAGGGATTAAAAACTAAAATCTTAAAATATTTTGTTTATGAGAATCACTTTTGAGACAGAAAGATACAGAAAGCAAAGGTAAGGGGATGGGGCGAAATCTATTGTGCCTCAGCTGAAGTAAAAAAAAAAAAGGGAATAACAATCATGACCTCAGAGAAAAAGCAAAATATATCTAAATAAAAAAATAAGGAAGGAAATTTCATCCTGATAAAAGGTACCAAAGGCAATAAGACAGATATTAAAATGAAGTAAAGTTAATGCTAGATATATATGAGTCAAACGGAATAGTCTCAACATTTTAAAAGGAAAAATTAAATGAGGTTAAGGAAAAAATAATAAAATTATACTATATATCTCAACTTTCCTTCTCAAATATAGATAAATCAAACCAAAAACATCAAGAACACAGAAGTGAATTAAGTGAATGAAATTTTAGAAAAATTAGATTTAATAGAACACTGGAGAAAACTGAATATAAATAGAAAGGAATATGCTTTCTTTTCATCACTACATGGCACCTACACAAAAAGATTGACTTTGTAATTGATCATAAAAACTTCACAATCAAATACGTAAAAACAGAAATAATAAATGCATGCTTTTCAAAAAATAATGAAATAAAATTATAATCAATAAGTGTCAATGGAAAGACAAATTAAAAATTAATTAGAAACTAAATAATCTAATTCTTAATAAGAAATTAATCAAAAACAAATTTTAGAAACAATCAATTATTTCATTAAAGAGAATGACAATGAGGAGAAAGCACATTAAAATTTATGAGATAAAGTCAAAGCAGTACTTAGGGGAAAATTTATATCTCAAATGTTTATATCAATAAATAGAGAAAACAGAAATCAATGAATTGGGTATACAAATTATAAAAAAAACCTAGAAAAAGAACAAATTAAAAATCTCCAATTAAAGACTAAATTAGGAACACTAAAAGTCAAAGGAGAAATTAACCAAATTTAAAAGAACATTGAACTAATAAGTAAGACTAGAAATTGGTTTTATGAAAAAAATAAAATAGAGCAATGGTTATTATGATTTAAAAAGTAAAGAAGGACAGGTGGATGGCTCAATGGTTTGAGAGCTAGACTTATAGAGGAGAAGTCCTGGGTTCAAATCTGGCATCAGACACTTCGTAACTGTGTGATCTTGGGCAAGTCACTTAACTTCCATTGCCTAGCACTTACCATTCTTCTGCCTTAGAAACAATACACAGTATTAATTATAAGAGAGAAGGTATGGGTTTAATTGTTCATGAGTAGGCTAAGCTAATATAATAAAAATGACCATTCAAGCTAAAGGAATTTATTTTATAGAACTAGAGTAAATAATAAGAAAATTCATCTGAGGAATAAAAGGTCAAGAATATCAAGGGAATTAATGAAAAAAAAATGGTAAGAAAGATGGTCTAGCTTTATCTGATCTCAAATTGTACCATGGAAGTAGTAATCATCAAAACAAATTTATACTGGCTAAGAAATAGAATGGTGGATCAATGGAAGAGATTAGATACACAATACACAGAAGTAAATGGTCTTAGTATTAGATCAAATCTAGTATTTGATCAATCCAAAGACCCCAACTTCTGGGATAAGAACTCCCTATCTGACAAAAACTGTTGTGAAAACTGGAAAACAGTATGGCAAAGACTAAGAATCGACAATATCTCATATTGTATACCAAGATAAGGTCAAAATGTATAAATGATTTAGACATAAAGGTAATAACATGAGTAAATTTGGGAAACATAAAATAGTTTACCTATCTATGGAGAAGGGAAGAATTTATGACCAAACAAGAGATAGAGAACAGTCTAAGATATAAAATGAATAATTTTGATTATATTAAATTTTAAGTTTTGGGACAAACAAAACTAGTGTAATCAAGATTAGAAATGAAATAGCAAACTGGGGAAAATTTTATAGCAAATTTGTCTAATCAAGGTCTAATTTCTTTTTTCTTAAAACCTTTACCTTCCATCTTAGAATCAATACTGTATACTGGTTGCAAGGCAGAAGAGTGGTAAGGGCTAGGCAATTGGGGCCAAGCGAGTTGCCCAGGATCACACAGCAAGGAAGTATCTGAGGCCAGATTTTAACCTAAGACCTCCCATCTCTAGGCCTGGTTCTCAATCCATTGATCCACCCAGCTGCCTCCACAAGGTCTAATTTCTTAAATTTATATATAGAGAACTAAGTCAAATGTGTAGAAGTACAAGTTATTCTCCAATTGACAAATGGTCAAAGGACATAAAAAGTAGTTTTCTGATGAAGCAATAAAATCTCTCAATAATCACATAAAATAATATTCTAAATCCTTCTTGATTAGAGGAATGCTAATTAAAAGAACTCTGAGGTACCATCTAAAACCATCAAGTTGGTCAATGGCACTAAAGGAAAATGATAGATTTTGGAGGGAATGTGGTAAAATTTGGACAATAATGCATTGTTGATGGAGAGGTTAACTGATCCAACCATTCTGCAAGGCAATTTGGAAGTAGTACCAAAGGACTACAAAGCTGTGTATATGCTTTGATCTTATAATACCACAATGAGGTTTGCATCCCAAAAAGATCATAAAAAAGAGTGGAAAGGATTTACTTGTTAAAATATTTATTGCATTTCTTTTTGTGGTGGCAAAAATTGGAAATTGAAGGAATGAACATCAGTTGGGAAATATGAAAAAACTGGTATATGATGATGATGGAATACTACTATGGTATAAGAAATGATGAGCAGGAATATTTCAGAAAAAGTTGGAAAGACCCTACATAAACTGATGCAGAATGAAATTAAGCAGAACCAGGAGAACATTTTACATAGTAACGGCAATATTGTATGATGATCAACTGTGAAAGACTTAGCAACTCTGCTCAGTACAATGATCTGGGACAATTCTGAAAGACTTATGACAAAGAACCTTTCAGAGCAAGAATTGCTGGCTTCAAAATTCAGATCAAAGTGTACTATTTTTCACTTTCTTTATGGTTTTTATTTTGGGATTTTGGTTTTATATGAGTATTCTCTTACAACAATGACCAATTATTGATGTATATTTTTCATGACATGTATAACCAAGATCAAGTTGTTTACAATATCCAAGAGGGGAGAGAAAAGGGAGAAAGGGAACCATTTTGGATCTTATAATTTCAGAGAACATAGGTAAAAAATTATTATGTGTAATTGAGTAAATAAAGTATCTTTAAAAAAATAAATCAGTGTTGCCTTTAGCAGCCTTTCTAGGTGGCAAGTACATGATTACTAACTATGGTAATTCTAAACCTTTTCTGACCTTGTTATGGCAACTGAGATAGGTTAATTTTTTTGGATGAAATAGCTGTAGATTGTCTCTATGTCCTTTCCACATTTTTGCTTCACTTTCATACACTCGTTGAATCAACCCTTAATGATGAAAAAGACATAATGCAGAATTCAAATTGAAGAAAGCTTTCCTTTGGATCATGATTCCTTATTTTCAATATTTTGGTAAATGGTACATGTCAGCAAGAGTCCTTCTATATTATCTACAATTAATTTACCATTGCATTGGACTTAATATTAAATCGCCACTACAAAATAGAAGTACAGAGTCACAAAAAATGTTTGGAGTGTTTACATGTTGTAGCCTCCTAATAATTTATAAATTCCTTGAATCAGGGACTATTAGTCATACCATCTGGGTATCTCTACCACCTTTTACAAGACTTGACACAGAATAAATTCATGATAAATGCTTGTTGTTTTGTATCAAACTGTGTGACATTGAACTTGATTAGAGAAGAACTTTCATATACCACCCCATTTTTATCTGTTTGGGATCCCAACAGTCTGTATTCTCAGAAGGATAGGAAAATGAAAACTGCTGTAGTCCAATGGCTCTGCTGTCTCATTAGTGTGAATATAATATTCAAAGTTAGGGGAGAGGGAAGGTACCAGGATGACTAAGGAAAGGATCATTGGCCAGGTCAAAACAGAACAGACCAAAGCTTCTGGGCTGATCACTGCTGGTTTCAGGTTGCTGACTGGCCACCAAAATTCCAATCTGGGTAAGATAAGAAAATCTAATCTTAAATGTCTAAAATAAAAACAAATATCAAATTCATTAAAGGACTAAATATAAAGGTTTGCTTCCAGAATCAAAATTTAGAAGTGTGGCTTAATAGTTACAATGCTAGACTTGAAGATGAGGAAAATTGGGTTTAAATATCTGATACTTAAGAGTTCTGTGATCTGGGCAAATTATTTAGTCTCTATTAGCCTCAGTTTCTTCATCTGTAGTTTCTTCATCTGAGAGTGGTACTAGATAGCCTTGAAAGGATTTTTTAGCTACATATCAATGGTTAATGATCTCTAGCCTTTTTTTAATGACATATACATAATGATGGGGAAAGAAGGGCTGGATGTGAAACAATATATTACTTCATCAGAGGTCTAATGATCCCTTTTAAAGGTCCATTTTCTCCCACTATGTGAAGAACCAGCTGTAAATAATCAGAATACAAAGGTCTTCCAACTAATGAGCATCCCAGCCCAAAGGACTCTTTGTGCATGTGTCTCAGCATCCCTGGCTTCTTACTCACTAGCTTATTTTTATGGTTGGTGTGATCTTTCAACATATGACAAAATACACCCATGGCCTAGTAAATAATGCACCTAAAAATTATAACTTTTAGGAAGACTACAGATCACTGTATAAATATGAAAAGCTTGTCTCAAACCAGCCTACCCCTAATTAGCTTTGTATTGTCACTAATGTAAAACACATTTCTATAAACTATGAACATGAATCACATAAGCCACATATAGAAAGATAAAAATAAACACCATAAATAGAATGCCTTTTGAAAAATATGCAAGTGGCATACAGATCCTGTAAATAGAAACAGAAGAAACTTTGAGCTGCTCTTTAATGAACGTCTTGGTCTATGACCATGGGATAATGTGGTTTACCCAAAGGACTGGGCAACTGAGAAGGGCTGTCATAATCATAAACATGTTAGAAGAGTTGGTTTGTCATAAAAGAGAATGAGAATTGGAGACTCCTTACATGACAAATGAGAGGGGAGAACCAGGAAGCAAGAGCTACAAAACCCTAACAAACTGGAAGGCTAGCTTAGATGATGGGAGCAGGTCCAGTGAACAATAAAGAATTATTTCAGGCTAAACTAAAATCTTTCTTCATAATTTTCTAATCAATTATTTCACATCACATAATCATAGAGACTTTAGAGGTATCATAGTCCAACCTCCTACCCAATGATGGAATAGTCTCTACAACATCTGTGTTGGCTCTGGGTTCAAAGATTTTCCATGGCCTGACAGTGGAGAATATTCACAGTTGGCTTGTTGGCATAGATTTTATTGAAGAAAATGAAGAGATAGGGTGACATCAGCAGTCTCTAGATGGTCCTATGCAATCGCTGCTGCTTTGTCCAAGCCGATATCCAGTCTGTACTGAATGCCAGACTTACCAGGGCTAGGAAGTTACTTGGCCAGACTGCGATAGAGGCAATGGACCTGACCCCATGTGTGTGTATGGGTGAGGGTGTGGGTGTATTTATATGGCTGAAAAATAGTCTTTAGGCAAAAATTCACATGTAAAGGGAATTGGCTCAAGCTCAGTCAAGTCCAGGTAGTATTTACTGTTCAGAGTGTTTTCTCCACCCTGGGGTCAAGTATGCAGTAATTTCCCAGTATTGGGTGATATGCATCATTCTGGAGTAATTGAAACAGCTCCTGGCCTAGTTCTATTTCCTCCAATGGAAAAAACACTGAACTTAGAATTATTAGAATTGAGTTCAAATCCCAGTCCTGCCACTTACTACCTTAACATTGAAGAAGATACTACCCCTTTGGGCTCCTATTCCTGATCTTCAAAATGAAACATTCGAATGAGATGATATCTTTGGTTCATTCTAGTTTTTAATCTATAATATTGAGATGTGAATATCTTTAACCATTTGGTGATTTAGCCATTCTTTGAGATGTTTAAGTGATAGGGCGCAATGCAAGTAACTAGGAACATAGAATGTGGAGTCTGGAACAAATCTTTACAGATCATTTAATCCAATCTTCTCATTTTTACCAATCTTAGGTAAAGAATCTGAGACCCAGATTCTTTTCCAATATCACATTACTTTTCCAATATCACAAAGCTAGTAAATAACCAAGCTCACCCAGAGGAGATGCTATCAATATTAAAACTCTCATAAATCCTTGTACATATAATTCTGAGTTATCTAATTTTTTGAAAATTTCAAACATATATTCACACCATAATATCACTCCTAAGCACTTTCTGGGCATCTTTTAGCCCAAACATAAAATCTAATTTGGCATGACAAAATATATATACACATTCTAAAATCTAATAACCTCCTATGACTATTAGCAGCAGCTATGGTCTTTCTTCCCCATGACTCAACTATCCTTCATATCTCGATTTGGAAAATAATTGTGAGGTGCTAATATTACAAAGGCAAAAATATATTCCTTGACTGTGAAGAGATAATGAAATATGAATGTAATGGAATACTATGCTAGAAAAACTTATGAAAGGAACAGATTAAGAGAAATGTAGCTATATAAATGATGCTTAGAAATGAGGGCAGAACCTGAACAATTTATTCAATGGCTTTAAATAAAAATAATTCTTAAAGAGTTAAGAAGTCTGATCAACTCGATGATCAACCATAATTCCAGAAAAATGATAATGTCTCATATTTGGACAGTGAAGTAATGGAGGAGAGGTGCTGAATTTTATATATATATATATATATATATATATTCACATATATATGTATATATTTTTATATATATATATATATATATTCACATATAACTAATGTGTGGATTTGTTTGGTGTTTGGAGGGGGAAGAATTGGAGCAGAGGAGGGAGTCAGTGATGTATATATTATCTATTACTCAATAAAAGAAAGAAAGAAAAGAGTATCAATGTAACATATGTAAATGTACAGAAAATAACAGAAGGAAGATTATAGGGAAGAAACATTGAAAGTGGAATGATGCATTTTTATGTATGTATATGTATTTTAAATGCAAACAATCCATATAAACAATTCATAAATGAGATTTATTTTATATACATTTCTATTTTCTGTTCTTTTTGTATGTGGAAATGTTCATATTTGTTGGTTATTGTCAAATGTGTAATAATAATTAATTTTTATTTTTATTGAAAAGCTAAATAAAATAATTTCTATTTTACCCCAAAGGCAATAGGAGTCCACTGAATTTTAGTATGGGAGTGATATGGTCAGATAATATGCCTAATAAATAACTCTTAGGTTTGTTTTATAAACTTCATAATCCCAAAGTCAAGTAAAATCTCTGTTTTTTTTAACAAATATGTAAAACAGCTTAGCATTGGGAGTAGGAAAACAATAGGTGCCACTATCCCCAGTAGTCTCAACATGGGAATTAGAGATTCTACATGTGAAGGGACTCATCATTTCTAAGTTGATGTTCCAAAAGTGGCACCTCTATTATGCCTATATAGCTGACCAAATCTAAAAGATGGTGCAAAAGAGTATTATTAAAGAGAATTTTGAGAAAGAATTACATAGTTCTAAGGGTGGTATTATATCTGTTTCCCTATGTGTTCATGTATGTTTTCCATACTTTCTGTCCTGTCCTGGCCCTGGGCCACATATCAAAGTAATAATTCATATTATGAATAAAGAAAATATTTTTTCAACCTATGTTTGGTCAACTCAGTGCTTGTATATTTGGGAACATTGGACTAAAGCTTATTTGGATGAAAATAAGAAAATTTCAAATTAGATTAACTGAAGATATCTCAAACTCAACATGTTCAAAACAGAAATCATCTTTTACCCCTAGATACATTCTGGTTCCAATTTTTCCAATCTATTTCTATAAAAAATCTACCATATGTGGGGCAGAGCCAAGATGAGGAAGTAAAGATAGGTATTTCCTAAGCTCTCTCAAATTCATGTCCAAATATTAGTGTCTAAAATTGAATTTCAGGACTGTATGAGAAACAGTTCTGCCCAAGACAACTTATAAAGTTGGCATGAAAGGTTGGTCTCACTGATAAGAATGAGAACCAAACCCAGTGCAAGGCATACCAGTGCATTTGGGTCCTGGCAAGGCAACAGCAGGACTTGGGATGACTGAATCTGTTCTGGAGAATTCCAGACTCTGTGGGCCAGAGCTCTTAGCCCACAGAGAGTCAAGTGGTCAGAAAAATAGTCAGAAGGAGATTATATGACACCCTTCACTAGCCCTGCTTATAGCCTCTGATTAATTATCCAAGACAGCATCTTTCACATTAAAAAAGGACCAGAGGGCTTGGAATATGATATTCTAGAAGATGGAGTTAAGATTTCAATTGACAGCCCTCTGTCATAAGTCAATGTGACTGCAGTGCTCAACAGACAGCTCCTAGCTACTCACTTGACTGACAGCTCCAGGAGAAATTCTATAACATGTCAGTTCAAAGTTCCCTCTCAACAAGTTCCCTCTCAACTGTCTGTGAAAATCACTGACCATCAGGTTTCAAATATGCCTTCAGGTCTTTCCCTAAATCACTCAGGTTCAGACTCTCTGGCTCAGCCAAAACTTCATATATGCATATATATATATATATATACATACATTTATATGTATATATATAACAAATTTCTCTAATAAAGGTCTAATTTCTCAAATTTATATAGAGCTAACTCAAATTTATAAGAATATAGGTCATTCCCCAAATGAGAAATGGTCAAAGGATATGAAAAAGCAATTTTTAGATGAAGAAATCAAAGCTACCATCATACGACAAAATGTTCTAAATCACATTTGATTGGTAAATCCAAATTAAAAACATCACTTCACACCTATCAGATTGGCCAATATGACATGTGGAGGGGATGTGGAAAAATTGGGCCCCAATGCATTGTTGGTGGATGTGAACTGGTCCAACCATTTTGAAAGGAAATTTGGAACTATGTGCAAAGGGATACTGCACATACTCTTTGATTCCGTAATATCACCATTTGGTCTGGCCACACCATTCATAAAAATGGGGAAAGGACCTACTTGTACAAAAATATTTGTAGCTACTCTTTTTGTGGTGGCAAAGAATTACAAATTGAGGGAATGTCACCAATTGGGGAATGGCTGAACAAATTGTAGTTTATGTTGGTAATGGAATACTATTATGTTATAAGAAATACAGAGCAGGATGATTTCAGAAAAAGCTGGAAAGATCTACATGAAATGATGAAGATAAAAATAAACACAACTGGGAGAACACTGTATGTACTAACAGAAATATTATATGATGATAAACTGTGAAAGGCTTAGCTCTTCTCAGCAAAACAATGATATGGGACAATTCTGAAAGATTTATGACAAAGAATGCTATCCACCCCTGGAGAAGGAACTGCTGGAGTCAGATGAAGATCAAAGCACACTATTGTTCAGATTGGTTTATTTCCAGTTTTGTTTGGGAGTTTTGGTTTTTTATGAGTGTTCTCTTACAGCAATGACTGGAAGTGTGTTTTACATAATGGTAGATTTATAACCCAGACCAAGGGAGTTGCTTCCTCTGAGGAAGAAAGGAAGGGACACAATTTGGATCTTTTAATTCTGGAAAATATATTTAAAAAATTTTTTATTATATGTAATTGGGGAAGAAAATGTAACTTTGAATAAAATTATTTTTAAAATGTACCAACTTAATATATATATATATATATATAT
>NC_058135.1:9591342-9684165 GCF_016433145.1 Gracilinanus agilis | reverse complement strand
ATATATATATATATATATATATATATATATATATATGACCTGATGAATAATGAAGTGGTATTAAAGATTAAAGGTAAATTTCATGGAAGCATGTGGAAATAAAGCAAATAACATTCTTTACAAGAAGACCAAATCCATAGTGGCATAGTTGCCTGTGATATTTAGAGATTACAAGCTTCTACTCTGTTAACACTGATTACAAAAACAGAGAGGCAATGTGGTCTAATAGAGAGTGAGGTGTTTATAAATTGATGGTAACGATAGTGATACTTTTAGAGATCTTTAAAGTTTTAAGAGTATCTTATTTCATTCTTACCTTCACAACAACCCCTGTGAGATAGGTGCTATCATTAATGCCATTTTAAACATGAAGAAAATGAGGCAAAGAAAGTTAAGTGATCTGCCTTATTTCATGGAGCTATTCAGTATCAGAGGTAGAATTAGAATTGAGGTCTTCCTAACTTCAAAACCCAGAATACTTTCTAATTTGGCATATTGACCTGCTTTGCTTCTGCACTTCTCCTAATGTGTGATGTAATGTATAGAAATGGGCAGCCATTTTCTGTAGTTATAAAAAAGCAGTTTGCCACTTTGGAACTCAGAAACTGGCAAAGCAGCCCTGGGCATGTGCCAAGGTGACAGTTAGGGACAGGGTATAAATTGAGGTCCACAGACCCCTCAGGGCTCATTCTTCTCCTTGGGTTAGGGAGGCAGGAGGTTACAGTCTGGGCCCCAGGAGGTGGGAAGTTTTGATATAGGCAGGCAGGCAGGGTCAACCTTTATTGCTAGCCATATCAAACACCTTTATTGGCATAGCCAATAAGGTTTATTTCCAAACAAGATTATACAGAAAACTACAAGAATTACAACAGCATCTGAGCCAGGGACTTGATAGCCCTGGGCTCAGCAAAAAACAGCTACAGAGTCAGAGGGAGACCCCAAGGTCCCTTTGTACTCTTCTCTTTAGGGAACATCTTGAGTTTAAATATTTATTTAGACTTAACACTTAGGCAAGATTATTCAGGGTTTCCATCACCCACTCTCCTTCTCCCACATACCTACCCTTCAGTTTACCAAATAAACCCAGGTTAATGTCTAAGCCTATAGTAATCTTTAAAAGGCAACAACTTACTTTGATGACAGTATCTGTAATTGTGTAGTCAGATCCTGATAACATCTTTAACTAGTTATAGCCACTTCTAGCTAGTGCTAACCCTTAATTATAACCAAAGGTTTCAGGAATTCAACATTCTACTTCCTGGTTACCTTGTATTCAACTGACTGGCAAGACTGGTTTCTAAGGCTTGTGGTTAACAAGAGAATTCTCACTCTTAAAGGAGGCTTAGCCCAGCTGGTGTGGGGAACAAATCTTATTCTCATATCTACCTGTGCATAGGGCTTCTCCTGGAGTTATCCCAACTACCACCTTAGCCCCCTACTGGTCATAACAGTGAACAGGCATTCTGGTATGATCCCAGGTAAGGCTTCTCATGAGAATTCTAAAAGCATTCCCCAAATAAAAGAGTATCCTTAGACCATAGTTGGTACAATTTCAAAGCCCTGAGAAGTAGAAGAAGGGACGGAAAACAGGTGACTAGTCAAGAGCCTCCAGTTTCAGATGGAAATGCAAACATTTTGCTTGGACCAAACAAAATGTCTTTAGGATTTGAGAAGTAGTTTAAAAACCAAAGAAAATATCCTTCAAAGAAGATGTCATGTTAAATGTCAAAGAGACTTACAAATTGCTTTGTTCCATGGATCTCAGATTATATTTGGCAGAAGAGAAGGCTTTGAATTGGAATGTTTTCACATATTTCTTATCCTTGGAAAAGATCAAGAGCTCAGGAATATGCTGTTTTTAGTTGTGAATACTCATTTCCCCCCTCATTTTAAAGATGCATTCTTTCTATTCACCAATAAATTCCCTCTCTCTTCCATAGAAGATTAACTTATGGGAGATAAGTCACTGACCAATACTACCTTTGGTCTTAGACTCATAGAATCAGAGATTTGGTGCAGTAAGTATCCCTAGAGGTCAAGTAATTCAAATCCTTCATTTTACAAATGAAGAAATAGAATTTAAAGTTGTTATAACTGGTTTGATCACGGAAAAGTTGCAGAATTGGAACTTAGATCTTTGTAATTTCAAGGCCAGCACTCTGTCCACTAAAACACACTGCTTCTCCATTTAATCATAGTCATTTTCCAACTGCCTGCTTCAAAACTTAAAAATCTCTGAATTTCTTAGTATTAGAACTCTATTTATTGATATAGTTCTCAATTCCTATGTGATTTTGTTGATATTCTTCAGGATGTGCTGTAGCATCTCTGAGAACTAAATGAGACTAGTCCTTGGCTTACATTCTGTCTAGAAGCCTTTTCAGTTAGATAAAATCTATCAAGAGTTTTCACTAGTTTGCCCCACAGAAGTCACCTCCAAGCCATGAGGAAGCAATACAACAGCTCTTTTCCAAATGCTTCACGTTAATTGCCAATAGGCAAGCAGTGATTCCCAAGTTGAACTAGGTAATACACATCCACTATGCCTTTTTTCCCTCTAAAAGAATAAAAACTTGAAACTGAAAGGAGAGGCAGGACGACATAATAGGGAGAGGGAAGGACTTGGAATCAGGAAATCCTGGGTTCAAGTTATGGCTCTGACAAAAATTTTGTGGCCTCAAACAAGTCTTCCAAATTTTCTGAGCCTTTGGAAAGTCACTAAAAATAGAACTTAAAGACAGGTTTTCAATCTGTTTTAGTGCTATCTCTGGCTTCCTTCAAGTGTTAGATAAATCCCAGCTTCTAACAGAAGTCCTACTAAATTTCTCTTAATACTAGAACCTTCTTTTTGTTAATTCTCCAATTTAGGCTTTATATAACTTGTATTTATATATATTTGCTTGCATATTGTCTTCCCCTATTAGACTTAACACCTGGAAAACAGGAGCTGCCTTCTGGCTTACTTAATATCCCCAGCACTTAGCACAGTACCTGGCACATAGTAGGTGATCAGTGCATGTTTATTGACTTTGGTGTGTTATCCCTACCCACAAATCATAGGAGCCCAGTAGATAGACTGGCCACTCAAAAACTATTAGTCTCTTAATCTTTGTCACTATGAGGTACACAAGGTACAAGTAGCACAAAGATTATTCTGCCAATAGACAAACTGATCTATTGTGTGGTGATGGGATTTCCCCAATTAACCATCTGCCTATTTTTACTCAGTCAGTGAAGCTATTCTTCTGTCCTTGGAGGAAAGACAAATCTAAATTCCCCAAAGCCTTCTTTCCATCCTTTAGGCTGGAATAAAAGAACAGGCATTGGTCATTTTAAGACACAAAGGGGTAGTTGGATAAGCCTGGGCCCCAGGGTTTCAGAACTTGCTGTGGCACGAACAGAAAAAAGGGGACAAAAATTACTTTTGCATGCAACCACCATAGCACTGGCAAGAGCAGTTAAGGGGACAGATGTTTGGGAAATCATTCATGTCTTGCCAATAGGGAAATATAAACAGCATTCAATATTTGAAAAATTCAAAATTCAGTCGTCGAGTCATATATTACTTGGCAATAAATTGTCCTGCTTGCTAAAGACTATATTCTGCATGGAATGATATTTTTTGGCAAGGACAAGGTTGGCTGCTTCTACGACTAAAAACACATGTTAATTCCATACTTCTCTGCCCTGGCCACCTGCATGAAAGAAGCCAAGTCAATATGATGGACAGTGCAGGCTAGTATGATCCAACTAACCCTGCAATTTTGTGAACTGTTGAATGGATTGCCAAGTATTTTATATATTCTATAGATATTTTGAATTGATTTTTTCTCTTTTCTATTTGTCATGTGTAAAAAGGCTAATTAAATCTGTGAGTTTACTTTATGTCCTGTTCCATGGATAAAATTTTTGATTATCTAAATTAGTGTATTAGTTGAATCTCTAAGAATTCTTTAAGTCAATCATCATATCATTGACGAAAAGCAATGATTTTATTTCTTCCTTTCTTATATTCATCTTGTTTCTTTTTCATGTCTTACTGCTATAGTTAGCATTTCTAGGACATAATCAAATAATAGTGGTGAAAATGAATATTCTTGTTTTCCTGGGATATTAGTGGAAAGGCTTCTAATGATTGTGCATTATAGAAAATGTTTCCTTTTATTTTAACATAGATAATCTTTACTACAAGATCTATTTGTTATTATTATGATTTTCGTAATAATAAACCAAATACTCATTGCTGGTATAATTCCAATTTGTTCATCACATATGATATTTTTTATATTTTTTATATTTATATGTCATATGATATTTTATAGTATTTTATATTTACATGTCATATAAATATATTTTAATAAATTTTAGATTTAAAAATTATTCAACATTTTTGAATCAATATTGTTAATTGACATTGGTCTATAGTTTTCTTTCTTTGTTGCTGCTCCCACATAAACACACTTTAGACATTCCTATATGGCTTATTCATTGATATTTCCTAAGATTATATCATTTACATTCTCTACTATGATTGCTTTGTGGCAATAAAGGACTGGTTTAATGTTACTGCTTCTCTGCATTTATTATTCCCTAGGAAATAGTGAAGTTTTTAAAAAATCCTATCCACAGCTAAGATGTCAAAAACTTTCAATTTCCATTAATAATTGACAGACATCAATCATATTTAACTTTTTAAAAATTATGCTCTGAAAGTCTTATTTGTTTATCTTTCATTTCATTTATCTAAGTCCAAAATGGAAATATTGATATCTCCAATTATTATACTTTCCCCATTTATTTCTCTCTGCAAAGTAATTTACTTTTCTTTAAAATTAGATTTTTGTCATTGAGTGTTTTCAAAATAAGTATTGATATAATTCCTTTATTGGCAATGCCTTTTATTCGAATTTCATTTCTATGCTTCTTTCTTTTGAATGTGTAAGTTTTAAAAACTGTCTTCTGAGAATGAGATTGAGTGTCCTGCTTCTAAAAAAAAAGAAGTTCAATTCATTCCATTTTAACTCTTTTTGAGTCTTTATGCTTCAAAGTTTTTCCTATTTTTTAAATATTCATTCTGCTTTCTAAGTCATTTTGGTACCCTCCTGTGTTTGGTGGGTAGATTTATTACCTAAACATTAATATAGTGATTTCTAAGGATGTATTAGAGTTCAGAATATCTCCTTTTCCCTTCTCCTCCATGTTCTTCAACACCCTTCTTTCATAAAGAAAAAAAGTGAATGGAAAAGAAGTATGATCAATAGGAATAATCTATGAGTTTGCTCATAATCGTCTGCCTCTTGTCTCTTCAAACACCTCAGAAAATATCATTGATCTTTAACTTTTCTTTCTCTTTTTTAATCTCCCTTTCATAAAAAAAATCTTCTGAAAATGAAATTTATTTTGCTTGATACAATACTATTCTCTCCCTAGCTTTCTAAACTTTCATTTTACCTCTCCCCTGTCTTGGTTCCTTAATTAGTTTATAGTGGAATTTTAAGTTTTTGTACAAAGATGTTATGTTTGTATGAGTGTGTCCAACTTTCCTGTTCAAGAATGAAGTTTATTTGTTATTTGCTCTCCTTATTCCCTCCTCAATGCTTTCCTACACTTCTCACCCACCTTACTTATGAGAAAAAGGAATTTACTCCCTATTTCTAACTCCTTCCTTCTTGTTTTTCTTCTTCCCTTAGAACCAACACAATATAATAAAACCACACCCAAGTACTGAATCTGTTTCTTAATTCCATCTGTGACTTTTGAAAATAGTAGAAAGACATATGAAAAGACATATGTCTCTTCTATGTCCATTAGAATATAAACACTTTATGAACACTTAGCCCTCTCTAATTATTTAATTGTATTTAGCTTTCCAAGTTTCACTTCTCCCTAATGTTTCCCTATTAAAGATTCACTCAAGCTCTAGTCCTGTTTATCAGAAATTCTTAAAAGTCTTTATTTATTAAAAATTTATGGAGAAGGGGACAACAAAGCTAAGTGGCTCAGTGTCTAGAGAGTTGGTCTAGAGATGAAAGGTCCTGGGTTCAAATTTGACCTCAAATACTTCCTAGGTGTGTAACCTTAAGCAAGTCACTTAACCGCCATTGCCTAGGCCCTACTAATCTTCTGCCTTAGAATTCATACTTAATATTGATTCTAAGATAGAAGGTAAGCATTTAAAAAATGTATATATGCATGTATGTGTCTGTGTATACACATACATATATGCATATATATTTGTATAGGTATATAAATTATTTCAAAGCTTTACAAAATAAATGCTATATTAAGTATAAGGGCAAAATAAAATGCTTATTGGATAAAGAATATGAACAAATAATTCTCAAAGAACTACAAATTATTAACACGTCTCAGGAAAAATCCTCTAAACCACTAATATTAAGTACAAATCTAAACAACTGAAATTTCTATTCAAATTCAGCCAGCTGAGCAAAAGAGACAAAAGATAAGTCATGGATTCTTGGGGATTTAAAAAAAGGAAGGCATACTAGCACATTGTTAGGAGAGATATAATTTGATGTGACCATTCTGGAAAGTAATTTTAAATTTGCAAAGAAAGTTACTAAAATTTCCACATCTCTTTGACCTAGATATTCTATTGCTACACATATACTCTGAGGAGGTCAATAACAAAAATAAAGACTCCATACGCTACAAAATATTTATAGCACCATTTTTGTGGTAACAAAGAAAATGAAATAAAGTAGATTTAGAAGTAGCTAAGAAAAATTGTGATACCCTAATATAACAGATTATGCTGTAAAAAATGACTAATACAGAAGCATGAAAAGACTTCTATGAACTAATAAAAAGAGAAGTGAGCTATATCAAGAAACAATATATAAAATGGCTATTACAAGAGACAGAGAAGAGAAACTGGTAGAATAGTTTAATATTGTTATTTTCCCGAAAAATGTAGGCTTTTCAGGAAGCAACAAGAAAGAATAGGGGAACAAAATCATACCTGAAGAACAAATACTGTGGATGAATGGGTCAATCAACATGCAATTATTAAGCCTCTACTATATGCCAGTCAGAAAAAGCAAAAACAATTCTGCCCCTCAAGTTTAGATTCTGATATCCACAAGCAAGTGGATATATGAGGTGATATAATGAGGTGATCTCCCAGGTTCCTTTTCATTCTGAAGCGTTCTAAGTTTGGATATAAAATTCTCCTTATCTGAAATGAGTTCTGTCCATTTTGGTTCATTTACATCAAACATTTGAGAAGTGAAAGTAGATGAGTTTCACTTTAAAACTATGGATGAACAAGTCTAAAAATGCCACGACAGCACCAATCCTCCAACAATTTCTAAGGATGTCTTGAATGGCTCTCTATCCATTTGTTTTTGTTTTAAAAGGAAAGAAAAAGTATCATTCTAAGAAACATATTTTCCCCACATTTGAAATATCACGCCACATATGTTATAACTGCTGAGTGGCACACAGCTCCAAACTTATGTTTAGCCACATTTCCCAAATACTCAGGTTAAGAGAACAGAATAGGGAAAAAACAAAATACATATGGTTTTACTACACTTGTAGAAGATGCTATAAATGAACACACTAGATCTCTTCTAAACTGACATTTTATTCATTTTTTCACTACTAGCCCCAATAAAATATGTCATGTTAAAAATATTTTCTCTCAACTCGTTATGGGGAGTCAGTGTTGTATAGTAGGATGAAACTCTGCCCCTGAAAACTTTGTCTCCAACCCAGCCTCAGTTATGACCTATATAAGCCTGGGTCCATAGTTGTTTTGCCCAATCGCCCTCATTTCCACCTTCAGAAAACAGGATAATATTATTTCACAGCATTGTTGTGAGGATCAAACAACATAATGGATGGATATGGAATTGATTTTCCATCTACTTGATATAGATCCTGTATCCATGTAGTCATTTATAGTCATGCTGTCTTCTTCATTAAAACAGAGGCTCCTTAAGGGTAGGGGATATTTTGTCCATTTTTTTTTTGCACACGGTATAGAGTAAGGCCTTAATAAATGCTTTTTGATTGACTGAATGTAAGGTATTTTGAAAAATAATGTGTTCTAGAAATGTGACATATTGCCACGTATTCCATCCTGTTTATGTCTATTTTTAAGAGCCAAAAGGAGCGAGGAGATAATTCATATTGTATTTTACATATCGTGAAGAAAGTCAGCAGGAATATCAAGTTAAAAAAAATAAGGAGAGAGGGAGAAATTTAGGTCCCTACACTACCACCCACACCTCATTACAGTCAGTGATACATTTGAACCATAGGATTTAACATGAAACATTGGGTTGTATAAAAGAAACCTTCATCTCCCATATTAGTGTTAGAAAAAATAATTGCCTTAATGATTTTGATTTTCACAAAACCACAAATTTTATTTTAATGGCTTCTTTTTCCTCTCCATTTCTGTGGAGGTTCTGCCTACAGGTTCATTCCTTCCAGGACAATAACTCCTACTAAATAGCCCAAAGTTTTACCAAGGAGTTTTTTTCTCTAGGATAGCCTGAGTAGTAGGAAGCATAAGCTTTATAATACATGATTTAGAGATGAAGAAACTGAAGGTCAGAGAAATATCTGTGACTTGCCCTGGGATGTACAAGTAGGATAAAAGCATGCTTTGGAAGAAAGTCTCTTCTGATTCCAAACCCAATGTTCTTTCCATTATATTGAATTACTTTTCATGAACAGAAAGCAGAAAAACTGGCTTTGAGAATTCTGCATGTTGAGAACATATAATTCTGATGACAGTTTATTACTTTAGGAATAAATCATAAAATCCTTAAAGTTTGCAACCTAGAGTAATGTGGTGGATATCTGCATAAATCTGTAAGACCAATCTCTTTGAAAATTACTTTTCTATTGTTTCTGTGTTTAAGCTTCTCTGTTTCTATGAACAAATCCTTGCTGTCTGAGTTGGAGGAGTTTGTGTGAATGTTACCCAGTGGAGGGTCTTTGGTTCCCTTCTTAGAAATTAGGCATTTCTAGGCAAACAATTAAGTGAAGGAGTGTTAGTGGGAGTTTGCAGAAAGTTTCTTGAGGGGAAAAAATCATTTCCAAGCTATATAAGGAACTGGTTCAAATTTATAATAGAGCCATTCCCCAGGTAATAAATTGTCAAAGGCTTTAAAAAGCCTATGTTCATTAAAAGATGTCCAAGCTATGATTAGTCACATTTTTAAATGTTCCAAATTACTCATAATTAGGCAAATGTAAATTGAAATAACTCTGATGAGTTATTTCATGCCTCTCAGACCGGCAAAGTTGATGAAAAAGGAAAAAGGTAAACATGATAAAAGTGAATATTTGTTAAAGGTACATTAATATAGAATTGATGGAGCTGTGGAATTGTGCAGCCATTCTGGAAAACAATTTAGAATTATGCCCCCCATCATTATACAATGATTTTGATCTAGTAATATCTCCTACATACCATTCAGTGGTAAAGATTTAAAACTATATTAGTCAGATTTGATAAATTCAAAAGCAGTCGCTTATTAACTGAAGTAATCTTTGCTCTCTGAAGTAATCTCTGCTCCAGTTTGTTAGTTATAAACCTGTTTATCATCTATCCAAGGACATTTACTATTTTTCCTCACTTTAGAAAAGCCCTCATAAAATAAGATACTTATAATAAGTGCTTAGAATAGTGCCCAAAACATGTTAGACATTATAGAAATTCTTCTTCCCTGAGGTCCTTCCATATATTGTATGAGTTGTGGTCTAGATATGTCTTGATTCCATTATCATTCATTTTACTCTTCCAACTATGAATGTTGTGACTCAAAATTACAAAGGTTCCTGGCTCTAAATATCTTTCCATTGGAGTGGTTTAAAGATGCCAGTAAGTCTCTAAATGCAGGAACCTATAGCTTTTTTTGTGATAACTTTATATGTCTCGTTTAGAGAAGACAAAGAGGTTCATATCACTTTTACCCACTATTTCTATTTGACTTATGGATTCAAGTTCAAAGCCTTCATTCCCTATTGTCCTTTGACATAAACTACAAATTTTATACTTGTTGAATCCAAATAGCATTTTGGTATAATTGGAGGATTCCACTAAATGAATTAACTACTTAATGTGCTTTTTAGGGAAGCCATTTAACTTGATAATATCCAAGTACATCTAATGATTGATAAGTAAACCTCGACTCCCTATCTAACTTGGAAGTTATACTCAGTTCTATTTAGGCAAAATGGTAATGTATTTGAAACCTAAACCTAAGCATCTTAGACATAAGTTCTTCCCTGAAAAGATTCCATGTTTTTATTAATTATTTTGAAATTTATTTTATTATTAAAATGTTTTAAAGATGCTTTCCACATGGACATCAAATACTGTGGCCATCTCAGTATACTTGTGTCTATTTAAATATCTATAGGACATGCACCTCCAATTCATTAATCAATTACTAAATCATATTCATGAACTGAGAATCATCCATTTGATTTATATTTGTGAATATGTTTATACTCTTTTTCATTATTTTATTTTGTTAAAGTTTAGATTTCCTGTCTTGGAGATCATGTGCATTCAAAGTAAATTTATTTGTCCATATAAAGAAACAATTTGCATGTGTAAATATGTGTTCCAAATGAATAAGCTGGAAACATTTTCAAGAATTCTTATGAATAATGATGAGCTGTACTCTTACCCTAGTGTGGGTCCGGATATGCATCTTCAATCCATCATTTTTGCTAAAAGCTTTATCACAGTAAGGACACTGGTATGGGCGCTCACCTACAAGGAAAAGAAACCAGCTTTAGTTTAAGAAAATGGAGATACCAAACAGTCTTACCATTACCCAGTGGCCCATTACTGGGGACACAAGATAATCCTAGGACCCTAAGAACATGTCACTCTCAAGATATAATAATAATAATAATAATAATAATAATAATAATAATAATCTCTTCATACAGACATACACTTTTTTTCCTTTTTCTTGGCTTTTCTGATGAATCTGGATTGAGCACTGTTTCTAATGTCCTGAGATCAATTAGAGATAATAATGGCATCTACCTTGCAGGATTGTTGTGAGAATTAAATGAGATTTTTCTAAAAAGCACTTGGCTCAGTGCATAATATTAGAAAAAATGATTATTTCCTTCCCCTGCCATTTTTAGTTTGTTTGTTTGTGGGGAGTAGTGGTGGTGGTGAGGAAGTTGAAAGGGGAGAAAGGAGAGGGATAGGATTGACCTCCCAACAAAAAAAAAGGAAGAAAGGAAGGAAAGAAAGAAAGAAAGAAGGAAGGAAGGAAGGAAGGAAGGAAGGAAGGAAGGAAAATAAACAATGAAGCATATTTTTTAGTGTAAATAAAAGTATAGAATGAATACCAGAAGGAATCATAGAGAGTTTTGTTAGTAACATGTCAAATTTCTAATAAATTTAAGAAGAAAAACAAACAATAATAGATACATGCAGTTTCATGAATAATACCTTTTCTGCCCTACTCTTTATAAGAAAGAAGTCATTTTCACTGGTGTTAAGTTTAGAATTTAAAAAAAATTAGGGGACATTAATTATATTGGGATAGTAAATATAGGAATAGGTAGGAAACTCAGTGAAAAAAAGCCAGATCTAGAGATGAGAGATTCTGGGATTAAATCTGGTTTCAGATACTTCTTTACCCTGTATGACCCTGGCCAAGTCACTTAACTCCAAATGTCTAGCCCTTTCCAATTTTTCTACCTTGGAATTGATTTCAATTCTAAGACTGAAGGTAAGAGGTTTTTTTTTTTAATTGAAAAATGTAAATATATAAATGTGTATGTATAAATACATATCTCTATATATGAATATATATGTTTGCATATGTACACATGCAGTTATCAAAAGCTATAAAGGTAGTTTAGTAACATATCTGTATACAGTTGAACATTGGCTCCATAACGTAGAAAATTTTTTTTTCCTAAGTACTTTGTTTGATGAGTGGCACAAGTATTATCATTCCCATTTATAGATGAACAAACCAGAGCTCCCAAAGGATAAATGACTTGTCCCAGGTTGCCAGAGATTTCTAATTTTAAGGCCAGTCCTTCTTCCATACTTCACCATAAATATATTTACAAAGGCAAATTTATATTAAACTGGACCTTGAAAACTTTTAATTCACTTTACTATCTACAGCTTAGAATGTCGCATGCCCAGAATCATAATCCTAGAAATCTCATATTATAGTTGAGCTTGATCACTGTGTAACCATATATTTGTTTTTCTTCTAATTCATTTCTGACAGAATATAAACCACACATCCCAGTTCCTAGTCATTCCCCCAAAGGGCTCAATGAAACTCCATTAACTCAAGACCCTCCTTCCAAGTGGCTTTCCTTCCTCTTTCTGGCCTCCTCTGGACCCCAGGGAAGTAATTCAGTCCATTCCCCCTATTCATGGTCTTATTATTCTCCTTTCATTTTCTAAAAAGGGTACCAGACTGAATTTGGCTAATCTAAGCCCTCCTATGGTTTGAAGGAGACCATCTATCTTTTTTAATGTAAGGAAGGCTCAGCTTGTGTCTATAGGTAGGGGATGCAAAATTTGAAAGCAGGATTTGAGATAAGGATCTTAATTTTAAGTTATTTTTCTTTTGCTGAACTTGGTAAAAACTATTGAAGGAGCTAACTATTGGACCACTCAGGAAATAAAAAGGGAATCTCATAACTACATTTAATCTGAAAATTTTCCCTCTATATTCTATCATCCAGTGAGACTTCATTATAAGTCTAAGATGGGTAAGTCAAAAAGAAAATGTCTCCCCACACACACTTTGGAATTTATTTTCTCCCTAGTTATGCTCCATATACCTTTTTTCTAATACTGGCACAGTTCAGAAACAAGATCTGACCTGCTGAATAGTGAGTTTGTGCAAAAGGATTTAAACCATCATCTATTATATTTAACATGTAGGTTAAAACTCATTAATGTAGTCAATCAACAAGCATTTATTAATCACCCATGTATTAATCACTCTGTACTAGGCACTAGGGTTACAAGGAAAGGTAAAAACAGTCTCTGACTTCAAGGACAATGGGAGGGGGTTACACATAATGGGGAACAACAATAAATGGGGAAGACAACATGTAAATAACATTGAGGTCTAAGGACTTACATAGACTTGGGAGATGTTATTGAAAATACTATGTCTTTGATCATGTCAGATATTTTGGACATGTTACGTTCCTGCTCAAAATTCTTCAGTGGTTCTCTTCTGCCTACTTTATTATATCCAAGGCTTTGACAAACCATTCAAAGCCTCCTAGAAATTATTCCTAATCTGCCTTTTTTTTCAAACTGATCTCCTACTACTCTTCTACACATATGATAGGGTAGTGGCTCTTAAAATATGATCTGAGGATCCCAGAGATTCATCAAGACCCTTTTAGGGATTCTACAAGATCAAAACTATTTTTATACTAAGGCATTTTAATTTCTAACATGGTAAATACCAATAGATACAATCCACATAAACATAAGATTTTTGGGGAATCCTCCATACTTTATGTCCTGAGACCCCAAAATTTAAGAACTCCTAACTAGAGGAAGAGTCAAAGCTAGTATGTTCTGACACCAATTCATCTATTTTCAATATTCATAGACCCTGAACAGGTTCCCTTCTTATTTATTTTTTTATTACTCTGTCCCTGCTATTCCTTTTACCTTCCCACAAATATATCAGTAGACATTCTATCCTTTTTTCAAGGGTATACTAAAATGCTAACTCTTTTCATGGAGGCTTTTTTAATTTCTTCCCCTCCCCAGACCTTGATAAGATCTGTCCTTTTTCTGAACCCCTGTCAGACTTTATTTCTCTCTTATTACACTTAACACATTCGGCTTTGCTGTATTTGTGACCTCATCTTATTCCCTTCTTTCAATTCTCTTTTGGAGAGAAGGAAAACCTCATTTTCCTATACTGCAATACAGAATACTGCAAACAACAAGTAGTATCAAATAAATGTGCTAAATTCAATTTACTATCAGTAATGCTATAGGACTAAATATACACATTAATTCAACAAGTATTTACTATGTACCTGCTATTGGCTCAGCACCAAGGCTAGTTTCTGAGTCAGCTATGGAGGAGACTGATATCCTTGTTGCTTGCCTCAGACACTTGGATGATGAACATTTTTACATGGAATTTACAAATGAAGGAAATTCTATTTAAACAAGGATATTATTAAAGAATTTCAGAGCAGGAAGGAACTTTAAAGAGGAAGTAGTTTAATCTGCTCATGCTATAGGGGAGAAAACAAGTTATGAAGATAATTCAGTGATTGTAAATTCTCAATAAAATGTGGTATAACTAATATTAAATTGTGACTAATACTACTAAATCATCTCTATTTAATAGTGGTCACATTAAAAAATGGTTTGAGGCTTCTTTCTTTTCTTTCCTTCCTTCTCATAGTCTGCCGTAGGACACATTAAAAAGAACTTTTGTCAAAGTCAAAAGCAAGCAATTTTTAGATGAAAAAATCAAAGTCATCAATAATCATATAAAAATGGCCTAAATTACTCTTGATTAGAGAAATACAAATTAAGACAATGCTGAAGTACCACTTCACACCTATCAGATTGGCCAGATTGACCTATCAGATTGTCAGCAAAGGAAAGTGGTAAATGTTAGAGGAGATGTGGCAAAATTGGGACATTAATGCATTGTTGGTGGAATTGTGAACTAATTCAACCATTTTGAAGGGCAATTTGGAACTATACTCAAAGGGCTATAAAACTGTGCATAGCCTTTGATCCAGTAATACCATTACTAGGTCTGTATCCCAAAGACATAATAAAAAAGGGGAAAGGACCTACTGATACAAAAATATTTATAGCTATTCTTTTTGTGGTGCCAAAGAAATGGAAATTGAGGGGATGTCCATAGATTGGAGAATGGCTGAACAAAATGTGGGAATACTGTTGTTCATTAAGAAATGATAAGCAAGATGACTTCAGAAAAGGCTGGAAAGATCTGCAGAAATTGATGCAGAGTGAATTAAAGAGAACTGGGAGAACATTGCCCATAATAACAGCAATATCAGACAATGATTATCAGTGAAATCTTGGCTATTCTCAGCAATGCACTGATCTGGGATAATCCTGAAAGACTTCTGATGAGGAATGCTATCCACATCCAGAGAAAGAACTATTGAAATTGTCTTTCATATCAGTGTATTTTGGGGTTTTTTTGGGGGGTGGTTATGTTCTTTGAATATGTTTGAATATGTTGTTTGTTGTTTGAATATGTTCTTAAAACAATGCCAAATATGGAAATGAGTTTTATACAACAATAAAAAATGAAAAAAACTTATTTTGATAAGCTTGTTAGATGGCAAATGGAAACTCATGAGATTTAAAAATTATCACAACATGTATAACCCAAGCACATAGATTTCATTTATTTCAGTGATATTATTATAATCATAATCCCTACTTAAAAATGAAAGATGAGTTCTAATTTCACATGTCTCTTGAGTTAAAATTAGAAAAAACAGATTAATATATTATCTTAATAGATTAAATAAAATTAGAATAAGTACTTAATCATCATAAAACTTCAGCTAAACTTCAGCATAGTATACTGCATAGTATTAGGTTCATATTCAAGAAGATCTTTGTTCAAATCCTGCCTTTCACATTTATAAATTATATGATTCTTTATAATTCTCTTGGCTTATCTTTCCTCGTCTGTAAAATGAGGAAGTTGGACTTGGTGAAATATAAGTATATAAGCCTATTGAGTGGTCAAGAAAGAACTTTAGAATTTCCTATCCTGTGGTATGACCATCAAGACAGATGAATAGTTACTTTCCAAAAATTTTAAATACACTTTTCATTTTTGTTAAGTATTTCCCAAATACATTTAAAATATTTTCATAATTTAAAATTTTTGATTTTCAAATTCTCTCCTGTATTTCACCCTTGATAGGCAAAAAATATGATACTGTTTATGTCTGTGAAGTCATGTAAAATATATTTACATAGTAGTCATGTTGAACTTTAAGAAAAGTTCAGATTGAAATGCTTCCCTATTACTTCTAAAACCAAATAGAAAATTCTCAGTTTTACTACAAAATCTTTCTTAAGTTCCTTTTCCAGTCTTCTTGTGCCTTACTTATTCTGCTCTCTGTTCAAATCCAACTGGCCTCTTGGTTTTTCCCACACATATCCAATTCCAAGTGTTTTCCCTAGCTGTCAATGAGTGAATGCTCTCCATCCTTATCTCTGGCTCTTCACCTTCCGGATTACCTTCACCTCCCAACAACAATCCCACCTTCTACAGGAAGCCTTTCCAGTCTTCTTTACATTTCTTCAGAGGCTATCTCCAATATGTATCTTGTTTGTCTATTATTGTTGAAACCTGTCTTCCACAATGGAGAATGATTTTCTTTTTTTTTTTCCTTTAGAATATTTTTCCATGGTTAAATGATTCATGATTTCTGAATCACCTTCCCTCCCTCCTCCCAGAGTTGACAAGCAATTCTACTGGGTTATATGTGTATCATTTTTCAAAACCTATTTCCATGCTATTCATATTTGCAGTAGAGTGATCTTTTAACATCAAAACCCTAATCAAAACCCCATCGAACCACGTGATCAATCATATGTTTTTCTTTTGCATTTCTGTTCCTACAGTTCTTTGTCTGGATGTGGATAGCATTCTTTCTCATAATTTCCTCTGGATCGTCCTGGATCATTGCATTGCTGCTAGCAGAAAAGTCCATTACATTCTATCGTGCCACAGTGTATCCATCTCTGTGTACAATGTTTTCCTGGTTCTTCTCCTTTTGCTTTACATCATTTCCTGGAGGTCATTCCACTTGACATGGAATTCCTCCAGTTCATTATTCCTTTCAGCACAATAATATTCTATCACCATCAGATACCACAATTTGTTCAGCCATTTACCAATCAATGGTCATCCCCTCATTTTCCAATTTTTTGCCACCACAAAACGTGGCTATAAATATTTTTGTACAAGTCTTTTTCTTTATTATCTCTTTGGAGTACAAACCCAGCAGTGGCTATATCAAAGGGTAGGCATTCTTTTAAAGCCTTTTGTACATAGTTACAAATTGCCCTCCAAAATGGTTGGATCAATTCACAACTCTACCAGTAATGCATTAGTGTCCCAAATTTTCTATATCCACTCCAACATTTATCACTTTACTTTGCTGTTGTATTGGCCAGTCTGCTAGGTGTAAGGTGGTACCTCAGAGTTGCTTTAATTTGCATTTCTCTAATCAGGAAGGATTTAGAACACTTTTTCATGTGCTTATTGAAAGTTTTGATTTCATCATGTGAAAACTGCCTATTGACCCAAAAATAATTTTCTTGAGAGCATGAATTGTTTTTGTTTGTTTTTTTTTTGTCCTTTTTGTCCCAACACTTAACACAATGCTTGATACATAATCAGGGCTAAAACATGTTATTTGACTGAATGATTGACTGAAAAAAGGAACTTAAATAGGAGGAGATTTTATTTCAGATGATAATTGAAATGGGCCTGATATCAGGGGCTGGCATTTTTATTGTAAAATGGCATAGATGTGAACTATTATGAAGTAGATACAACAATATTTATAAATGGATTACATATGTGAGGTGAGTGAATGATATAAATATCAATATGATAGAAATCAAGAATGGCACCAAGGTTGTGGGTCTGGGCTCTGGGAAAATAGTAGTGTCCTCAACAATAAGAGTTAAATTGGTAAGAAGGGTATGGCAAAGGACAAAGATGTGGTACACTTAGGCAAGTTAAGTAACTCCCCAGGCTACACCTAGCAATTCCTTAACACATCACCTGGCACACAGTAAACACTGAATGGCTGATCTTAGTTAACTGCATATTTGTAAAGATATCATATGGTATTGAAAAAACCTGGGAATATCTGCCTCTCAGACTTTCCTAAAGTATCAACTAATATATATATATATATATATATACCTATATGCAACCACTTATATAGCATGTTATAAACTTACAAATTGAATAAAAGAAGTTAAAATTATCTGAGGACTTCAAGAAAGATTCACTTCTGATTAGACAGGATAATGGAAGATATCATGGAGAACATGTCACTGGGCTTGGACCTTTAAAGAAGTGGAGTAGCACAGTAGGCAAGCATGGAGATTTTTCATAAAGATATGGAAACTAGAGATGAAAGAACAAAGTAGGTGAGCAGTTAGTTGTGCAGTTTTGAAGACAGGTAATGTGTAAGGGGAAGAGTCACACAATGCTAGAGCTAGATATAATAGGAAAATTTTGAAAGGTATTGGTAGTACAAAGGGTAGAAGAGATGCAATAGATATGGTCCACGCAAAATTGACTGATTATTATGGATGATTCCAAGCTAACAGAACTTACTCCCTGGGAAGACAACTAAATCACAAAATCACAGAATCTCAGAATAACTTGGAATAGGTGAAAAAACTGTGGATAAGAAATCATGACTGCTGGGATTCAATCTTGGTTCTACTTCTCACACATCTTTTGATTTTGGCTGTCACTTAAGTTTTATGAGCCATAGTTCTCTCTTTTTATAAAATGAGTTTGGGAGGACATCATGATTTCCCTGGTTTTACCAGCACAAAATTCTGATTGTCCCGGTCATTTCTTTACTTCTGCTTCTGAGGGGTTTCCAACTTACCCTTTCAGTACACTTTAAAAAAATCTTATTACTCCATATCTGTTGAATTACTCAAATTCACACATATTTTGGTTTAGCCAAACTGTATCACTAGTTGCTCCCTAAATTTGGTGCTCTCTCTTCCATCTACATGCCTTTCACATTCTGATTCCTCTGTCTAGAATTCTCTGCCTTGCATCATGAATCATTACCTTCCTTGAAAGCTTAGCTTATGCTGCTTCTAAACAAAGCTTTTCCTAATCTCCAAGGTAAAAAGAGGAAAGAAAGAAGGAAAGGAGAAGAGAGGACAGGAGAGGAGAAGAGAGGAAGGGAAGAGAGGAGAAAAAGTAGGGAAGGGAGGGAAGGGAAGGAAAGGAGAAAAGAAAGGGCAAATCAATTCCCATATTTTTTCCACAATTTATTCATAGTTTTCATACTTCTTTCTCATCAAATTACCTTACACTTATGTATCTGTGTAAGTTGTATATAACTTCCTGGAACAGCAACAATAATTTAGGTATCTTGAGGGTGGGGATGGCTTAGTTTTTGTCACTGTATCCCTAAAAATTCATATATAATAAATGGATGTTTTTCAAATGTTTGTGAATTTAAATAATTCAAATACTATAAACAGGTATACTAATTTGAAACAGTGTTCTTTTTACTGCTACAAGTTGTCTTCAGCTGATACCAAGTGACCTACATAAATATTTTAGCACTCCCTATTTTTTGTAAAAAAGGAAATATATATAACAATGATTAGTTTGAGAAATATGAGTAATTGCTGCATCTTTTGGAGTCTAAAGATTACAACTATTTTCACATTTAACCTGATGAAATAAACCGGGGGGGAAAACACTTTTTCCTCTAAGACAGTGATTTGCTCTTGAATAACTATGTGCATAAAGCCAAAGTTGGGGGGTGGGGAGTGTCCAATGACAGCTGGTATCTGTTAACATTGAAAGTTGGTTGGAACTGTAGGCAAGCAATTAACCTTCTGCCCTGCAACTTTAAAAAAAAAAGGAGTTCCTATAATTTCTTTCACAATTTATGAACCATCAACAGAATTCATGTCACAGTCAGTAGTTTCTTTTTGCTGAATTAACCCCAGTTCCCACTGACCCTAAGAAGCTATAAACCAATGGGATAAAACACAGGTGATAGTGATATAGTGTTTCAGCTGACCTATTGAGTACCATCTCTGTCATTTGCACACTGGAAACACCAATGATGAATTACAGAACTGCATGCCAGACAAAGATGTAAATATTCCCCTTCTCAAACACAGACTTGAGCATCCTCTGGTTGTATCACCCCAGACCAGTTCTAGTTGGAAGAAACACTGTGTTTTTAGGCTTCATTTATATTCTATTAAAGTTTATTGGAATAATAATCTTTCAAGCTTCAAATAATGGGAGAAAAGATGGAGAAAATGAGTATTAATAGAAAGACCTCTAGAACATATTTAAAGATCATAACTTAAGAGGCAGAGGAGACCTCAGAAGCCATCTAGTTCAATCCTGATAGAAAGTGTTATCAGTCATAACAGATAAGCAAATAATTTTAAGTGGGCTAGTTTTATAGCTAGGATCTTCCTAAACACAATCACAATTTGAAGTATCATCAATGTCATTGGAGCCCAATTTTAAAATTTCAGTTTTATCACTCAGAGAAAGTTGTCACCTGACAAAGGCCCACTTCTACACCATTATTCTGAGGCATTTAACATATTTCTATGATGAATTAGTGATGAATGTATGGAAATGGCATTCAGTATCAAAATCTGGGCTAAAAAATCAAGGAAAATATTAGGAGAATATGGAGGAGTTATAGAAGCAAATTTCTGGCCTCTCTTCCCAGGTCTTTGCTCCAGTCACAGAGGCCAAAAGAAAGAATGAAATAAAAGGCTATGGCAGGTTTAGAGGGGACAAAGTTAATACTCTGCTCAGCTCCACAGAATAGAATGGTAGAGGTGAAGACAAAGGAAAGGAACACTTCTTTTTTTCTAACCCTTTAAGAGTCAGTCTTGGATGCTTCATTCACTCACCACTGTCACCCTTTACACCTTTACACTTGGAGTCAGTGAGATATAGAAAAAAGTCCCCAGATCCTACCCCTTAATAACAAAAATCCACTTTGAAGTCAATGGAGAAATTGTATAGGGTCCATTTGGAAATGGTGAGCTAAAAAACTCAATATGAATGAGAGGAGAGACCCACACTGCCATCCCACCAGACGAAGGCATGGCAGCATAGACATGGAACCCAGATCACCTCATTAACCGAGTTTCTTTTATGATGATTAATGGTGGCTTCCAACAAAGAATTCCTGTGCAAAATAATCTACATGTATGAAAATGTACAGTGTATTTTTAAAACTTAATAACTAGATAGAAATTTATCTAGTTAAAAGAAAATGCTATTCAGGTTGGTTCTATCGATTTAATCCCTACATGAAAGATGTACATAAAACAAAGCCCTAACCTGCTCCAAAGTCCTATTTTGTAATCCTAAACCTGTAGGTTTATTACTATGTATCTCTCCAAAGATTTCCATTGGTCATGATGGATTCTGGTTAAAAGATCAAGGATGAATCTGGGGTAATGCCAACTGGTGGAAAAAGAGGAACTCCAATAAGGAAACATATCTTCTTCTTCTTAGTAAAGGTGTAAGGGGCATATGGATATTCAAAGAAGGCCAGTATCTTTTCAGTCCTTCTCACACATGGTTTTATGGCCCATTGATCACTTTCAACCTAGTATCCCATTTGCTGACATGGTTTACCAGGATGTGGCTACTGGGAATACTACAGCTTCTTGGAGCCACAGGTGAGAGTTGAATACCAAATGGATACCAAGGGAAGATGAACAGCTCTGAAAAGAATTATTATTATTATTATACATGATTCTCATATTCTTGATCATTGAAGTGGAATACCTATGGATGATGCTGGCAAGATCAAGAGGGTGATCATCTCAGTGAGCAACTGATGGATTAGAAGAACTGGTCACAGGAGTGAAACATATTAACAGATTAGGAGCTTGAGGTATATGAATGAACAGAAATATGCATGGTAAAATCCCAAGTGGGAAGGCAGGAGTTAGAGGGAGAGACTATGAGTCACGCACTGAACTCATTGATAAAACGAGAATGTTTTAAAGATAAGTAGATAATGATCAACCAAATCTGAACTGGGTAATAAATTGACATAAAATGAATCTTCACAGAGGGCAGCTAGCTAGCACAGTAAATAAGAGTACTGCCTAGAGTAAGTAAGACCTGAGTTCAAATTCATCCTCAGACACTTACTAGCTATGTGACCCTGGGCAAATATGTCACTTAACCCTGGTTATCTCCATTTCCTCATCTATCAAATGAGTAAGAGAAGGAAATGGCAAACCACTCCAGTATCTTTGTCAAAAAAACCCAAATGGGATCACAAGTTGGACATGATGTAACTAATGAACAACAATGAATACACACACACACATCTACATACACATAAACACACATACAAATATATATTTCTGTTGTTCAGCCTAGGTGAAATGAGATTGATTTAGTGTTGTTCACAGGGGTCATAAAAAGAGGATGTAGCAACCAAGATAGAAACTTCCTCATTCATTCATTTATTCAACAAATGTTTTAATAGCTACCATATATAATATATTACATTGAGAACTGTAGGTAATATCAAGGAATGGTTCCTATGGTCAATGAGTGTATAATCCAGGAGGGATAATAAATTAAAAATCCAACTCAAATGTCACTTCTCCCTCTCTTCACCCTGCACCAAGAGGTAAAGGATCTTTCCTCAATTACATTTCTGGTAACAATTTTTGCTTAGACCTCTTCTTTTCACTTCTATCGCATGCCTTTCTACCACAGGTATTTAGGTGTATGCCTTTATCCCTGGAGAGCCCTTTGAGAGCACAGTTTATGTTGCTTATAGCCTTCTATCTCCAATAGTCATCACAAGGTCTTGAATTCAGCCTAAGGGCACTTCATAGAAGTTTGATTGAATCAACCATGGCAGCTGTCTTGTATACAAATAACCACCACAAAAGGAAAACTCATACATTTACACTTTTCCTAACTTTATCCACAGAAGTAAGAAAGTATAAAATTGTAGGGGAGATATAAAATTAAAAAGCTATTACAAAGAAATATCAAAGTACTTTTCTATTGTATACTTTAATTAGGTTAGAGCCAGTTGTTTCATGATTTGATAGAAAAAAGAATAGTTAACTTTTTTCAATTTTTCAGGAAGTTAAAACTTAAGTTTGCATCAAATCTGAAGAACATAAAAGGAAGATAATGCTATGTTTTGGCCACAAAGCACATCATTTCTATATTTGGTTTTGCATTATTAAACAGAACACACAGACCTGTATGACTCCGAATGTGTACTCGCAGCGTCCCATTGCTTGCAAACTTTTGTCCACAATATGGGCATATCTTCTCCTTTTCTCCTGTGTGCGTCTATGTAGAAGAAGAAAAACAAACAGTTTTAGCATAATTCCACAGGATTAAAGATGTTTAAGTGTATCTCATCATGGCCATTTGCTTGCTTTCTAAGATTACTTTCTCTTGAAATGATCTAACTTCTGAGACATAAATGGTGCCATCATAAACAAATGAAATAAGTGAGAAAGAATTTGCCACTCATATTTGTGGATAGGGAGCAGTTCATAACCTAGCAAGGTATAAAGAGGACCATGGGAACTAAACTGGCCAACTTATTTAGGCAAGTAAATTTTTTGCACAAACAAAAACAGTGCAGCTAAAATTTTAAAAGAAGCAAGTACCTGGAGGAGAGAGGTTTTCAGTAAGCTTCTCTGATAAAGTTCTCATTTCCAACATATATAAATAATTAATTAAAATGTAGAAGAATAAGAGTCATTCACTAATGGACAAATGATTATGAGATATGAGCAGGAACTTTTCAAAGGAAGAAATCCAAACTACAGTCATTTAAAAAACAATCCAAATCACTAAAAATTAAGAAGTACAAATTTAAAAACCCCTGAGTTTCCACTTATCAGAATGGTAAAGTTAAAAAACCAGAAAAGTGACAAATCCTGAATGGGCTATGGAAAAAATTAGCACAATAATGCTCTCTTGGCATAGGTTTGAATTGGTACAGTCATTCTGAAAAGAATTTGGAACTATTCCCCCAAAATTACAAACCTTGCCAACTTTTTGCCATAGAAAGGTATTCAATAATTACAATGAATTTGGAAAGTGACTGTAATTGATTTGAAAATATTGCAGTTTACTCCTTATGTCTAATTTAAAGAAGCTACACAATTTGCTTCATACACCAACTCTAATATCCCAGTAAAGAGAATGTTAATCAATTGTTCTTTGACTCCATTCATTTTTCCTATGATCTTCCTGAGGAAAATATCCCTTCTTGGCCACCACTCCCCTAGATATATTTTCTTCTATATTAGAATTTAATATCCTTGAGGATGGGAAATGCTTTCTTTTTTATGTTTATTTTCAGTACACAGCAAAATTCCTGGCACACAATAAGGGATAGGGAGTAGGAACTAGAATTGTTTTCATTGCTGTAAGGAACTCTGTGATGCAGAAACTTCCTCCTCTTCTTATTCATCTAAGTATCTTGTCTGCAACTAACAGTCTTAGAGGGCTGCCCAGGGCATTCTCAATGCTGAGAATGAGTGACTTGTCCAGAGTCAAATAATCAGTTTGTGTGATAGGCAGTATGTGTGATCTTGGATCCAAGATCAGCTCTCTATCCACTACACTGAATGTCTTGGCACATAGGAGGTCCTTCATAAAAATCTTTCTTTCATTCATTCATAAATTCATTGTTGGTTTTATATTAACATGAAATTTATTTCTACAGCAATTTCCATGCTAACTAGAGAAAGGCTATCAGAGCATCATAAATTTAGAAGTAAATGGGTTATTTGCTGAAAGTTACATTGGTGACATTCATTTGTTGAAAATTGCAATGTCTTGGGATCAGAGCTTCAAGGATTCTATTTATTAGTTGGGGCAAGACTAATTTATTCGACTCTCTGGGACTCAGGTTCTTGATGAGGGAAACCTAACTTCCCTTTATTTGACCCTAAGAACAATGGGAACTGAATAACTCCACGTTATTCATACCTGATGCTTAGCACAGGCTGTAGCTATTCCTCACAATTTCTCAGAAAGGTCATTCAGTTTGTCATGGATCAAGACATGAAGTCATCTAAATCACAAGGCAGAGTAAGTAGGGTCTTGGTTTCTGGTTTGCTGGGTCAGCAGTGGTTCTCAAAGAATGATTCTTGGATTCATGGAGATCCCTGAGACCTTCTTGTGTGATCAACATAATCAAAAAATATTTTCATAATAATGCTAAGATGTTATTTTTCTATTAAAATACTTGCCCCCTTTCCAACTACAAATCTATGGGAGTCTGGATTTTCTTCACATGCTTCAGAAAAAATCATAACACATTGATTATAGAAGCAAATATGAGGATCTCGATTTCTTCTACTAAACCAGACATTAAAGAGATTTGCAAAAACTATGTAAGACAATGTCACTCTTCTCACTCATTTTTGTTTTAGAACAGTTATTTTTCACAAAAAAATGTTTTATGTTATGTTGGGTTTATTATTGCCATTTTAAATATAATATTTTTGTTATCAGTTTAAATTTCTAGTAAAGCAACTATTGATAGAAATAAACCACATAGACAAAAACACTTTGGGGTCCTCATAATTTTTGTATGTAAAAGAGTTCTGAAACAAAAACGGTTGGGACCTGAGGATCTATAGAACCACTCGGCTTCTCCCTAGTCACTTCCCACAAAAAAAAAAAAAAAAAAAAAAAAAAAAAAAAAAAGACAACTTTGTATCCTCTCTCAAATCCTCTACAATCTAAGGCTTAAAGGTAAATCAGATGAAAATGAAATCCACCTGATGGCACGTAAAGGTAAAATAATCATGGTTGGTTGCAACATTTCATGGCTTTTCCAATATTTTTTAAGCACCTTTTCTTAAGCATTTCACTTTGAAGTATATAGGCTAAAGCTTAAGAGAGGAGGTTTATCTGTGTTCATTGATACAATGCTCTCAAGGACTTCAGGCCTTCAAAGATCCATTTAGTTCTATGAGTAATGCCATTACACCATTTTCTACTAAGCACCAAATTCTTTTAGGTGGTTACACTTCCCAGGAACCATAGTGTGAGTGGATGGAAAGTCTTTGGAAGACATCATACCATAATGGATAGAATGCTTAACTTGGAGCTAGAAAAACCTGTTTAAATGTTGCCTTGTACTTTTACCAGCTTTGTAACTGAATAAGTCTTTTGAGCCTCAGAAAGAGGAAATCTCACATAAAAAGGCATGGACTAGAGAGTTTCTGATATCCCTTCTACCTCTAGACTCTGATTCTACATATCACTTCCTCTCCTTGGGCCTCAGTTTCCTTATCTGCAAAATGAGATGGTTAGAATACATTTTATTTGGAGTCCCCTCTAGCTCTAGATCTATGTTTCTCGGAAACTACTAGAATTTATTTTGGGGGTGTCAAGGCCTTTAATTTCACTAGTGTTGGGAATTCCCAATTTGGGAACTTCCTCTACTAATAGAAAATTTAAAAATAATGATAACTTGCAATTTATATCCTTATAGAGTTGCCTGGGAGAACTGAGAAGTAAAGTGACTATGGTCTCTGCAACCTATGTGAGGCTGTGACAGCCAAAGAGGGTCAGTATAAGTCAAAGGCAAGATTTCAACCAGAGCTATCTCTTCTACCAGACTGCTGTTCTCTTTTCAAACACACAGATATTAAAGTGAAATTAAACTAAGGTGAACAAATAACTTTATGACCCAGAGACAGATAATACAAATGTAGCATGAAGACCATGAATAAATATAACTTTAAATAGAAATAAGAATTAGTTCATCTTAGTTCATGGTAATTCAAAAGGGAAGGTCCTTTGTAAGATGACAATCTTACAAAGAAAATTATAATTTCATAGAGATATACAGAAAATATAGGTAGACTGATTTCATGGAAATCAGAGTTAAGTATAATGGCTATATATAGTCTAGAAAGTGATAAAGACATTAAATCTGAAAGGTAGAACAGTGTAGTCTTAGTGAATTCTGTAATTAATAGGAGAAATGGCAGGGAAGGGGTTTTCTAGGTTTTCATGAAAACAGGAGGGATATGTTCACAAATATAAATAACTGCAATCAGAATTCAGCAAAATCCTCTGATGATGTTGGATAATTGCTATGCATAATACTTTACTAGAGAAGAAATAAATATTGCTTACACATTTACTGCATACAGTTCTCAGAAGGAATTTGTTGGATTAAAACTAAGATTTATATTATATAGATTTCTAGAAATTCCAGCCTGAACATCATTGCATTGCCCAATACCCTAATTTTGGAGTCTAAAAATTGAAGCCATTAAAAAAATATAAAGAAAAACCACCTTTACTTTCTTTGTTAGAATGTATTGGCTTCAATGTAGAAGATGGGCTAAACAATGAGGGTTATATGACTTGCTTAAAGTTACACAGCTGGAAAGTGAAAGATCAACGATCTAATTTGAATGCAAGACTTTCCATCTCTGGGCCTGGCTCTCAATCTAATGTACCACCTAGCTACTCCCTTGAAGCCATTAAAAAAGACATGACTACAAGCATATGACCACTTTATCAACTTAATCAGAACTGCTACTACTAGTTCCCAAAAGATATCAGAAAAAATATTATGGCTAATACACACATACACACACAGACACACTCATTTATATATAGAGAGAGAAGAGAGAGGGGGCACGGAGGGAGGAAGAATTTTGATTAAAATTATCATAGTTTAAAAAAAATTCCATCAAATCTCCAGTGGAAGTGTGTTGAAACTCAGTACAAATGAAGGAATACTTAAATGTGTTATTTGAGACAATAAAACTTTCTGAAGGGTTTCTGTAACATTTTTAGAAAACTTTTGAAAGTAAATCAAAATAGGCAGTGCACTTTCTCTAGCTCATGATTCCTTGCCAATACTTCCAGTGAGTGAATCCTTCTCTATAGAAGAAGAGTTAAGTATGCAATGGATCTCCTTTGGCCATCCAACCATAATATTTATCAGGAAAAGTTCCAATGGAAAATTCAGAAATATATGTTCCCTGCTGAACTTTTAGAGAAAAAGCAATGACTCAGTTGAAAAACTTGTTTTAGGAATCATGTGGATTTTTCATGTGGATTTTGCCTGTTCATATTCCTGGCACCCAGGAGAAAGCCTGCATCTTAGGGATCCCTATCTTTGCTGCTGGGGAATCAGAGACCACAGAAGATGCTATCTAGTAGCAGTTTCTACAAGAATTTTTTTTTCTTTCTTGGGAATTCTTTGCCTTTCTTTAAGACTAAAAAACAAGGCTTACTTTAACATCAGGGAAACATGATTTCAAATTCTGTTTCTGTGTCTTATTTGTGTGACAGTATGCATCCCTTCATTTTCAGTGCCTTAATTTCCTTATTTTTAAAACGAGAGGGCCAAATTAGAAGCTAAGGTCCTTCCAGATTTAGATCTATCATCCTATGAAAATTTCATTTTAAATTGAGAAATAATTTCATTTTAGAAAAAATTTAATTAATAGTGAGAAAAAGCAGCATAGCAGACCTAAGGAGCCGTGGGGTCAAGTCTGACTGGCTGAGAAACCCTAACTAAATCATTTAACCCTTGGTGAGCTCAAAAACCTAAGACTGTAATAAGTTAAAAAGAAGGTGACAGTCTACATTCCTAGATATAGTTTTCATACAAAGAGCTCTCTATGTCAATAGAACAATAATGTAAAAACTCCACACCTGTCCCATCCTTCAAAAAAGAGGGAAATGAAAACTAATTTATTTGTTTAACTATTTTAATTGCACAAACCTGGATTAAATAGTATATTTAATTTTAAACATACTTTATATTTGCAGCTAAAATGTACATGAAAATAAATTATTTTGTTAAAATATTTGAATTATTATATATGCAAATATAAATACATATGTATTTAAAATTTCAGAATACATAAGCTTTTTTTTCTCTTCAGTAAATAATGCAACTTATACATCTACTACTTTGGATTTTTACTGATCACTCAGGTGACAAAGTAGATGAAGAGCATGGCTTAGGGTAAGGAATTCTGTTCTAATTCCAGAATTTAAATCCTTACTAGGTGTTTGATACCAAGTAGATAATTTAATATCTTTCTACCTCAGTTTTCTTTTCTAAAAAATACACATAGCATTTATCTCATAGGATTATTGTGAAGCTCAAATGACTTAATAAAATACTTAACAATATTTACATATTTTCATTGCAAAGTACACTATAAATTAATCGTTTAAAACTGTACTGCTACTCTTAGAACATTTTATATATGTGAGTTATTGCTATTAATAATGATTTAAAAGAACAAATATTTTCCTAAATATGCATAATTATGTCAATGACTTTAAGAATTAGAAATTTTATCAAATAATGTAACTACATTATGACAGTTGCAAAGTTAATTGGGATATGTATCCCAATTAAACAGCTTCTATTCTGGAAGCATTATATGTCCATGAACGTTACAGGTACCCTGTGTCATAATCGCTAACATGTACATAGAACCTTAAGGTTTTCAGAATACTTTACGATTATTAGATCATTTAACAACCCTGAGAGGTAGATTATCCTCATTTTATAGATGAAGGAATTGAGTGGATTAGGACAGCAAGTGGTTGACTGTGGGAATTGAGTGAACCACAATGATTCCATCTTGTGCCTTAATTTTGAAGGTAGCTCAGTTCCCTTCCTCTTTACTTCTGGGCTTAGTCTGAATTCTCTCTTGGGAGAAAAGTTAATTTAATTGTGGGGATTGGGAGGAAACCTTATTGGACTGTATGAACCTTGTCACTGGAGTAGCCAATCCGCTATTTAGGGATCCTTAACCAAAGACTTAGATTAAGTTAGATTAGATTAGATTGGTCAGAAATACAGTCAGATCCTAAGATGGACAAAAGTAGTTGCTCATTATGTCTTATGTGAAAGCCAGTCCCATACTGATCAATCAGTTATTGTTTCATATTCCTTTATTTACAGATACTTGGGAAGAAATGGGACATATCTTTTACTGAATTCCCGTGAAATTGTGCCTGTTCATCTTCTCCATCCTAACTTGAAGGAAGTGCTGAATCTTTCAACCAATTAGAAATCAGATTACCTAACACTGTATTGTTTCCTTTAAATTAATTTATCTGATTTAATTGTTTTTGACATATAAAAATCTGTTTCCCTCTGTATACAAAGTCCAAGATGAGGTAGGGACTTGGTCCCTATTTGTTAGGCAACTGACATGCATCACTTAATAAATTGATACACTCAGAAGATTGAAATTATGTGTCCTCAGTCATTTCATCTTTTACTCATTACATTAGATGAGGAAACAGAAGCAGGGACAGGTGAAGTGACTTGCCCAGAGTCACACAACTATGGTCTGAGTCTGGATTTGAACTTAGATCTTCCTAACTACTGATTGAGTACTTAATCCACTGTGCCTAAATCTCCTTTATTAAGAGAATATACTTATGGGTGGTGTCTGGGACAGTGAAGGGAGAGCCTTGGGGTTAGGTCCTATAAAACAAACTGGGAATGTTTTAAAGGTTTCAGTAATAAGGGAAAGAAAATACATCAGGAATTCAAACTTGGGGTGGGCTTGTACTTACTTTTTTGTGACTTTTAAGCACAGAAGGTGTTACAAACGCCTTGTCACACAGATCACATTTGTATTTTTTGTGTCCATCATGGACCACCTGGATGTGAACATTTAAGGTATCTTTCCTTTTAAAGGTAGCATCACACTGATCACACTTGAAAGTTCTTTCACCTTGGAAACAGAAAAGTCAAATGTGAAGAGACCAAGCAAGGCTAGGGCCGTTTTTTTCTGCCAGCTAAGGGTTGTCCTTCCCCCACTAACCCAAGCTCAGACAGAAATACCTCCTATGTTTAGGAACGTAAACAAAGAAAAAAAAAGACATTTCTCCTGGATAATCTCTAACATCTGAACATCACTTCAAGCCTTCCTGTTTCCTTGGGTCCAGCTTCAGTATGAAAGGGCTCCCTTATATTCCTAGTGAACTTGTTTCTTTTTGTCTAAGATGGTTCCACATGGGCAAAGATAAAAATCTTATCTTCACTGCAGAGCTAGAGATAAAAGTCAATAGTGTCTATAAATGTAGTGGGAAATGGAACAAAAAAATCTTTTTGGACCAAAAAGGATACTTTGATTTCAATTGTTCTAAACTGACTCATTTTTTTTTTCAAAATTATGAAAAGGCTTGAATTCCTCAAATAAAATGATTTTATTCCAGTTTCTAAAGTATACTATAGCCTATGATTACCTTCATCCTTTTCTAACTGTGGTATAGCTGTCACTCCATCATGATCTGTCTCGGTCAAACTAGGAAATCAGTCCAAAGACTGTCAAATGTCAAAACTGTATCAGTAATGATTATGAGTTTATTGTTAGTTTGCTATGGCACTGTTTAAAAAAAAAAGCTGTCCATATTAACCAAGTCTTTCTGAAGATCTTTTTTAATTGTACCTTTTCCCATGACTAGCCAGCCTTTCTAATAATCTCTGCTTTTCCCTACACTAATGACTTTTTTAAAAGTTAAATTTTGAATTTATCTTAATAAATTGTACCATTTCTCTTTTGATAACTAGGAAGCAGAACAGGGGATATGAATGGAAGCAAGACTAGGAGCATCCCATATGGAAAGGTGATAATAGTCACCTTCTTCCCTTCTTCAATGACAAAGAGATTAAACAACCCTTCAAGTTATTCAGTTATTGTTGCACTTTCTAGTCATCTGTCAGTTTTCTAAAGAACACTTCAAATAAGTATTGTTCCTCTTCTTTTTTTACTGTGTGTGTGTTTGTGTGTGTGTGCATATGCATGTGTGTGTTTAGTGTGGTACTTTATAGTGGAAAGCATTTGCTATAAAACTAGACAAAAGAACAATTATAAGTTATATGAACTAATATCCTTCATAATTTTAAAGATGTAGAGAATAAGACTTCTATAAGACCCTCGTTTTCCCTTTTTTCTATTATTCTCCTTTTCTTTTCTACCATGTTCTCCAGGGTTACCTGGTTGTTATTCTTGTTCACTCATTTCATCTGTGCCCAACTCTTGGTGACATTATTTGAGGTTTTCTTGGCAAAGATATTGGAGTAGTTTGTCATTTCCTTCTCCAGATTATTTTACAGATGAGGAAACTGAGATAAACAGGGTTAAGTGATTTGCCTAGGATCATACAACTACTGTCTGAGGTCAGATCTGAACTCAGGTCTCCCTGACTCTGGGTCCACTACTCTAGCCACTGTAACATCTAGCTGCCCAATGGTACTTCAAACAAAATCCCCCCAAAAAATAAGAGAGATGTTATAGCCTATTTTCAGGGAGCAAAAGAAAAAAGCCTATGCCCTCTCTTTGACAAGTCTAGGTGGGGGCCAAAGAAAATTCTGGTTTAGGAAGATGAAGAGGTTGTATCAACAAGAATGGTGAAAGAGGCATGTGTGAACTAATTCTGAGACATGCTGGTAGAGTACAGTAATCCTGGGATGAATGTAACATGTTTATCCTTTGGTAACAGTCTTAGCTACTTGAAGGCAAGGAGACCATTTTATTTGCTTCATATATATTGCTTCTGCAGCAAAGAATAATTGTAAAAATTTCTGTTGAATTTTTACATCTTAATGAAATATCTATAAAGTGTTGATATTAGGAAAAAGAGAATTCCAGAAAAGTCACTTTTCTAATATCATTCCATCTATTCTTATATTACACATGCCAAAGTCATTTTTAAAATCAGTTGAAATAAACATCATGTATATTAAACAGGAAGGCTGACTTGTGATTTTAAAAAAGATCTTAAAAGGCTTAAAAATTTGAGTCAGATCCACAAAGATGAAATATAACAAATATAATAAGGATAAATATGGATTACCCTGAAATTCAATCAACTGTAGAAGGATGAATTGGGGAAGATATGGCTAGAAAATGGTTAATTGGAAACATGCATGGGGATTTTAATAGATAATAAATTCAATATGAATTAGGGGTAATATGATACAGCTGATAGAAACAGACTCCAGAGAAATAGGACCAGAGTTCAAATCCTAACTCTGACATTTACCATCTGTGTGATCTTCAACAATTTATTTTCCTTTCTTAATCTATAAAAACAGTTGTTTGGATTATGACATTGGAGATCCCTTCCAGCTCTTGATCTATGATATGATGATTGGGAGACAAAAAGCTAATAAAATCTTAGGCTGCATTAAGAATGCATCCAGGATGAGCAATGTGAGAGTGTGAATGTGCTCTGGCCTGATCAATCCACATGTGGACTGTTGTGTCAAGTTCAAGAGACTGATCAACTGGACAATGTCCAGGAGACTACCAGAATGGTGAAGCATCTCAAGACTGTGTTTCAAGAGGATCAGTTGAATCAAATGGGGATTCGCTTGAAGAAGAAAAGAATTAAGAGAAGGATAGTGTTAACTGCCTCCAACTATCTGAAGGGCTCTCGTGCAAGAAAAGTATAAGATTTAATCTGCAGAGTGCAGAGTATGTAGAAGAAATAGAAAAAAAAAACAACATACAGACTTTTCTTCCACCGTTGTGGAAAAACTTTCTAACCTTTAGAATAGAGCAATAGGAGAATCAGAATATAGCAGGTTTCTCTCACTGGATATAGTACTGTGATAGAGAGGAGGGTTGTGTGTTTTAAATGCAGACTAGAGTTTATAGATGGGCTGTCCCTACCTTACAAGTCCAACTAAATGCCCCTAAGAATCTTTCTAACTCTGAGGTTCTATAGTTCACCTTCTCTCCACCCCTAACTTTTTTTTTCTTTTTATGGGGAAACTACTTTGCTATTTGTTTTGGGATTGGAAAGAAATAAAATTGTCATAATTCCAGAAATCATTCTGATAAACTATTCTTCATATTCTATACAAATATTGATTTTGGTTTTCTAATATTATTTGTTTTCCCAAAGAATTAAGATAAGTTGGCTGTCACAAATTTCTATTCTCCCATGAACTTCTATTATATTATTTTTGTTAAAACTATTACTCTTACTTGATGACTATTTTTTGGAGGAGTGACATATTTGCAGTTTCATCAATGTAGGGGATTACTAGTAGAAAATATTACTTCATTGGTTCAGATTGGTAACTTCTCTATAATGTTTAGTTTTTCAAGCTCTTCCTGAGGCACCAAGATATTTAACATGTCCCCAGTCACAGAGATGTTGAATGACCAACATTCAGATTCATGGTATGGATATGTCAGAGATAGTACTCAACTTCATGGAGGGTTTTCTATACAATAGTGTCTTTCACATTTTTCTTTTAGTGATTTTAAATGAAGATTGATAGACACTTTTTAAACTAGCTAAACAACTGGGAAGCTCATTTAAAAAAGATTTGATTAATATGTTTTTAGTACAAGTGATTTCATTCAAATAATATCAGTTATACTTATAGAGATATTCATGTAGACTCAAGTATCCAATTACTTGTTACCTTTAATCTCATGCTTCTCTCATTGTCTAAAAGCTAATAAATGGAATGAAAAGCATTAGATCTTTCCAATTATTTATTCACTTTTGCTATGAGAAATCAAGTTACATTGTGCAAGGAGAAACTTTCCAGACTGTTGGGTCAATATTTAGTCACATGAATTTACTGTTATTAGTAGAACTGATTTGTCTAAATCCTATTCTAAAAACAAGCAATAATCTTACAAAAGTTTGTTTTAAAAAATAACAAAATACTATTGAAGTAACAAAGTTACAAAACAACAATTCTATTTCTTAACTTGTCTTGTATAGAAGATTGGGAATCAGTTGCATGATGCATAACAATACCTTCAGAACTAAGAAACCTGGATCTAAGCTAGGCACCAAAAGCATTTAAGAGATGTAGCACCCTTTTTCTCAGTGGGAAGAAGCTTAATATCATTATGTAGCATTTATAGAAGTCATAACAATTTGGCCCTTTTGTTATCAAGCTTTAATATTCACAACTAAAGGAATTCCTCCAAGATGCATCTTTCTTTTAAATATATTATCTGAATCCATGAGTCTTTTTGCCTTAAAAAAATCCTCTCAATATTTCAACTTCTATAGAATAGTAAAATGTGAACTAGTCTAGAAAGATACAACTTCATGTCATATATAGCATGTTAAGGTAAAAGAAAGAAAACACACAAGCATTCATGCCATGATTCCAAAGTTAAGGACAAACATAGTGAAGAAGAGCTTAGATTTTTCAATCTCTGAAAAAAAAGTAAAAGTCACTTTTCTAAAATCCAGCATAATTATGATTTTTTTCCTTAAGTCTCTAGGTTCACAAAATTGATGTTCTTAAAAAATTGTAGCCATTATATAACCTAATAAAGAAGAAGGGAAGAAAAAAAGGAAGAAAAAACTCTGAGTTTAGATTTGTTGGAACAGTTCTCCAATATATATTTATATATATAACATATATTTTTTAATCCTGCTTTTTTTCATTGAACAAAAACTGCTCCCCAACTTTGGAAGGAACTGAACTCCTGAAAAGAGATTCAAATATTTCATTGGATGGAAGGGGGTGGTCTTGACTAAAAATGGAAATAGCATCCAAAACTGGGGTATACAAGGCCCCAGCCTTGTATCTAAAATGACCTTGAGACACCAGAATGAAGAGCAAAATATGAGATGAAATTTAATAAGGACCAATGTAAAGTCTTATATTAGGTTTGTATAATAAAATATATGAGTAAAAGACATTCCCAGTCAATAGTGCTTAAGAAAAAAAATGAGGGATCTGAGAGGGTTGTGAGCCCCAACAGAAGCTGTATCATAGGTAGCAGTCACACCTTGGTAAAACCATCTTGGACAGGCTAAACCAGAATAAGGGTACTGACAGGCCTCAAAATCCTCAGTAATTTAGGGGGAATATCTGCCCCCCAAGTATGTGAAGACTTTCCCAGGCAGAATGGGTGGATGAGAACAATTCATCCAAGTGGCCATAAAAGTGGCTAAAACAGGCATTTTAGATTTTGGTCAGTCATCAAAGACTATAAGGTCTTCCACTGCATCCTAGGCCATCACCAGTCATCCTGATTTTTATCCTGCCATTGGACTTCAATGACTCCAGCAGAGAAAATGAGGCCATTGACTCTGCACAACACTGCTCCATTTAAATCCAATCATGCTCAAGTTGAAACATCATCATTATCATGCCATTGGTACTCTTTAAAAATGAAGGACAAACAACAATAATAACAAGTTCCAACATAAGTCAACTGGTAAATAAAAAAAAGTGACCTCAGGTGACATTAATAAAAGCATAATATTTTGAATGAAAGAAATGATAATTAGATGATGGATTCTATCCTGCTCACTCCTGGCATGTGATGCATAGATATGGGCACTATAGTTTAGGAAGGACACTGAAAGATAGAAATGTATGGTTGAGAGGACTTGCCAAACAAAGATCAGGTGAAGGAACTGATGGCATCTAACTTGCAGAAGAGAAGAATGAACTGACTTTGATGGGTCATCATGTGAAAGGAAGAGTAGGATAATAATTCTTGTCCTCAGCGGACAAAATTAACAATAATGAGAAGAGTCATAGAAAGAGGATGTGTTCAATTTAAAGAAATACTTGTTCACAGTTAGAGTCATCTAATGAGTCCAGTTGCCTTTTATATTTGAGAGATTCCATGTTCCTAAGACTCCAGGATTTATGTTATGCACTTTTTAAGAATTGAATGCATGTCCGTTCCAAATAAGCAAGAAATCTGAGAGAGTGCAGTTTAGTGGAAAGACTATTGCCCCGGAAGGCAAGAACCTTAGACTCTCAGTTCATTTCTGTCATCAATTCATAGTTTGAATTTAGATGCCACAATTCACCTTGGTATCTGTTTCCTCCCGGATTAAAAAAGTGGACTAATGAGTGTTAGACTATATGATACCCAAGTTCCATAAGACCACAAGTCTTTTCTGATAGTTCAGAGCGATTCCTTTCAGTGTTCCAGTCATGGCAAAGAACTGTGTTTTGGAACATTTTTCAGTAAATTCAGAGACCACTCCTTGAGCCCCAAAATCCATTGTAGTGGAAAATTTAAACAGGACTTTGGCATAAAACTTAGGAAGAAATCAAGTTTACTTGGAAATCATTAGAACATAGAAACAAAGGTCTTGAATTTGATTCTGAATTTCCCCTTTTTAGAAGTTAGGAGTATAGATGTTAGAGACTATGTATTCCAACCATTTTATTGTACAGAGGAGAAACTGAAGCCAAAGTCATGTGTGTGTGTGTGTGTGTGTGTGTGTGTGTGTGTGTGTGTGTGTGTGTGTGTGTAAAGAAAGCTAGGATATAAATAGGTCCCAAACTTCACATTTCTTTTATGAAGATAGAGCCTTCACAAAATTTAACTCAGTCAACAATTCTCTATGGGTTGAAGGGCTTCCATGAGGCTTCTCCTGAGATGGCTTGACTAAGTCAGCATGAGCTTGAGGAGTATGGTAACCCTTTCTTTGCCCTTTTGCCCTCTAACCAACTGCCTGAATTGGCACTTACTGTTATGTATTAGCAGGTGTCTCTGCAAAGAGAAGGGGGTCCGGAACAAAGCTTTGCATTCCTCACACTGGAAGGGCCTCTCCTCAGAGTGGGTCTGCAGATGAAAGAGTGTGTCAGGTGAGAGGACCAGGAACATCAATTAGTCATTTCAGAAATGGAAGCTGCTTGGGGTTTGTAGTAGAAGAGTGGAAGGGAGAGAATGTTGAAAAGGTCATAGCAAACTGCAATGTCACTGGAGTGAAAATGGCTGGTTGCTCTCTGTACATGAGGTGTTTACCAGGCTTTCTGGTAAAGAATTCAGACAAACCTTTTCAGAAAAACTGTTATAAACATGCCATATTCCAACCTTTGGCTTTTGGAGCATGCTATTCCCCCAAGGCTGGAATGCCCTCCCTGCTCACTTCTATCTCTCAGTATCCCTAATTTCCTTCAAGGTTCAGCTGTAAGTGCCTTGTCCTTTGTGAGACCATTTCTCTGATCTTTCTTCCCCTGACTCCTCATTGTTAATGCACTTCTCTCTGGTAATAAGTTTATTTGTTTATTACTGCACATATTTGCATCACTTATTCCTTTGATTGGAATACAAGATCCCTGAGATCAGGGCCTGTTCTTTGTTTTGTTTTCTGTGGCCTCAGTGACTAACACAGTCCCTGACACATATGTGCTTAATAGATGCTTCTTAAATGAATAAATGAATGACTGACACTTGTGTAATGTTCAGTTATGTAATAATGTTACAAATGTGTTTCATTTGACCCTCACAAGAGCTCTGTTAGGTAATATGAGCAGTATCCTTAGCCTCATTTCTCAGTTTCAGAAAAACCTAGAAATGCTAGCTGATTTTCCTAGGTTCATATAGCTCCAAGCAGAGAATGGAGCTGGGACTTAAATTCCTATCTTTTGACTCTGGCCATTAAGCCAAACTGCCTTCTTTCTTTCATAGTAATGGCCTGATAGCACAATACAGAGCTTGCTAACAAGAGGTACGTAATGTAAACTAGGATTATAGAAATAGTGACATTAAACAATTCATGACGTGTTATTCTATAATGTAATAAGAGATTGATATATTGCTGCCTATTATATAGAATGATTAAAACCTAAAACTTTGCAATATATAACATGTTAAAACAATAATATCTACATAATATTATAATGTTATATGGATATACAAAATTATCATCATATATAATACAGTATAAAATAGATTGTGGAAGCTAGCTGGCACAGCAGATGGTGATAAAAGACAAGACTTAAGTTCAAATCGAATCTCAGATACTTACTAGCTGTTTGACCCTGGGCAAATCTCTTAACTTCTGTCTGCCTCAGTTTCAACTATAAAATGGAGTTAATAGCAACATCTACCCTAAGAGGGTTGCTATAAGGAAGAGATGAGATCATATTTGTAAAGCACTCGACACAGTGCCTGCCTGATACATAGCAGGTACTGTTATGGAATAAATAGGCAATTTGGTATAGGGAGGAGTAAAGGGGTTAGGTGAGTAATGAAGGGATGAATGGGTTGTATAATAGGAAGGTAAGGGAATGAATGGGAGTATAGGAGAGGATGTTCAAACAGTCCAAGACACTGAGGCTAGAGTCAGAGGGTACTGGGAGGAAATAGGCTGGGTTCTTCAGACAGGGAAGATATCTCTATGGTACAAGAGAATTAGGTCAGTCAGAAATGTTTAGATCAAGGTTGGGGATTTCTCTTGTTAATTTCTAAAGTCCCTTGAAGGAGGAGTTAAAGGCTCCTCCCTGCCAGTGAAATTGATGTCTCCAGGAAGTCTTGGCAGGGTACTTCCTGCCCAAAATGGATGCCTAGGTTTCCCTCAAGAAATAAAAGGAAAGAAATTCTCCCCTCTTCAACCCTTGTCTTAAACTTTAATACGATGATTCACCAGAGGCTTTGTATAGGTAACAAAGGGGATTTATTTATGTCTGGGATAATCAGAGGGAAGGAGGTTTTAGAGTTCTCTAACTGTTGCTAGGGAGAAAGCTGAGGCTGGGGGAAGGGTCATAGGAGAGGATCAGACTGAGAGAGGCCTGCTCTCCCAGTCAGGAAGATTTCACTGTCCTGAAGTAAAAGTATTTATCAAATCACTAAATAAGGGGTGGCTTGTTTTAAGGATGTCCTACTTGTGTACAGAAGCCAAACCCACAATGTCCAACCACCAAAACCACCCTTTCTCCCAGGGCCCAATGGGGAAATTCAGGGGAAATAATGGGGGTGTGAATGGAGATATCAGGGAGAGGTCCAGAGAAATCAAGCTAGGTACAAATGCCCCAAAGACCATCCATAGGCCAATGCAGAAGCCAAAAGGCAAAAGCCCTTCAGTTGGAGCTTCAGCACTATTTATAGAATCAGGCTCCAACTGTCTTTTTGTGAACATTCTAAAACTTCTAACTGCCAGGGCTGTACAGTTGAATTTGCAAAAGCAAAACAAAAACAAAAACAAACAAAAAAAAACTATTGCTGCAATCCTGCATTACAGTACTTAATGAATGCTTATCTCCCTGCCACTCTCCCACATACAATATGATATGATAGGATCATAGAGAAAAGCTATGAGCACTTCAAAGGCAATCTAATCTGACCCCTCCATTTTGCAGCTGAGAAAACTGAGGTTCAAAGAGGGTAATCCCTTTGCTCAAGATCACATAGGTCAGAAGAGCCCAAGCCTGGACTTGAACTCAGCTAGTCTTCCTATAAATTTAATACCTTTTGATTGATTTTTTGTTCTACATCGAAGCCCTCAGGCAAATCAAAATAGCAGATGAAGCAAAGGGCAATGGAAAAGAAAATGATGGGCATAAGTACACTGAAGTATTTTCCCTTCTCCCAATAATGGCACATATGTGAAAAAAAGAAAAAAATTGGAGGCCCAATATATAGCAGGAATGAGAGAAGGAATGACTTGAAGACTATATTTCTATTCCCAAGCCACTAAAAGACTTAGAGAAGGGTTCTGAACTTTCCTTCACAGACATAAAGGGGAAACTGAGGCTGGAAGACACTAAGCTTACCCAATGTCACAGAGCTATTAAGTGCTTGAGGCAGATTTCAATATATATAGTCTAAGTGCATTAAAAACTTAAAAAATAAAATCTATTCATGCATGTTTACTTAGACTAATAACACTTGTGAAAAATTATGTTTGCCTTGAAATAGTGACACAAAAAGAAATGTAATTGCTTGAAAAGTACATAATTTGATTATTGAGAACGTCAAATGTTATTAATAGACTTAAGGAATGATCTTGTCTTGAAATGTTGTCAAAGTATCCACATGAGTAGGTGGCTCAGTGGATTGAGAGCCAGGCATAGAAATGGGAGGACCTGGGTTCATATCTGGCCTCAAACACTTTCTAGCTGTGTGACCCTGGGCAAGTCACTTAATTCCCATTGCTTGGCTCTTACCACTCTTCTGTGTTAGAACCAATACACAGTACTGATTCTAAGACAGAAGGTAAGGGTTATTTTTTGGTTTTCTTTTTTTTAACAGGGGAACCAATTGTGTAAACTGAGGCAAAAAAGGTCAGTTACATGGTTTAAGGCTAATCAATCAATAATTTTTCATTTGCTTACTTTATGCTAAGTACTAGAGATATAGGCACAGAAATAGGATGATTGCTCTCAAAGAGCTTATACTATAATTCAGATGATAGGGATGGGGCACAATAAAATGTACATTTCAACAATACATATACAAGGCATATAAAAGGTAACATTAGTTCTGAGGTGACCAGGAATGATCTCCATTAATGCAAAGAGTATCTTATTTGGGAATAGAAAGCAAGCAGGTAGGACTGGCCCATCTAGTACAGTAGGAGATGAATTTTAAATGCAAAAGCAAGAAGCTTATATCTGATCCTAGAAGTAATAAGGAATGGCTGGAATTTAATGAATGACATGATCAGACCTGCAGTGCAGTAAACCACATTGGTGAATTCTGATTCTTATTTATAGTATGTGAAAATTCTCTGTTCTTTCACTCTTTGCAAGCTCTGTATTGAGAGGTATTTCATTTCTGTAATGTCATTTTCAAAGAAAGAGATACTCCTTTGAGGTGGCAACTTATAGGTCGGCAATGAATGAAGTGAGAAAAGGGTGGAGTCCAGGCTTTACAATATCATGAAAAGAACTGGCTCATATTTTGACCATAAAGTCTTTCTAATCTGATAAATGGTCAAAGTCAAGGGATAAATCCAAGACCGAGTGAAAGAACATTCTTTTTACAAAGATTACCCCCACATAATAGGCTGATTGGATAAGTTCTGCCCACTGAGAGTCATGGCAGAGAAGCCAACAACATGCCAGTCAAATCAATAAGCATGTAAGCTCCTACTATATGCCAGTCACTGTGCTAAGCTCTAGGCCAACAAAGAAAGGCAAAATCAGTCCCAGCTTTTGAGAAGTTCAAAGTCTAAGGGGAGAGACAACATGCAAATAACTATATATAGTTATTTGCATGTATATATATATATATGTATGTATAACTAGACAGGAAAATAGACAGACAGACAGACATAGATAGACAGATAGACGGACGGATGGATGGATGGAAAGATGGATGGAAGGATGGATAGATTTTCCAAATTGTATGACCTCTTCACTATAAGTCTTAGCCTATTACAATCTTTGTAGAAATTATTGATGGCATCAGCATGTTAAAATGGAACACATTATGTAGGTCCATGAAAAAGTCATCAAAAATAGATTATGAGAAGCTGCTATGTAGCTCAGTGGAAAGAGAACCAGACACGGAGATAGGAGGTCCTGGGTTCAAATTTGACCTGACACTTCCTAGCTGTGTGACCCTAGACAAGTCACCTAACTCTAACTGCCTAGCCATTACTGCTCTTCTGCCTTGGTACAGATACTTAATATAGATATTGTCTTAGACAGAAGGTAAGAATTTTTTTAAAAAGAAAGTAGATTCTGTCACTTTTAAAACACTTTTCCTAAGTGGGTGGATTCTGCCTACTTATTAATCCCCTAACCTTCCCCCAAAAAGTACTTTTAAAAATATTTTTTTCAGATTTAGAGCTATAAGAAACCTTAGAAGTTATCCAATCCAACACCTTCATTTTCAAGAAAAGAAAACTACATCTCAAAAATGGTAAGTGACTTGTGGTAGAGTCACACAGCTAGCAGCAAATGAAAGAATCAGGATTTAAAATAAGGTCCCCTGACTCCAAGTTCAGTGCTCTTTCCAGTATACCACACTGCTTCTATTGCATACATTTGGTATTGATTTCAATATGCATAAGTCTTTTCTTCCCAAAAGTTTGCAAGCTTCTTGAAGGTAAAGATAATTTTGTTTTTGTCCAACATCCCCAGTATAAGTGATGCATTTAAAAGGCTAATTGAGATATAAATATAAAGAAAACCAACATTCACAAAACCTGAACAAAACAAAGTCTTTGCATGCTATGTGATTATAATGATTCAACGTGGCTAGGAAGTAGCATTCAGAAAATGCTCCTTCTTCAAAGAAGTGGAATACTATGAGTGTGATCCATGTATATTCTGTCATGCTCAAATGATGTGTCCATGAGTTATGTTGAAATACTTTTCTCTCTGTCGCTGTGTGCCTTAGTCTTTCTTTCTTATTCTTGAAGGGGGAGAATAGAATATCTTTGGAAATTAAGTTGATGTCAAAATAAAATCTAAAAATAAATTTCCTAAAGGAAAAAAAAAAGCTTGTTGTGAGACTGAAGAGATAAATGAATTCCTCTGCATGCCACGACAAAATCTGAATCCCAACTGATTAAGGCTGCAAGGACCCCCCAAAAATATATGTGAAAATATCAAGTCCTTTTGGAGCAACTTAGAGAAAGCATTTCAAACTTGCTTCAGCAGGACTTCTGATGTTATTTCTCTGTGGGAATTGCTGAATTGGTAAATTCCTCACCACAGTCATCAAATATTAACCTTATGGCAGGAGTAAAACTTTCATCAGGGTCATTTCAAGCTGAGTTGTAAATGTGTCCATCAGTAATACGAGCTTTGCCACATAACCCTGTATTTTACTGGAAATTCCACTTATTCAGTAGGTCATGTTCAGGACATAAAGATCGGTATGAATATTCTTGGAAAAATCCAGAAATCAAGAAAATTTAGGGGAAACAACCAGTTGGGAGGTTTTTGCTAGAACTGTTATTTTTTCCCTAAAAATATTTGGTTCCCCCCAAGCTTGACAATATGTCCTAAGCGTATGACCTTCCCTGAGGGGCAGGACATAAACTGAAGTTACATAAAAGGCTTGTCTTCTTGCCTTCAAAGTCAGTGGATTAAATTTTTACTGCTAGCTTTAAAATGAGTTCCTTAAAAGCAGCCACTTTTCCATCCAGGAAAATGGAATCTGGGAATAGAATAGAGAAATCAGTTTTTCTAAAGGGTAACTCATCAAATACACTTTGAGGCTCTTAGCACAGTAGATGCAGGTGCCCATGTTCTCAGCAGAGGTCACTGGATTCCATAAAACCTAACAAAAGTCTCTGCCACGGTTCTGCCACCATCTTTGGTTGGAACAGCATGTACCTGGGTTCTCTAATCCCATCTGGCTTGGTCTATAAGCCTGAAAAGCTAAGTAAGGTGCTGGGCACCTATGAAATGTATTACTGACCAACTCATGACTTCCAGTGTCTAGTAGTACATACTCAACGTGTTCGTGAGGGGAACAATCCTTTCTGATGATTGGATAAGTCTACCAAAGCAGGACTTGAACACTGAGCCTAGAGTCACTTCCCTGCTATCTTATGTGCAGGGTGATTATAGGTGATATGCAAGCCTAAATCAGGGGCCTTTAAGAGCCAGCTAAACCCTGCTCATCAGAACTAAGAGCTAAAATTTCAGTGAGAGTACTTACATCTCCAAAATTGACATATGCTTCAAATAACATGACTTATTTGATTGCAGTCTTGACTTAAGAAAGTGATGGAAAAAACATTGATAATGTAGGTTAAACATTTTTAATGTGGTGTGTGTGTGTGTGTGTGTGTGTGTTTCCCTCAGAGAGTTGATCATTAAACATACCAACAAACTCCTAGACTTAATGGCCCACGCACTAAGGAGAAAATAAATATAATGCATGTTTACATAGCATTTGATATTTATAAATTATTTAAGACCATTCTCTTATTTGAATCTTGCAACAACCTGTAAGATAAGTCATTTTGTTTCTTCTTATTGGTATTCTCACTGATGTTATAATGGCCAGTGTGGAGCAGTAGATAGAGAGAGAGAATCTCAGAGCCAGGGAAACCTTCCTCTGACCCATCTTGGTTGTGTGCTCCTAGGCAAGCTCCCAGTGTTCTTGATCGCTTTAGCAAATGTTCAGTTTCCGAGAAGATGCTGACTTGCCATGGTAGATGGATTTCCTTAGTAGCAGTTCCCGAAATATTTGAAATTACAGCTCAAGTGCTTATCCCTATCCATTTTACCAGTAAAGAAATTGAGGCTTAGAGTGATTAACCTGAGAATGACAGAGAAAGAAGGTGATTGAGCCAGGGATGCCAAGGCAGATCTGATTCTCAACTCTGGCTTCTTTTCACTGTGCCATGCCTGTCTCTTCCCAGACCATACTGCCTCTGCCCTTGAACTATGTCATTTCAGTTATGCCTCTCATGTGATCCATCCAATTGTTAGCACACATTGCCAAAAATAGACATTTCTTAATATTTAATTTGTTTACCCTTTTTTTTTAATCATACTTATGCTATACATTTTGTATGATACTCATCTTACATAGTTGTGCCCCAATGGAATGAAGCTTCTTGAAGGCAAATACTATTTGATTTTCGTCTCTGTATACCCAATGAATGCCTATACAATGCCTGGCATGTGGTAGGTACTTAAAGCATGCTTTTGGCTTGAAATAAATCCAAGAAACTCAATCCTATTGAGTCTTGAACCCCTGAGGGTGAAAAAAATACTCTGAGAAATTTTTTTTTTATTTCTCAGGTCTTACTGTCTGTTGGGAAAGCCTGTCTTCACTTTCTCACTTGAAGTAAAAATTTCTCTAAATGTTTTTTAGTATTGACTCTTTCATGCCAAGAGGCTGATGCCATCTTTATCAGCACTGCCTGTTTGTTTCCCATTTCTCCCAGGCAGTGATAGGTTTCACTTCTAGCAATCCCTCACTTCGAGAAGTTTCAGAAACTATAATTTCCAGCAGTGGGTTAATTTAGGAAGAAAAAAAAATTCTTTTCTTAAAAAGAAAAGAATATGCTAATGGCATCCTCCTTGCAGATGCAAAAGTCTATTCGGGTGGCAAGAAATGGCCCCTTTGAGGACTCAGTCATCTAGTCAGTTCCAATAAAAGTTCAAAAAAATTCGGTTTAATTCAACAAAAACTAATTAAGCAATTACTACAATACACCAGGCACTGTACTGGGCCTGTAGAAAGACATAGAAGGAATGGTCACTGGCTTCAAACCGCTTACTCTCTACAAGTTGACATCTGCATATTTCCTAGGGCAGACTTGGCCTCCCCAGCTAACCCGATGAGTTCACAGGTTGAAGGTGGTTTCTGTTTGTTTCTATTCCCAGATTCAGAAGTAAAACAAGTACTGCGGCAAAACAAAGGAGAAAACATGAAGCCCATGAATTCAGATCATTCTCTAGACACCAGGGCCTGAAGGGGAAATAAATAGCTTTCCATGCAGTTGGAAAGCTGCATGATCTCATTTCTACAGATGATCACGTTCCAGACATTTAACTAATGTTGGCTCAGGCAAAAAGGCTTTTTCTTAAACTCCACCCATAATCTGAAATGTCACCACCATTATAGATGAAATATTCTCAATGAAATTCTCATAGAAATGTAGCCAATCTCTTTCTCACAATGATACAGATGTTTGCTAGAGACAAACAGTTTAATGTTTAGAAAACCCATTTCTGATTTTAAATATAAAACACACATTTGCTCTCTATGCCATGAAGGGGCAGGGTACCATACTATACTGTACTGATTTTCACATTTGAAAACTAATTTAAGACTGTTTTCCATAAAATTTTTTCCACATTTGTCACATGTGTTCATTACTCACCTTTTCAAAATCCAGTGAGAAAAATACTGAAAAATTAAACGGGTCATTATTTCATTGATTCATTATTTTCTGATCCCTTTATAATCTGTTCTAAATTATTGCAGAAAATGGGAACATCTACCTTAAGAAAAAACAAAATGTGTATAATTATTTGCAGATAGATTATTATTAACAATATTAATAAGTACCTCAAACTCATAACAGAATAACTCATAATAGCAACTTCTAAGTGGCCATATTTTTCCTTATGAAGCCTATAAACACAATTCAAAATATCCAAAATTCAAAATGATGCCTAAGAAAGAAAACTACTTGTACATCATAGAACATAGGTAACCAGTATGTGAAACAAAAGAAAGAAGCACCAGCTCTGGAGTCAGTCTGGGTTCAAATCCTGGATCTACTGCTTTGTCATATAAGGGAATTCGCTTGTTTCCACTCGCCTCAGTTTCCTCACCTGTAAAATGAGACACTTGCTATAGATACCCCTGAGGTTCCATCTAGCCCTAGATTTATGAGCTATGATCTTATGAATTAGAATTAATTAGAAGATAGCTCATGTCTCTGCACAATTCACCTCTATGCCAGACATACTCATGCTCCCTAATGTCCAAGAGCCAGTTACAGGTTATTGTTCAGTCGTTTCAGTTGTGCCCACCTCTTCATGACCCAAGTTGAGGTTTTCTTGGCAAAGATACTATAGTGGTTTCCCATTTCCTTCTCCAGTTCATTTTAGAAATAAGGAAACTGAGGTAAACAGGCTTGTTAAATAACTTGCCCAAGATCACAACACTACTAAGTGTTTGAGTCCATATTTGAGTTCATGGAGATGTGTCTCCCTGATTCCAAACCCAGCATTCTATCTACTGCACCACTTAGCTGCCCACCAATGGCAGAGGGCTTCTTTTGTTTATTTAATATCATCCAAGAGTGAACAAACTATTGTTTGCTGTAAGAATTGTCCAGGAGATGAAGTGGACTTCTGCAAATGCTAAAATAGCTTTAATTTAATCCATTTTTATTCAATTCATGTAGCAGACATTGTGTTAAGCACTGAAATGAATGATACCCTCTTGGATTGACTGCAATGAAGACTAAATCTACACTGGAATAGAGGCTGATGGGGCCTGGCCTTGCTGCAATAGATAAGGATATCTATAGAGTCACCAAATAGTTCCTGACTACCATTTTTAAAAATCCTCTTATTTTTAAGCTATTTTTTCTGTCTTCTTCTCTGCCCTCAGGCTACTCACTGCCATTTTTTGCTTCTATCAACGTTTTACCTATTTCTAGTCACTCTGACTTTTCATATTTTAGGGATTTCTAAGTCAGCCATGAAGGGGCTCTGGATGAGTCACTCAAAACAAACAAACAAACAAACAAACAAACCCCTGGAAAACTGTGATAAGTTTGGGTGCATGGATTCTGGCTAGTGAACACTGGGAAACAAGTTAATGCAGATGTTAACAGTGGTGCGCTACTTAACTGGCTTAACAACCAAAAAATTACCAAGTATACATGACCCACATTTAAGTTTAATCTGAATTATTAGCATTTTCTCCTTGATTTAAGTCAACAATCAAAAAAACAATCAATCAAGTCTTGATTTGTAGTGTTTGTAGACTTCTGAAGTATAAGTATTCACCATGAAATCTTAATAATCATATCTCCCAACCCAGGAAGAGCTGGCTCCAGCACACTACTGGATGCTACCCATCTCTAAAAAAAAAAATGGATATGCTCATGATTAGAAGAAAAGGAAACAATGTGAGGAAGGGGCCCAATGCAAGAAAATTACATGATTAGAAGAATTCTTAATTTATACTGCTATTTCATCCATGATGATATAAAATATTACTAATTTAGGACAATATTAAATAAAAAACAAACTTTACTGGGTTCAAGGAGAAATTGGCTCTCCTTTGACAGAAACAAATTTTACTTTTAGAAGTATCCCTTCCCAATTTCTCCCACCTGAAAATTCTTAGTTGAATGGGAACAAAAGAAAAATGATCTCCACAAAGAAATTTCAATGTTAGAGATAAGACTGGGCTTGTAATATTGTAAAAAGTAGTGACAAAAACACAATGGTGGGAAAACTAGGGAATTGCTAATAATAATTGATGTTGATGTAGTTCTTTAAAGTTTAGAAGCATTTAATATACATTATTTGAGGGAAGCCTCAGAATGACCAAGCTTCTTCTCTTGGTTCCATAGTTCTATCCATTCTGCCATACTACTGTCTTAGCCAACAAATACCATGGCTCCAACATGACCAAGAATAGGTAAATAATAAAATGGCAATAATAATAGCCAGTATTTATATAATGATTTGGGGTTTGCAAAGCACTTTAAATATATAACCTCATTTTATGCTCACCAAAATCTTGGTTCGTAGATACTATTAGTATTACCACTTAAGAGTTAGGGAAACTGGGGGTAGCTGGGTAGCTCAGTGGATTGAGAGCCAGGCCTAGATATGGGAGGTCCTGGGTTCAAATCTGACCTCAGACACTTCCCAGCTGGGTAAGTCACTTAACCCCCATTGCCTAGCCCAGGGGTTGGCAACGTACGGCTCTCGAGCCATATCTGGCTCTTTTGAGGGCCGGATAGGGCTCTTTCTGTAGGAGCCATAAAGTCCATTTTTTTTTCAGGCACTGTTACAGGAGCGGCACTGTGAGCACTGTACGGCTCTCACGAAATGACATTTTTAAAAATGTGGCATTTATGGCTCTCACGGCCAAAAAGGTTGCCGACCCCTGACCTAGCCCTTACCACTCTTCTGCCTTGGAGCCAATAACACAGTATTGACTCCAAGATGGAAGGTAAGGGTTGGAAAAAAAAGAGTTGAGGAAACTGAGGTAGACGAATGAAGTGACTTGCCCAGTCCTACAGCCAGAAAGTGTCTGAGGCATGATTGTAATTCTGTTCTTCTAGCATCCTATCACCATCCAAATATACATATATGTATGTGTGTATATATATAAAGATCTATCTATCAAGATATATCTGTATGTAGTCCACTAAATATAACTGGACTGGGATCTGGAGTAGAAGAAAAGATTACTTTGCCTTGCAGTAAAAAGTAGGGATGGGGGTCCCCTAGAGGATATTTTAGGAAATTCTCTGTAATCATGCCTACTTTGTAGGTAACCAAGAAGCTACTAAGATGGTTGTACAATTGGTTTTTGACCTTAGATTTATTGCCTACAGAAAAACTATTGGCTTTCTGCTTTGGAAATTACAGGTATCATTGTTTCTATCAGCTCTGAGTCATCATTATTACTTTCCCACGATTTATGAGTGAAGACAAGAAAGATAGTACAAAGAACCTATATCTAACTCCCAGCTCACATATAATATAAACCAAACTGTGAAAAGCTTATAAATGTCAGTGTATCAGTTTCATAACAAAAAATGAGAAGGTTCAAGAGGGTGGGCAAGCAACCAACCAGAGAAGTTTTAGAATCATTTAACTGCCAAAGTAGTATGGATGCCATTTTGATTTGGGGAGTCTAAATCCTCAGATTAAACTAATGGTCAGTAATTAAGTGAAAGTGATCAATGACTCTTGTTAGTTAATCTATGACCACCATGAGTAGATTGGGTTCATTCTGTTGGTAAACTATGGGTATGATGTCATGATTAATAACAGTTTCAGTAATTTAGCTTCCATGGTTTCCACCCCTCCCCGAAACCAGCTTTTCACCATCTTCTTATTACCGGAGAACCATAGCTAAAATGTAATATTAAAATATCCTCCTATAGGCTTGTGGATGTTTCGCTAAATGGGACCTTAGAGGTCATCTTCTCCAGTCCCTTTATTTGACTGATTCAGAAAGGCTCAGAGAAAAGAAGAGACTTTTCTATGGGTTCCAATGGCCAAAGAATTCACGATCACCTACTGTCCAAAGTTAATGCAACTTATTATTGGGTGACAGGCAAACAGTATGTCATTGGGCTTGAACTTAACGTCTTTCCAACTTTAAAGAAGCATAGTTAAGGTCGAGAGTCCTTGCCTAAAGGAGACACCTCAGTGTTATCACACTGAGGACAAGAGGAAGATGTCATTGATTACTGACAAAAATCATTAGTTATTTAGAACAGGTGAGGGCCACGCAGTCTAATGACATGGAAAAAGAAGAAGAGAGATATCAGGACAGCAGACGATGTCTGAAAATTTCTGTAATTTCAATGGTTACACTAGGATTTTTTTTTGTCCATTATTATAAGGATACGAATGCCATTGGAAGAAAGAATGTCAAGAGGGTTTTCTCCAATGTTGCCATCCCCTGTTTTATATGTCCCAATGCCATGCTAACACACACATACACATACACATACATACAAACGCACACATATTCACAGAACACACTAACAAATGCTTGAAAGGAAATGCAGCTGATGTCGGACAGATAGATTGGCAAAAAACAATGGTGAAGGTTTTACCTTTTTATGGTTCTTGTAAACATTTCTGTGGGCAAATCCTTTGCCACAAAGCTTGCATTTGTAAGGTTTGTCTTCACTGTGTATAATTTTGTGTGCGGCCACCTGATCAATCCGTTTAAAGGATTTATTGCAAACCTCACAGTTGTAGGGACGTTTTTCTGCGAAAGCAGGGGAGAGATTTAGCCACCTGGTTTAGAGGAATACAGTATGAAACTACATTGTTTTGCAAATGATTTTAACTAATGGCAGAATCAAAGAATACCTCAAAAGCAATTAGTCCAACATTCTCTATGATTTTAGATTTTAGAATCATAGATTTAGAACTCAAAGGGACTTTGACACCAGAGCCCAATCCCTTCATTTTACTGATAAAAGAAAGCGAAGCCTCAGAAACTTGCCCAGTGTCACATAGCTAATATCTGAGCGATGATTTGAACTCATGTCTTCCTAATTCCAAGCCCAGCGGCACCACTGTGCCATCTGGTGGACATTCATTTAATGAGCAATTATTAAGTTCCTATTATGTTTCAGGGACACAGAGAACAACAAAATTGTTCTTTCCATCAAGAAGCTTTATGCATTGGTGGAATTTCCCTAATAGGTGGTCATCTACTTTTGTTTGAAGACACTGGAAATTTACTCCTTGATAATAATAACTGCCATTTCTATAGAGCTTTAAGGCTTACAAAACACATCATATACATGATCTCATTTGATTTTTCACAACAACCATATGAATACTTAAGTATTATTAACTATATTTTAGAGACAATTAAGCTGAGGTACAGAAATTTTAAGTCATTTAAATTGGGTCAGAGAGCTAATCAGTATAGGAAAGAGAATCGAAACCTAGAGCTCTCCTGACTCTAAGTGCAGCATTTCCCCCCTGCTCTACAGCTTAAATCTGCCTCTTTCTAAAACTTCCACCCATTACCCCTAGTTCTGCCCTTGGAGGCCAAACAGTCTATTGCCTCCTCCATTTGACAGTCCTTCAAATTCTTGAGGCCAACTCTCATGCTCCACATAAGTCTTTTCTTTCCCATGCTAAACTTCATCAGTCCTTCTAATTCATCCTCATATGGCTAGATCTCATGGCTCTTCTCCATCCCCGCCCTTTCTCTGGACAACCACTGGTTTGTCAACGCCCTTAACAAATGTCATATTGAGAAATAAACCAACACTCAAGCTAAGTGGTGAACATTCCACAAAAGTATCAATAGAAAGAGAAAAGGGCAAAACTTACCAGAATGGGTAATCATGTGGCGCTTCAGCTGATTGGGGGTAATAAATTTCTTGTTGCATTCCTGACATTCAAAGATCTCATGGACCTGCAAAATGAAGTATTAATGAGCATTTTACTATTAGGCAGAAAGAATAACTCATAATTGATACAACAAAGTCATTCTATGTAAAGAACTCAAACCAACAACAGAATGAAGTTTTGCCTTCATTATATAATGTGCAAAACTAATAAATCTCCCAAAGTTTAGGTCTGTCTTTAGTTCTGTGATGATTGTTTTATGCTTGCATTTACATAATTTCTACACATGTCTTGATACCTGGACTCCAAGAAGGTTATCCCCATGTAGTTGAGTAGTTATTTGAATGCAATTTATCTCTATTTGCTCTTGCATTGTGTTTATAGCTGGTATTTCTAAACTTTTATCAAATAACAAACATGACAATGGACATCATTGCTTTACTCCTGATCCAATTGCACCCAATGACACAATCATGTGGTTTTAATTATTTTTAAAAAATGTTAATGTTGCAGGCAGCTGGGTTGCTCAGTGGATTGAGAGTCAGGCCTAGAGACAGAAGGTCCTGGGTTCAAATCCGGCCTCAGATACTTACCAGCTGTGTGACCCTGGGCAAGTCACGTGACCCCCATTGCCCACCCTTTCTACTCTTCCTTCCACCAAGGAGCCAATACACAGAAGTTAAGGGTTAAAAAAAATGTTAATGTGGACTATAGTGTTTATAGTTTTCTTAACATCAAAACCAATGTGCATTTCTATCATGACTTTATTCATAGTGTATAATATTTTCAATGTTATTGTAGTTTTCACCTAAAATTATATTAATACATTTATATTTATATTCATTAAAGATTCAATCTTTCTATCTTTTTTTTAAAGACATATATTTTCTCCTCGAGGCTGCTTTGTCTTCATTTCAAAAGTTTGGGAATGCAATCTCTTGGTTGTCATTTTAAAAAATTAAATCATATATTGTTTCTCTGATTTATTTCTTGATATCCATTTTTTAGGATTATATTAATTTTCACTTACATTTGAAATCTATTTTCAAAAGTCTTTCATTGCTTTTAATTTTCATTGCCCTATGATGAATAAAGGATGTGACCATCATTTCTGCATTTCTACATTTTTATATGAGGTTGTACATAACAGATTTTTGTTTTGTTTTCTTTTCTGAGTATTCATAAGGCTTCTGACCACCTTTATCTAAAGGGATTCCCCTGCCAAGGCTGCTAAACTATCAAAATAAATGGAAATGTGGTTAGTTTGTAATGATTTATTTGAGTGACCTCATGGCTGGTTCCAGCTGATAGCTATCTCCCTTTAAAAGAGCTGATCAAATTCTCATGAAGTTCCCTCATCTACCATTTGCAAAATTTTTCTTCCAATTTAAATAAAATGAGGTAACCTTCACTTGTCTTGATTTTTTTAGGCGCCTGTCCCATTCTTCACCATTTCTTAAATTTCTTAAAGAGGTTCAGTGATCACATCTGCAAGTTTTTTCGTTGTTCTGGGATTAAATTCATACGAGCCAGGAAACCTGAACTTAGTTAAATCATCTCAGTACTCTCTTATCATATTTTTATCTATCATAAAACTATATTATTTCAAACATATCTATTCTTTCCAATCATGAGATAATCTAACTTTCTGAATAAGATAAAACAATAACTTGATTTCACTTTCTACTGTATGTGACCATGACATCATCCACCCAAAGCAGCATATCTCTCTACTCTGTTCTTATTAATATTATTAACATAGATATAAGAGGTCTTTTTGTTATCCTTAGTATTGTTCAAATGGCTCTGACCCTTCCTAAAAGTCCATAATTTCTTCTATACCTAACCTTAATAATAAACCCCAGCTTCTGGCTATTATACATGGTCATTTTTGCCCAGAGATTTTCAGAGTTCTCCTTGAAGCTACATCAATATCTTTAGATGTATTATTATTCATCAGAATACTTCACAAATGCAGCATGAGAATTTTTTAAAATATCCTCTCCATCTTGGAGACAAAATTTTATTATTCACTTCGTAGTGTTGTCTACTCTTGCCCTCTTCCTGAGTTACAACTGGGGACAAGTTAGACGTTTATAATAATTATTCTTAATTAATTATATGCAATTGATTTTATATTTCACATTATTTGCTTTGTTTTATATAATTTAAATATATTTATAAATTTATAATTATTTATAATTAAACTTTGGTTTATAATAATTAGTTACAATTAAACTTAATTTATAATTTTAACTTACAACTTTAGTTTATAATATCATATAGTATAAATGATTTTAAATTATTACTTCCCTTTTTTAAGTATAAAGAATAATTCAAAATAATAACTACTTATTTTTATATGGTGTTTTAAGATTTGCAAATTACTTTCTTCATAACCATCCTGTGCAGAAGGCATAAAAACAGTACCAATCCAAGTACAATGTAAACATATGTTGTGTTTTTCTATAGGATATGAGATCCTTGAGGGCTAGGACTATTTGATTTTTTCTTTGCATCCCCAGTAATTGGTATGATACTTGATATGTAGTATTTGATAAATACTTAATAATTATTCATTCCCTGAATTCAATTCAAAACAAAAAAATATTTTGTTAAACATGTATTTTGGAACTTAGTCCCAAAACTGAATGCTATTTAATGTGCGGGGTTCATATCATGGTTAACTTGGTAATAGCAAAATTATTTTTAGCAATTATAAGTTGTTGACCCATAGGTCAATGGAAATGTAGAAAAAAATGGTAGTAATAGTAATAAAAAAATAATCAATCATTACCAACTTTTACATATTATTTTACGGCTTTCATGATTTTGTATAGCTATTATCTGATTTGATTTTATCTTTGTAAGAACCCTTGTAAGAGAAGCGTTATTATTGTTATTCTCATTTAACATATAAGAACACTAAGTTAAGTGATTTATCCAGGTATGCATAGCTTACTAAGTATCTAAGGAGGATTTGAACTCAGGTCTTCTTATCTCTATATATGTTTCTCAAGATTCTGTCCAGCCTCTCCACAGAGTAGTATGGTGGTATGAAACTTTTCTATAGCTAGCAGCAGCTCTCCCCTGGTACAATATTTGGAGAAAGGGACATAGCTTGCTGAAACTATAGCCTTGAAACCCTGAGGAATGGTTGGAAAGATGGACAGAAGAGAGGAAGATAACATCTTCTAAAGATATATGAGGCCCTCAGGCATGCCATCTTGTAATTGAATTATTGCTTTCTAATATTCGAAAAGATGCCCAGATTCATCAATAAGCAACACCTCTACTGATGCAAGTCAGCCCTCTACCTATCCAGTGGACTCATGAACAGTATTGTTAGCAATAATGAGTCCCAGGTTTGCTAATATGGCAAAGGTAATCCAAGTAAAGTGCAATTGAAGTGTTCCCACAAATGCTGAGCATTTATTTACTTGCTGTGTCCTTAGGCAAGTCAAGTCACTTATGAGCTTCAGCTTTCTTATTTCAACTCTGGATCAATTATTCTATAATTCTAATTGGTTAGGATTTTTCAAAGTTTGAAGTGGGATAGGAGGTGGAAGAGGTATAAAGACCTATCATTGAATTCAGGGTAAACAACAAATCCTGGGGAAGCTTAGTCCTTAAAAAATTACAATAAAAGTGAAATAAATAAACTTCTTTGGATTTTGCTTACTTTCACTGATACCATCCATATCTTCCTTGGTATTAGGTTATTAGAGGAAAGAAAAAGCTTCTACTTACTCTGATAAACAGTATCAGGTCAAGAAACTAGATCTCCTGCTCTTCAGTTTGTGAGTATAAAAAGCTAATTTTATGAGCCCTTCCTATGGGATTCATGAAACTAAGACCTAATGACATCATCTGCTAACATTTCTGTACTAAATAAGCATATGAACTCATTTCAAAGCATATTTTAAAAATTAAAATCAGAAAGATTAGATTTGTGTTACTAAGGAATAAATTTTTGTTATTTTCTTTTTTTGGTAAAAAGGTGTATTTTGGGATCTTGGATAGAGTGCTAGGCTTGAAATCAGGAAGACCCAGATTCAAATACTGCCCCTGACAGAGTGTGTCCCTAGATCAGTCACAAATCTTACCTACCTCAAGAGCATATGACTTTCCAATTCATAGATAGGTAATAATTTACCTCAATGGAAGGAGTTCTCCTGCTCTAATGAAATTATAGATCCTTCCTCTATTCTTATTCTCATTCTCATTCTCTCATTCTCTCATTCTCTCATTCTCTCTGCCTCTGCCTCTGCCTCTCCCTCTCCCTCTCCCTCTCGGTGTCTGTCTGTCTGTCTGTCTGTCTGTCTGTCTGTCTGTCTCTCTGTCTGTCTCTCTGTCTCTGTCTCTGTCTCTGTCTCTGTCTCTCTCTCTCTCTCTCTCCACCCACCCCTATGTGTTGCAAGGCAGGGTCTAGAACTGTGATTTTGTTGGCATTGGGAACTCCCTGATACAAGAACTCCCCCTATCAATTCCATTCATTCAATAAGAATAATCTGCAACTTAGAGATGTGAACAATTTCAAAAGACTCAATAACGCTGATGAATGTAATGATCAGTCAAGAATTTAGAGGACCAGTGATGACTACCAACCTCCTGACAGAGGAGGGGAGGGCTAAATATGAAGAACAAGACACACATTTAGGGGTATGGCAATTTATCCTGCTTGACAGCATATTTATTACAAAAGTTTTGGAATTTTTACTCCGTAGTTGGGAGGGTGGGGTAGATAAATACTTCATTTTAAAAAATAATGTGTTTTTTTTTAAAGAGAGAGAATTGAATTTTGATAGAGTTACAGATTTTGTTGTTGTGTTATTTTTCAGTCATTTTTGACTCTTGGTCATCCCACCTGGGGTTTTTCTTGGCAAATATGCCAGAGTGTTTTGCCATTTCCTTCTCCAGCTCATTTTATAAGTGAGGAAAGTAAGACAAACAAGGTTAAAAGACTTGTCCAGAGGGGGCAGTTGGGTAGCTCAGTGGATTGAGAGCCAGGCCTAGAGACGGGAGGTCCTAGGTTCAAATCTGGCCTCAGACACTTTCCAGCTGTGTGACCCTGGGCAAGTCACTTGACCCCCATTGCCTGCCCTTACCACTCTTCCACCTATAAGTCAATACATAGAAGTTAAGGGCTTAAAATAAAAAAAAATAAATAAATAAAAATAAAAATAAAAAACGACTTGTCCAGAGAGGTCTGCATCAGGGCTGATGGTGGAGCAGAACTTTTGAAGAATCCAAAGAAAAAAATGTCAAGATGAAGTAGCGGTTTGCAAGCTAAACAGCAGCCCCAGACTAGTCAAACAGATTCTCCCCAGGAAACCCAATTCCTTCAAGCCAAAAAAAGGAAAACGACTCAGGATGTAAAGAAAAGAAAAGAGGAGACTGGAGCCAAGAGACAGCAATATGAAATTAGGAATTGTTGGCCACCTGTGTTATCTGGGGGTATCACTCCTTGCATTATTATTGAAACCCCACACAAAGAAACTGTCACCAGTGACTTCTCCAGGTTTACTAACTACAGGTTTAAAAACCTTTTTATAAATCCTTCACCTCTGCCTGACCTAAGTTGGGGATGTTCTAAGGATGTCTGGTTTAATATGTTAAAAAAGGAGACCAAATATGTTCATGATAAACATTTTGAAATGCTACATTCTGACTTAGAACCACAGATGAGATCAATACTTTTAGACTGGCTTTTAGAGGTATGTGAAGTGTATACACTCTGTGTATTCTCTCTATTGACTCATTAGAATTCCAGTATAGAATATTGGCAGCAGCTGCTTTATGCCATTTTACCTCCATTGAAGTTGTTAAGAAAGCGTCAGGTTTAGACTGGGACAATATTTCAGAATGTGTAGAATGGATGGTACCTTTTGCCAGAGTAGTGAAGGGTGGACCTCCGGTGAAACTGAAGATTTTTAAGAAGATTTCTGTAGAAGACAGACATAATATCCAGACACACACAAATTATTTGGCTATGCTGGAGGAAGTCAATTATGTGTCTGCTTTCACAAAGGTGGGACAGTTGTCACCAGTGTGCAATGGAGGCATCATGACACCACCAAAGAGCACAGAAAAATCCCCCGGAAAACACTAAAGGCAAAGTTGAACTGAGAGCTTGCCGAGTGGATTTGTTCTGACTTGGCAGTAGAATATTATATTCCTTTTGGAGTACTAAAAAAGCTAAAACAATTTTAGTAATAGTCCTAACCAATTCAGAAATTACACTGCCATGAACGAGTTAAAAGCCTCTACCCATTCAGAATGGGATAACCATAGTTCAGATCTTAGCTGTCAAAAAAAAAACAACAGCCGAACTAGTTTACAAATATTAGTATTTCATTCCCAGGGTGAATACAGATCCAGGAACTATGTAGTCAGTCTAATTTTTACCTTAGCTACATTTTTGGGACTCGTGCAACAAAGTTCATTCTGATCAATTAGGAATGTTACTGTTTGAGATGTTTTGGACTAGATGAGTGCCACTTTAAATTGTACTCTGGAAGTTCAAGAACTCATTTGATTGGTGCTATTCAGTTAATTCTTGAAAAAATTCTTGACTGTTTACAGAGGTTTAAGTTATAGAATAAGATGATGACATTTTCATTACAGCTGCCATAGCATTCTGCTCCAAAATACATGAACTTTTGTGAATTTCAGTATAATCTTTGGGTAAGAACAAAAAAGATAAAACAAGGAAAAGGTTGGCTTTTCTAAACTCCAGATTCAGCAAAATAGCTGTGCACATCTTAATCAGAGCTTTGTTTAATATACGGGTTGTTTTAACATAAAACCTTTGTATATTATCACAATGATTTTAGTAGGGAAAATTTTTATATGAAGAATAGCTTTGTGAAAATATCAAAGAAAATATCCCCTTTAAGGTACTTTTTAAAAACTGTAGACTAAAGTCATTTATGTTCAGAAAATTTAGGGTTCCCCTCAAAAAGTACATTATGAAAAAAGGACAATATGAGATGATTTAAAGTAGAAAAGACTAAAGCAGAATAAAGATGTATATACAGTGGCTTCTAGAAAACTTACTGGAAAAATAATGTAAGAACTCAAAGCGGGAGCACTCAAGAACTTGGTGTAAAAAAAGCTTCTATGTAAATAAATATTTTAGCTCAGCAGCTAAGCAACTGGACTTCATCAGAAAAAAAATACATTATATTATTTCTGCTACTTGACCTGTGAAACCTTTTCTTCTTTTGAAGAAACTGCACTAAGTTAGTTTATTTTCCCTAAAATGTTTCAGTGCATTGCTTACGGAAAACACCACAACTTATTTGTACATATATTGTATAAATGTAATATTTTAATACTGTTTTATTTTAAACTTTGTTTAAAAAAATAAAGTTAATCATACTTTTGGAAAAAAAAAAAAAGACTTGTCCAGAGTCACTAAGATAGTAAGTGTCTCATGCCAGATTTGAACTCAAGAAGATGAGTCTTCCTGACTCCAAGCACAGCATACTATCCACTGTGGCATCTAGCTGCCTTCAGGAAAACCTGAGTCAGAGAACCTAAATTCAAACACTCTTCTGTCACTCATGGTCTATGTGACCTTGGATGAGTTAATTAATCACTCATTATAATAGTTGGGGTGGGGCAAAAAGAGATGAGAAGGCAATGTTGGAATAAAAGTCTTCTAAGGCACTATCATCCTTAGTAGGTTGACTAAGGCATTTTGAGCACAGAGAAAGAGTCAGCTATAGGAAATCTGTCAATATGAAGTTTTACTTGTTTGTTTGCTTTTTAATTGAGTTGAACACTAATTCACAACTCAAAAAGATTGTTACATGGTAATTTATTATCAAATCTATTATTCCTGTACTGAAACATATATAACCATTAAAATAAATGGGTTTTGTTAATTTGTTTTGCTCAAATGAGAATGTGTGTTCTGAATTCCCCTAAGGTCTCCTAGTGAAATCGAAACCTAAGAAGTCTCATCCTCTGCTTTACAAACCTTCCGGTGTTCCTGAAGAGTTGACAGTGAAGAACACTTCTTACTACACACTGTACACATGAGCTTCTTCCTGGGGTTTCCTGAATAAGAAACAAAATACAAGATGATCTGACTGATAGACAAGAAATCTAACAGAACATAGCCTATATTTCCAGAAGCTGTGCAATTTGCCCAGAGAAACCTTAGTGTGCCTTATTGGATATAGAGCCAACTTCTGAGCCTGGAAAACCTGAGATTAAAGCCTGCCTTTGATATTTATTGGCACTGACTAACTATGACAAAGTTAACAACTCTTCAACACACAAAAAAGGTGCCAAACTACATTGATAAAGAGAGTATATTCACCCAACAGTTCCTCAACATCAACAAAATGCCAAGTTCACTTCTTATCCTTATAGAATACACATAAGCAAAATGTTGTCCTTAGGATTGCTAAACCTTTCATGTCTAAAATACATATTTTTTTAATATTTTAAAATTTTTTCCCATGATTACATGATTCATGTTGTCTACCTCCCCCCTCCCAGAGCTGACAAGCAATTCCACTGGGTTATACATATATTATCATTCAAAACTTATTTCTGTATTATTCATTTTTGTAATAAAGTAATCTTTTAAAACCAAAACCCCAAATCATATATCTATATAACCAATTGATCAATCATGTGTTTTCTTCTGTGTTTCTACTCCCACAGTTCTTTCTCTAAACATTGATAGCATTCTTTCTCAGAAGTCTCTCATAATTGTCCTGGATCACTGCATTGCTATTAGTAACAAAGTCAATTACATTTGATTGTTCCACAATATTGCAGTTATGGTGCATAATGTTCTCTTGGTTCTGCTCATTTAACTCCACATCAGTCTGCGTAGGTCTTTCCAGTTCTTATAGAAATCAAGCAGTTCATCAATCCTTACAGCACAATAGTATTTTATCACCATGATATACCACGATTTGTTCAGCCATTTCCCAGTCGAGGGACATCTCCTCATTTTCCAATTCTTTGCCATCACAAAAAGAGCAGCTATAAATATTTTTGTAGAAACAGGCCCATCTCCATTTTTTTTATCTCCCTGGGGTACAAACCTAGTAATGGTACTGCTCAAAGGGTATGCATTCTTTTAAAGTCCTTTGTACATAATTCTGAATTGCCTTCCAGAATGGTTAAATAAATTCCCAACTCCACCAGGAATGTATTAGTGTCCCAATTTTGGCACATCCCCTCCAAAATTTATTATTTTCTTTTACTCTTATGTTGGCCAAACTGGTACCTCAGAGTTGTTTTGATTTGCATTTCTCTAATTAGGAGGAATTTAGAACATTTTTTCACATGATTATTGATAGTTTTGATTTATTCATCTGAAAACTGCCTATTCCTATCTGTTGACCATTTGTCAATTGAGGAATTATTTGGTTTTTCATAAATTTGACTTAGATCTTTATATATTTGAGAAATGAGACCTTTATCAGAGAATTTTGTTATGAAAAAAATTTCCCAATTTGTTGCTTCCCTTCTAAACTTGGTTACACTGGTATTGTTTGTAAAAAACCTTTTGAATGTAATATAGTCAAAATTATTCATTTTATATCTTGTAATGTTCTCTATCACTTGCTTGGTCTTAAATTCTTCCCCTCTCTATAGGTATACTATTTTACATTTACCTAATTTGCTTATAATATAACTCTTTATGTTTGTCATGTACCCATTTTAAACTTACCTAGTTATAGGACGAGAGATATTGATTTAAACCTAATTTTTGCCATACTCTTTTTCCAATTTTCCCAGCAGTTTTTGTCAAATAGAGAGTTCTTATTCCAAAAGCTAGGATCTTTTGGTTTATCAAACACTAGATTGCTGAGATCATTAACCCTAGTCTATTCCATTGGTTCACCTTCTATCTCTTAGCTAGGACCAAATCATTTAGATGATCACTGCTTTATAGTAGTACAGTCTAAGATCTGGTACTGCTAGGTCACCATCCATCACATTTTTTTTCATTAGTTCCCTTGATATTCTCTATCTTTCGTTATTCTAGATCAGTGATTCCTAACGTGGGTGCCACCACCCCCTGGTGGATGCTGCAGCAATCCGGGGAGGGCGGTGATGGCCACAGGTGCATTTGGGGTGGCAAATAACTGTAAGTGGGAAGTGATAGTATGTGACAGGGTAATATTTTTTCTGGAAAGGGGGAGGTAGGACAAAAAAGTTTGGGTACCACTAGAAGAATTTTGTTATTTTTCTAGTCCTATAAAATAGTATTTTTGGTAATTTGATAGGAATGGCACTGAACAATTAATTTAGATAGGATTGTCATTTTTATTATATTAGCTCATCTTACCAAGGAGCAATGAATGCTTTTCCAATTGTTAAGATATAGTTTTATTTGTGTGAAAAGTGTTTTGTAGCTGTGTTCATGTAATTCCTGTGTTTGTAAAGGCAGAGAGATTCCCAAAAATTTTATATTAAACAATAATATAATAGACTCTAAACAGAGCCACGTTGGTGAAGATGTGGCACACATGTCCCAGCATGGTGGAGGGGGCTGCTCTGTTCCCCCTCTCCACCATGCTTGAGGACATTTTTGCATGCCCCGCCCTCTGCCCAGCAGACCAACACAAGCACTTCCTCCCTCTGCTTTCTGGGATAATGCCAGGGTGGGAGGAGAGGGCTCACATGATGTTTGAAGGTGCCGTTTGGGCATGCAATCTCTAAAGGGTTCACCAACACTAGTCTAGCATGATTTTAAATGGAGTTTCTCTTTCTAATTCTTGTTGATTTTTGTTGGAAATATATAGAAATGCTAACGATTTATGTGGGTTTATCTTGTACCCTGCAACTTTCCTGAAGTTATTATTTCCACTAGTTTTAATTGATTTTCTAGGATTCTCTAAACATAGCACCATATCCTCTCCAAAGAGTAATAGTTTATTTTCCTCATGACCTGCTTTAATTTTTTCAATTTCTTTTTCTTCTCTGATTGCTACAGCTAATATTTCTAGTACAATATTAAATAATAGTGGGCATATGGGCATTCTTGCTTCATTCCTGATCTTATTGGGAAGGCTTCTAACTTATCGTCATTGCAGATGATACTTGCTGGTGGTTTTAAATAAATACCACTTATTATTTTGAGGGAAGGCCCTTTTATTCCTATGCTTTTTAGTGTTTTCAATAAGAATGGGTGTTGTATTTTGTCAAAGGCTTTTCCTGAATCTATTGAGATAATTATGTGATTGCTCTTAATTTATTTTTTAATATGGTCAATTTCATGGATGGTTTTTTTCCTAATATTAAACCAGCCTTGTATTCCTGGCATTAATACCATTTAGTCATAGTGAATAATCCTTGTGATATATTTCTGTAGTCTCTCTGATAGCATTTTTTCAAATATTTTTTGCATATATGTTCATTAAGGAGATTCTTTCTCTGTTTTTGTTATTCCTGGCTTGGGTATCAGTACCATATTTGTGTCATAAAAAGAATTTGTTAAGACTTCTTCTTTGCTCATTTTGGCAAATAGTTTGTATAGTATTGGAATTAATTGTTCATTAAATGTTTGATAGAATTCACTTGTGAATCCATCTGGCCCTGGGGATTTTTTTCCGGGGAATTCAATTTCTTTTTCTGAGATGGGATTATTTTTTTTTCTTGGTGTTAATACTTTTATTTTCCTAGACTTCCAGGTTTTATACATGCATAAATGGGTGGAATAGAATGCAACTCAATTCTTTTAAGTATATAAAAGAAAGACAGTTTTATAAACATTTTAAGATACCTCAACAGTGTATTTCAGAGACCAAGGAGTAATTCAATTCCATTATTCAGCTGATAGCTACATCAGACCACAAGAATGTTAGTGAGCTAACATTAGGATTACAATGTCTGGACATATTAAAGATATTTCTCCCTCCCTAAAATAAAACCAAAGTAAACTACAATGATTGCTAGTTCTTGCTTGAATTGTCTAAGGTATCACAGTATTGATTATAATTAAAAGGGAAAAGAAACCTAAACTTCCCCTTAAACAGCATGTTCATGCCATACATTTTTTTTAAAAAGTGATTTAACAAAAATAAAGAGAACATATCTGAAAACATATATCAGAGGGAATGAAGACATCAAGTAGTTTCTCTCAACACCTTATACAAAATAACTTATTCAGACTAGTCTAGGAAACATGCTTTTGCTCCATGATTTGGAATGCTTTAGTCTACTTCTTCCATACGCGATGTGTCATCATCTCCTTCAAGAGGTGTCATTTCCTCAATTATAGCTGCATTGGTTTCTTCAGTAGTTGAATCATCTTCATCAATTCCAAGACCAAGTTTGATCATCCTGTAGATCCAATTAGCATGTGTCTGGGGATCTTCTAAACTGAACCCAGAAGACAGCAGTGCAGTCTCATATAACAAGATGACCAGATCTTTCACTGATTTATCATTCTTGTTAGCCTCTGCCTTTTGTCTTAGAGTTTCAATAATGGAATGGTCAGGGTTTATCTCCAAGGGTTTCTTTGCTACCATGTAACCCACTGTTGAGTTGTCTCTTAGTGCCTGAGCCTTCATAATTCTTTCCATATTTTCTGTCCATCCATATGTGTTTGTGACAATGCAGCATGGGGAAGTAACCAATCGGTTTGACACAACTACCTTTTCAACATTCTTTTCTAGGATATCTTTCAAAATTGCAGAGGTTTTCAAACTTTGCCTTTTTCTCCCCCTGTTTCTTTTTTTTCATCTTCATCTTCTGGGAGTTCCAAACCCTCTTTGGTAACAGACACTAAAGTCTTGCCTTCAAATTCCTTTAGCACACAATACTCATCAATAGGTTCAATCATATATATTACTTTTAAACCATGCTTCCAAAGCCATTCAACAAAAGCTGAATTAGCCACTTGGTCCTTGGTTTCACCAGTGATATAATAGATATGTTTCTGGTTCTCCTTCATCCTTGTGCAATAGTCCTTAAGAGAAACCATCTCATCACCAGAAGCAGAAGTATAGCATCTCAGCAATTCTGAAAGTTTCTTTCGGTTCTGGGAGTCTTCGTGTATTCCAAGCTTAATGTTTTTAGAAAACTGCTCATAAAACTTTTTGTAATTTTCTTTATCCTCTGCCAGTTCAGTGAAGAGTTTCAAGCACTTTTTAACCAAGTTCTTCCTAATCATTTTCAGAACCTTGCTTTGCTGCAGCATTTCACGTGAAATATTTAGAGGCACATCTTCAGAGTCCACCACGCCTCTAATGAAATTCAGATATTCAGGGATCAGCTCTTCACAGTTATCCATGATGAAAACCCTGTGCACATACAGTTTGATGGTATTCTTTTTCTTTCTTTTTCCAAACTGGTCAAAGGGGGCACATTGTGGTACAAAGAGAAGGGCTCGGAATTCCAACTGTCCTTCCACTGAGAAGTGTTTCACAGCTAAATGATCTTCCCAGTCATTTGTCAAACTCTTATAGAATTCTCCATATTCCTCATTAGTAATATCATCAGGATTTCTGGTCCAAATTGGTTTGGTTTTGTTAAGCTCTTCTTGATCAATGTATTTTTCTTTAATTTTCTTCTTTTTCTTCTTGTCACCATCTTTCTTTTCTTCTTCTTCATTGGAGCCCACATCTTCTATCTCTGGCTTATCATCAGACACTTTTTCTTCTTTTCTCTTCTCCTATTTCTCTTCTTTTTCCTCTGCTTCATCATCACTGACTTCTTTATCCCGTTCTTTTTCCACAAAAAGTGTAATTGGATAGCCAATGAATTGAGAGTGCTTCTTCACAATTCCCTTTATTCTTCTTTCCTCCAAGTACTCAGTTTGGTCCTCTTTCAGATGCAGAATCACCTTTGTTCCACAACCCATAGGTTCACCTATATCAGTCCTAACAGTGAATTACCCTCCTGCTGAAGACTCCCAGGCATACTGTTCATCATCATTATGCTTGGTGATGATGGTCACTTTCTCAGCAGCTAGATAGGCAAAATAAAAACGAACACCAAACTGACCAATCATGTAGATATCTGCAACAGCTTGTAATGCTTCCAAAAAAGCCTTGGTTCCAGACTTTGCTATGGTACCAAGATCGTTGATCAAATCAGCTTTGGTCATTCCACTGCCAGTATCTACAATGGTAAGGGTGCAATCACCTTTGTTTGGAATGATACTAATGTTAGGTCTTTCCCAGAATCTAGTTTACTTGGATCTGTCAAGCTCTCATATTGGATTTTGTCCAAGGCATCAGATGAATTTGAAATTAGCTCTCTCAAAAAGATCTCTTTATTAGAATAGAATGTATTAATGATTAAAGACATCAATTGAGCAATTTCTTCCTGAAAGGCAAAAGTCTCCACTTCCTCTTCCTCCATAGGTTGGTCCTGTGTCTGAGTTTCCTCAGGCATCTTGGCAGAGAGCGTAGTAGCCAAAAGGCTTCAGCTGGCAGCAAGATGAAGAGCAAACTCTGAGATGGGATTATTTAAGTATTCTATTTCCTCTTTTGTTAATCTATGAAATTTATATGTTTTTAAAAAATATTCATTCATTCCACCTAGACTGTCAGTTTAATTTCATATGGTTGGGCAAAATAGCTTCTAATAATTGCTTTAATTTCTTCTTCAATAGAGGTGAAATTACTCTTTTTATATTTGATACTGATGATTCAATTATCTTCTTTTTATCAAATTAACCAATACTTTATCTGCTTTATTTGTTTTTTTTCCAAAGTACAAGCTCTTAGCCTTATTTTTTTTAAACCCTTACCTTCCGTCTTGGAGTCAATACCGTGTGTATTGGCTCCAAGGCAGAAGAGTGGTAAGGGTAGGCAATGGGGGTCAAGTGACTTGCCCAGGGTCACACAGCTGGGAAGTGTCTGAGACCAGATTTGAACCTAGGACCTCCCATCTCTAGCCCTGGCTCTCAATCCACTGAGCTACCCAGCTGCCCCCCTCTTAGTCTAATTTAATAGTTCAATAGTTGTTTTGCTTTCAATTTTATTAATTCTTCCTTTGATTTTTAGGATTTCCAATTTAGTCTTCATCTGGGGATATTTCATTTGTTCTTTTTCTAGGTTTTTTTTGTTGTTGCATGCCCAATTCATTTATCTCCCTTTTCTCTATTTTGTTATATAAGCACTTAGAGATACAAATTTCCCCCCAATACTGCTTTGACTGTATCCCATTAATTTTGATATGTGGTCTCCTCGTTGTCATTTTCTTCAATGAAATCAGTAATTGTTTCTGTGATTTGTTTGAAGGATTAGATTATTTAGTTAAAATGCATAATTGAAACATTTCTGAATACTTTGTGAATTATAAAAATTTTGAAGATAAAATGGAATAATACTATCTAGAAATCTTAAAAACCTATATAAATATTGTTATTATTACTACTACAATTCTTACTATAACTATCCAAATTATATAGATAAGGTAATTGAGTTATAGAGAAATTAGATGGCTAGTCCAGGGTTAAATAGTAAGTTTTTTAGGCAGAATTTATAATATTCCTGAATCCAATGCTACCTAGTTGCTCTATGTATATATGTATATGCACTTAGGAGCAATAAGCTGAAAGAGACTTGAGCACAGATACTCTGAAAAAAAGTAACAGATTAATAAAAGTAGGAATCAGTGTTTTAGTATCAGAGGCAGAAATTCCTGTCCTGGAAATCTTACTCTAAATCTCTTAAAGGAGGGAAAGAAACACGTACTTATTCAGAACCTATTATTTACCAGGCACTGTGTTAAGTACTTTAAAAATATCTGATTTGATCTCCAAAACAACCTGTGAAGGGAAGTATTATTATAATCCTCATTTTACAGATGATGAAAGTGAAAGAAATAGAAGTTAAGGAAGTGAGTGTCTATGGCTGGATTTGAACTTGCCATCATGACTTTAATTGCAATGTTCTACCCACTATGTAATCTAGTTGCCTCTAACATTGAAAGGCTACCAATGGAGCAAATGAGCTAGCTGTTGGTTACCCACTTTCTCTTGCTACTTGTAAAATCAACTTCTCTTTCCAGTTGGATACCGCTTGGAAAATCATATTTCTCTATTGTAATTCTTGCATGTTAATATTTTTCAATCTATTCATGCCCAACTTCCTTATTGTCATTAACCATTAAACCATTAGCCATTAAAATTCATTCAAAATAAAAAATAAAAAAAATTTTGATTCTTGAGTTTCTTCGTTGTCAAAGTAATAAGTATTATAGTCAATTCAACCATAAATCCATTAAAATCCATTTTAAATCCACAGATCCATTTAAAGCCATTAAATTCAACCAGATATGAATAGTTTGTATTCTCAGTTCTTAAACAAGAAAGAGGTACCTCAGAAAGGTCCTAGGATGCCCCACATTGCACAAGAATTTCTCCCACAACATAACCAATTGGGATCTATTGAAATGTTTCTTGAAGATCTACAATGAAGAAGAATCTACTGCCTCTCTAAAGAAGGCTTGAAATGGTCTAAATCAACACGAGTCAGAAATAATGGATATATAGGCTTATGGGTTAAGATGGCAGCAGAGTAAAAAGCAGCTGCTTAAACTCTCCTAAACAAACACATATAGGACTCCTCAAGAAGACATAAAAACAAACCAAGACAAACGAAGGGACCCCACAACAGGGTGCAGCATTGAAAGTACATGGAATCTGAGCATTTCCATGCTATAAAGGGGTGAAACAGCTCTCACTAAAACGCGAGCTGAGCAACCCCCTCTCCCCACACCACCTACTGTGCCAAAGCCAGTGCAAAAGATTTAGAGCATGAGGATAAACAATTGCTTGAATGCATGGGCTGAGGCAGACATGATTGGGGATGTAGACTTGAAATGACCACACCAATGCAACTAACAACAATTTGGAAATAGGTCCTGAACAAGGACACATGTTACAACCAGTGGAAATGTGTGTTGGCCATGGGTGGGGGGAGAGCAGGGGGTGAAGGGGAAAGTAGGGGCATGAAGCATGTAAACAGGTTAAAAATGAATATTGAAAAATGTTTAAAATAAAATTTTATATTAAAAAAAAAGATTTAGAGCAAGTTTGGGGCACCCATTAAGTCCTTGGCAGCTACCTGGGATCACCAGGGCCTGCTCCTGAGAGCAGCAAGACTTAAGACCCCAAGAGGCTAAAGAACACGCGCGGACTTTGAACACCAACCCTAAGCACAGGCGTGGACGCCAATCCTCAGAGCAGGAGCGGATGAAGATCCTGAGCGGAGGTGCGGACCTTGGGTGGGGACACGGTGCAGAGGGGTGCACTACTGTGGAATCAGTGCCCTGAGACTGTTAAAGGAACCTCAGGCAAAGGAACAAGCAAGGGGACCACCAGGAGGCTTGACCTTGAGGACAACTAGACCTGAGACCTCAGGAGCATAAAGAGTACAGACAGACCCTAGGTGTGAGGATAAACCTGAGAGGGCTGAGGGCTAACAATGGCAAGCCAGACACAAGATCACCAGAAGAGAAAGGTCAACAAGAAGAAATCTTTATATTTACACAGAGAAAATCCAGACAACAGAGCAAACAGCAGAGGAGAACAAACAAGTAATCATATCCAAACTTTCCCAAAATAATGACAACTGGCCACAAGCTCTTGAAGAGTTCAAATCTGAGATGATGAGAAAGATGGAAGAGATTTGGCAAGAGAAGTGGGAAATAACTCAAAAGGAAATTAACAAAATTCCCAATTGGAGAAAGATGCCCAAAAATAAAACAAAATTGTAAGCAAATTGGAAACCAAAATCAGGTAAGAAAATAACAGTTTAAAAAGGCATAATTTCACAATTAGAAAGTAAGGCAAGTAAATTGAAGACCAGAAATAAACAAATTGAAAAGGAAAACCAGGCCCTAAAGGCTAGAATTGGGCAATTAGAAGCTAATGATCTTTCAAGACAGCAAGAATAAATAAAGCAATGTCAAAAAACTGATAAAATAGAAGCAATCATGAAATACCTCACTGAGAAATTGACATATCAAGAAAACAGGTCTAGAAGAGACAATTTGAGAATCATTGGTCTTCCTAAAAAAGCAGAAATTAATAGAAATTTGGACTCCATACTAAAAGAAATTATTCAGCAAAACTGCCTTGAAGTTCTACAACAAGAGGGCAATATAGACATTGAAAGGATCCATAGATCACCCTCTACACTAGACCCTGAAAAGAAAACCCCCAGGGATATAATAGCCAAATTCAAGAGCTTCCAAGTAAAAAAAAATATTAGAAGAAGCCAGAAAGAGACACTTCAGATATCAAAGAGCACCAATCAGGAAACCACAGAATCTGGCAGCCTCCTAAAAGACCACAAGGCTTGGAATATGATATTCAGAAAGGCAAGAGAACTGGGTCTACAACCAAGGATCACTTACCCATCAAAACTGACTATACACTTCCAGGGGAAAGTTTGGGCATTCAGCAAGATAGAAGATTTCCAAGTATTTGCACAGAAAAGACAAGGACTAAATGGACAGTTTGATATCCAACCACAAAAATCAAAAGAAACATGAAAATGTAAATAAGAAACAGAGGGGAAAGAAAGAAAACTCTTATTTTTTAAATTTGCTGTTTTAAAGGCTTCAATAAGATCTAATTATTTGTATTTCTATATGGAGAAATGTTATGTGTAATTCTCTGTAGTGAACTCTATTCACTATTAATGTATTCATTATTATAGCAATTAGAAGAATTATTCATAGTACTGTGAGAAAGATTAGTTAGTAATAGTTTTGGACCTTGCAGGAAGGGCTGGAGGATTCCCAGATGGAATGTAAGAGCAGGAAGTGGGCTTGTGCTCTGAGAGAGACTCCATTAGTGGTTAGCACAAACTTTTGCTAGCCCTGGGAGATATCAGAGTAACCGTGAGAGGGAAGAGTATCTATATCCAAGTAGGACATAAAACTCTATCTAATCCTACTGAGAAAATCAGAGGGATAAACCAAAGGGAGCAGGGGAGTGGGGAGGTCAAAAAAGGGAGGAGAGAAAAAGGGGGAGGGAATTCATTAGGCCTCAAAAAAAAAAGAGGGGAATAATAACGGAGGGGGTAAAAAGGGAAATAAATAAAGAGAGGGGATAAGGGTTACTGGCTTAAAGCAAAGCACTTGTTTAAAAGGAAATAGTAAGGGGGGGCAGCTGGGTAGCTCAGTGGAGTGAGAGTCAGGCCTAGAGACAGCAGGTCCTAGGTTCAAACCCGGCCTCAGGCACTTCCCAGCTGTGTGACCCTGGGCAAGTCACTTGACCCCCATTGCCCACCCTTACCAATCTTCCACCTATGAGACAATACACCAAAGTATAAGGGTTTAAAAAAAAAAGGAAATAGTAGGGGGCAGCTGGGTAGCTCAGTGAATTGAGAGTCAGGCCTAGAGACAGGAGGTCCTAGGTTCAAATCCGGCCATAGACAATTCCCAGCTGTGTGACCCTGGGCAAGTCACTTGACCCCCATTGTCCACCCTTACCACTCTTCCACCTATAAGCCAATACACAGAAGTTAAGGGTTTAAAAAAAAATAAAAATAAATAAAATAAAAATAAATAAAAGGAAATAGTATGAGAAGAAGGGAGTAGAACTAGGAGAGGATACCAAAATGTTGGCAAATACACAACTGATAATTAGAACTCTGAATTTGAATGGGATGAACTCACCCATAAAACGGAAGCAAAAAGCAGAGTGGATTAGAAATCAAAATCCTACCATATGTTGTCTACAAGAAACACATATGAGGCAGGTAGACATATGCAAGTTTAAGGTAAAGGGCTTGAGCAAAATCTTTGGGGCTTCAAATGAGAAAAAGAAGGTCGGAGTAGTGATCATGATTTCTGATAAAGACAAAGTAAAAATAGATATGATTAAAAAAGTCAGGGAAGGTCATTACAACCTGATAAAAGGCAGTATAGACAATGAGGAAATAACACTGCTCAACATGTATGCACCAAATGGCAAAGCATCCAAATTTGTAAAGGAGAAACTAGCAGAGCTCAAGAAGGAAATAGATAATAAAACCATACTAGTGGGAGAACTAAATATTCTTCTTTCAGATCTATATAAATCAAACCAAAAAATAAATAAGAAAGAGATGAAAGGTGAATGAAGTACTAGAAAAATTAAATTTAATAGATATGTAGAGAAAAAATAAATAGGGACAAAAAGGAACACACCTGCACATGGTACATTCTCAAAGATTGACCATGTAATAGGGCATAGAAACATTGCAAACAAATGCAAAAGAGCAGAAATAATAAATGTAACATTCACAGATTATATTGCAATAAACATAACAATTAGTAAGGGAACCTGGACAGGCAAATCAAAAACTAATTGGAAATTAAATAATATGATTCTCCAAAACCAGTTAGTCAAAGAAGAAATCATAGAAACAATAAACAATTTCATTGAAGAGAATGACAATGATGAGACATCCTACCAAACTCTGTGGGATGCAGCTAAGGCAGTACTCAGGGGGAAATTTATATCCTTGAGTGCATACATTAACAAATTAAGGAGGGCAGATATTAAGGAATTGGGCATGCACCTTAAAAAATTAGAAAGCGAGCAAATTAAAAATCCCCAGATGAAAACTAAATTAGAAATACTAAAAATCAAGGAAGAAATTAATAAAAATCAAAGAAAAAGAACTATTGAATTAATAAATAAGACTAGAAGCTGGTATTTTGAAAAAAAACAGATAAAATAGACAAAGTACTGATCAATCTAATAAAAAAGGAAAGAAGAAAATTAAATTGACAGTATCAAAGATGAAAAGGGAGACCTTACCTCTAATGAAGGGGAAATTAAGGCAATCATTAAAAACTATTTTGCCCAATTATATGGCAATAAATATAGCAATCTAGGTAATATGGATAAATATTTACAAAACTACAAATTGCCTAGATTAACAGCAGAAGAAATAGAATACCTAACAGCAGAAGAAATAGAATACCTAAATATCAGAAAAAGAAACTGAACAAGCCATCAAAGAACTCCCTAAGAAAAAATCGCCAGGGCCTGATGGATACACAAGTGAATTCTATCATACATTCGAAGAGCAACTAATCACAATACCATACAAATCATTTGATATAATAAGCAAAGAAGGAGTCCTACCAAATTCCTTTTATGACACAAATATGGTACTGATTCCAAAGCCAGGGAGATCAAAAAACAGAGAAAGAAAACTACAGACCAATCTCCCTAATGAAGAAAGATGCAAAAATCTTAAATGGAATACTAGCAAAGAGACTCCAGCAAGTGATCAAGAGGATCATCCACCATGATCAGGTAGGATTTATACCAGGAATGCAAGGATGGTTCGACATTAGGAAAACTAGCCACATAATTGACCATATCAACAATCTAACAAACAAAAATTACATGATTATCTCAATAGATGCGGGAAAATACAGCACCCATTCTTATTGAAAACCCTGGAAATTATAGGAATAGAAGGACCTTTCCTAAAAATAATAAACAGTACATACCTAAAACCATCAACAAACATCATATGCAATGGCGATAAATTAGAAGCCTTCCCAATGAGATCAGGAGTAAAACAAGGATGCCCATTATCTCCTCTATTATTTAACATTGTACTAGAAACACCAGCAGTAGCAATTAGAGAAGAAAAAGAAATTGAAGGTATCAAAATAGGCAAGGAGACTAAGCTATCACTCTTTGCATATGATATGATGGTTTACTTGAAAAGTCCTAGAGAATCAAGTAAGAAGCTTGTAGAAATAATCAACAACTTTAGCAAAGTTGCAGGATACAAAATAAACCCACATTCATCATCAGCATTTCTATATATTTCCAACACATCACAGCAGCAAGAGGTAGAAAGAGAAACACCATTTAAAATCATCCTAGACAGTATAAAATACTTAGGAATCTATCTACCAAAACAAACACAGGAATTATACGAAAACAACTACAAAACACTTTCCAAACAATTAAAACTAGATCTAAACAATTGGAAAAACATTGATTGCTCATGGGTAGGATGAGCTAACATAATAAAAATGACCATTCTACCAAAATTAATTTACCTATTTAGTGCCATACCTATCAAACTTTTTTACTGAACTAGAAAAAACTCTAACAAATTTCATTTGGAATAACAAAAGATCAAGAATATCAAGGGAAATAATACAAAAAATGTGAAGGAAGGTGGCCTAGCAGTACCAGATCTTAAACTGTACTATAAAGAAGCGGTCATCAAAACGGTATGGTAGGGGCAGCTGGCTATCTCAGTGGATTGAGAGCCAGGCCTAGAGACAGGAGGTCCTAGCTTCAAATCCAGCCTCAGACACTTCCCAGCTGTGTGACCCTGGGCAAGTCACTTGACCCCCATTGCCCACCCTTACCACTCTTCCACCTATGAGCCAATATACAGAAGTTAAGGATTTTTAAAAAATGGTATGGTACGAGCTAAGAGACAGAAGGGAGGATCAGTGGAATAGTCTTGGCGTAAATGACGTCAGCAAGACAGTGTATGATAAACCCAAAGAGCCCAACTTTTGGCACAAAAATGCACTATTTGACAAAAACTGCTGGGAAATTTGGAAAACAATATGGGATAGATTATGTTTAGATCAACATCTCACACTCTACATCAAGATAAATTCAGAATGGGTGAATGACTTGAATATAAAGAGGGACACTATATATATAAGTTAAGTGAACACAGAATAGTATACTTGTCAGATCTCTTGGAAAGGAAAGATTTTAAAACCAAGCAAGAGCTAGAGAAAATTACAAAATGTAAAATAAATGATTTTGATTATATTATATTAAAAAGCTTTTGTACAAACAAAACAATGCAGCCAAAACCAGAAGGGAAACAACAAATTGGGAATAAATCTTTATAACAAAAAACTCTGACAGGGGTCTAATTACTCAAATATACAAGGAGTTAAATCAATTGTATAAAAAATCAAGCCATTCCCCAATTGATAAATGGGCAAGGGACATGAATAGGCAATTTTCAGATAAAGAAATCAAAACTATCAATAAGCACATGAAAAAATGTTCTAAATCTCTAATAATTAGAGAAATGCAAATCAATACAACTCCAAGGTATCACCTTACACCTAGAAGATTGGCTAAAATGATAGAAGGGGAGAGTAATGAATGTTGGAGGGGATGTGGCAAAATTGGGACATTAATGCATTACTGGTGGAGTTGTGAACTTATCCATCAATTCTGGATGGCAATCTGGATGGGGGGAATGTCGGGGGGTGAAGGGGAAAGTAAGAGCATGAATCATGTAACCATGTTAACTTTTCTAAAAAATAAATATTGTTAAAAGTTAAAAAAATAAATAATGGATGTAGATAACAAAATGAAAGCAATAACTACTAGAACTCCACAGCTGTGAGAAGGATAATGGGGAGACCCACTCTCCCATTGAGAAGGAAACAGATTGCTGGGTCCTTCAGAATGTAAAGCCCCCAAGAAAATGACAAATTCTATTTTCACTTACCAACATGAATGTTTTCCTTGTGTTTTTTCAGAGCATCTTTACTTCTGAATCTCTTCCCACAGCCATCAGCCTTGCAGATAAATTGTAGATCCCCCTGGCATGCCTCTCTGTGTTGCTCCAAACTAGAATAGGGAGTCAGTAAAAGAGGGATGGGAGAAGTGAAAGAAACAGTTAAGAAAAACCTACCAAACTTAGCCTCCCAGCAGGCCTAAGGAATTGGCACCACCTGGGAGCCTCACAAAGCCTCTGACTGCATGCATTACCTAAAGCGGGTGAGCAGAAAAGAGCTTAGGCTGTCTGATCATGTGCCATCACAGCCTACGAAGTGCAAAAGAGGCATGCAAAGACTGGCCAGGAAGGACAGGAGAGCCAGGAGACCAACAACTCAGACACAAAACCTCGATTCTGAGCTCAAGGATGTATTGCAAACAGAACAGCGGAAAGTCTTCAAAGAATCCCCGGAGGAGGTCTTCTCCATGCAGTGAAGGATGCTAAAGAGAAAAACAGAAAAGAAAAATGAACAACAAAAGGAAAAAAGAAATGTTTCTGGGGGAAAAAAACATTCTGAATATGAGGTAATGATAATAACTAGGCACAAAGAGCTTTAAAGTTTGTAACAAATTTGTTATCTCATTTAATCCGCCCAATGACCCTGTCTAAGCCAAGATTCAAACTCAGGTTGTCCTACCCTGAATTTCTGACAAATCTTGACCTCAAACTAAGTTAACAGCCTAGAGAGCCTGAACTTTTTTAAGCCAAATCATTGAGGGCTGAATAGGATAAAAAATCAAAATGACCAATTTAGACTATGTAGGAAAAGGAATGCTCCAATAACTAATAGTGCAAGTGTCTTCATTTCTTATTCAGTTTTTTAATTAAATGTAATTATTCTTTCCTTCCTTCCTTCCTACTTCTCCCTCTCTCTGTCTCTTTCTCTTTCTGTCTGAATGTCTCTCTCCCCTAATATTCTCAACAGCAGAAAAGTTTTGATTTTTGGATTGCCTTGGTATTGAGTAATGACAGGGCTTCAAAAGACAATTATGACAATATATTTGATACATAATTCAAGACATTTCTGAACATTACTTGAATAAGATTCAGGAATAAAGGCAAGCTACTCTTCAGTTGCTCTACAAGGATTCACATTATGTTTCTGACTCTGTCCTATCCTACAACCCCAAGAAAATTACTTAACTTCCCAATGCCCATGCAGCTCTCAAAGACAAAATATTAGTATCATATAGGCAGTTGTACTTCTGCATTAGAGAAGAAGCTTTTCCCACCAGGACTTCCCCACTCCATTGAAAGGAAAGCTTTGGGACAAGATGAATAATAATATGTTTGTAATTGTAAACTGAGGTCGCCTGCAATATAATTATATCACAGGAAAGCAGCATTTGGGTCTTGGGGAAGAAAGTTCTGGAAATGGAATTAAGATTAGATTATAGGTTTAGATACTGACTAGTGAATATTGTCAAGCTAGCTACCTCACTAAGCTTTAGTTTTTTAAATCTGCAATAAAATAACAATAGCTAGCATTTAGAGGGCACTTAAAGACCTATAAATCATTTTGTAAATATCTCATTTTAATCTCATAGTATTCTCAGAATTATGTGTTCTCCTCACAGAATTCCTGTATGATAACTGGTATATTTTTATCCATAGGTGGCTCAGGAGATAAAGTACTAGCCTTAGAATTGGGAAAACTTGAATCCATATCCTACCTCACTCACTTACTAGTTATATGATTCAGAGGAGTCACCTTAACCTCTGCTTGCCTCAGTTTCCTCAACTGAAAAATAGGGATAATATCAGCATCTGTTTCCCAGAGTTGTTCTGAGAATCCAAAGAAAATGTTTGGAGGTGGAGCAAAGATGATGGAGTAGTAGCAGGAAAAATTTGGAGCCTCTCAGAAATTTCTTCCAAACCAATCATTGCAAAGCAGCTCAAATGGACAGAGGTCAAAACAGAGTGAGTAAAGGAGCTCTTCCACTAAATACAACAAAAAGTAGGCAGTAAGAGAGGATTCCTATACTATGAGGGGATAAAACTTCAAAAGGGTCTACCCTTCCCCCCACTCACCCACCAGTTAGAACCAGGTCTAGTGAAGCCACCAAATTCTTAGGGGGTGGCTGAAAGCACCACACACTAACTCCTGAGGGTTGTGCCAGACATGGAAAGTGAGACTCAGGGAAGAGTAGGGAACTCTGTCCACAGCAGATGCAGTGGCACCAGCAGCTGAGGAAGATAGCCTCAGGGCAAAATGTGGTACAGCTTGCTACACTAGAGACCCATCCTTGAATATACCAGCCCTAGGAGGTAGGGCTCAGACCTGTAGCAGCAGCAATAGGCAGCAGCAACAGTAGCTGAGGAAGATCACATAGAGAACATCAGAGATCTACCTGCCCTCACTCAGGTTTCTAACAGGAATGGGAAGATAGTACCAAGGCAAAGCCTCTGAGACAGAAATTAAGAAAGCAATGATCACCAACATAAGGAATCTCAATACTCTAGTGGCAAAAGGAATAAACAATAGCAAAAAAAGCTCATGACCCTGGAGAATGTCTATGGTGAAAAGGAACAAAACACAGAAGCAACAGCAGAGAGTAAGAAACAAGTAAACAAATCCAAACTTTCCAAAAAAGAAATGGAAATTTGTCACAAGCTCTGGAGGAGCTCAAAATGGAGTTCAAAAACCAAATAAGAAAAATGGGAAGAAAAGTGGTGAAAAGAAATGAAAGTAATACAAAAAGGAAATAATAGATTAAAAGACAAAAATTGCCTATATGGAAAAAGAGGCATAGAAATGAAATGAAGTAATAAGCAAACTGGAGATCAAAATTAACCTGCTGAAAACCATGAAAAAGAGGATAGACCAAACCAAAAAGGGAAATAATGGGGGCAGCTGGGTGGCTCAGTGGATTGAGCCCTAGGCCTAAAGATGGGAAGTCCTAGGTTCAAATCTGGCCTCATACACTTCCTAGCTGTGTGACCCTGGGCAAGTCACTTAACCCCTAGTGCCTAGCCCTTACCACTCTTATCCCTTGGGTAAGGGTTTTTTAAAAGACGGTTAGAAATCAAAGATCATAGATGAAAATCAGTCTTTAAAGACTAGAATTGGGAAAGTTGTTAATGATCTCATAAGATAGCAAGAATTAATAAAGCAAAATCAAAAGAATGAAAAAAATAGAAGACAACATGAAATATCTCCTTGAAAAGACAAGTGATGTGGAAAAGAGATACAAGAGAGACAATTTGTTAATTATTGGACTATCTGAAAGCCTGAAACAAAAAAATTAAAAATTTTTTAAAAGCCTTGACATCATAATACAGGAAATTATCCAAAATACTTCCCTGATATTCTTGAACAAGAGGGCAAAATAGATGTTGAAAGAATCTATAGATCACACCCTACATTAAATCTCCAAAAGACAACCTACGGAAATGTTATAGCAAAATATAAGAGCTTCTAGGTCAAAGAGAAAATACTGCAATTAGCTAGAAAGAGACAATTCAGATATCAAGGACCTCCAGTCAGGATTACACAGGATCTGGCAGCTTCTACACCAAAGGACTGCAAGGCTTGGAATATGATATTCAGAAAGACAAGAGAATTAGGTCTACAATCAAAAATTGCCTACCCCTCAAAACTGTCTCTATTTTTTCAGGGGAAAGAATGAGCATTTAATAAAATAGAAGATTTCCAAGAATTCCTAAAGAAAAGACCAGAACTAAATGGAAAATTTGATGTACAAGAAGAAAATTCAAGAGAATCCTAAAATGTAAATTAAAGGGTTAAAAAATTAAGGGCTTCAGTAAGGTTAAATTAATTATATTTTTATATGAAAAATGATATCTGTAACTCTCAATGTTTTCATTATCATAGTAGATAGAAGAAATATTCATAGAAAGAGGTTCTGGTATTAAGCTGTTTCTGAGTATATGTAAAAAAAATCTGGGTGGCGGAATGAAAAAGATGATACTGAGAGGAACTTGAAGGAAGAGGTGTAAAAGGGAATTTTTGGTTCTCTTTGAGTTCACACTTGTGAAAAGGGAATCCTTTGTTCTCTTTGCCTAGTTGGAGTTAACACTTTGGTTGGCAATAACTTTGAATCAATACATGCTTGAACTAGTTGGAGGGATTCACAAACCACTTGGTGAATTCATATCTTACTTTATGCTAGGTGAGAAGCCATTAAGATACTTGGAAAGCTCCACCCTTTTCCCCCAAACTCAAACAGCCAGAAACTTTTGGATTATTTTAAGAGTTCATACACTCCAAAAAGGTATGAATCCAAAGGTGACAACTCAGACAATTTACAAACTATGATTGACCTTCATGAAAAGGGACAGGGACAGGAAACCACCATAATAATCATGAAGGCAGTCTGGTAAAATAGAATTTAGTGGAGAATGAACTCCAAGAAGGAAGTTGGATTCAAGAAGAAGGTCAGCTCAAAGAAGAAAGTTGGCCTAAAGAGTCACTTTCAGCTCTAGTCATTGTCTTGTGTCTTGACCTGCCTCTTGGAGGGAACTTGGGTGAGTGAATAGTTGTTTTTTTTCTGATTGAAGGTTAATAAGTGCTGGCTGAGCCAAGCACTGTAATAATATTTAGTTAGATAGGCTAATGTCTTTTCTACCCTTTTTTATTTCTCTACTTTCACTCTTTCCACATCTTTTACAAATAAAAGATTTATAATTTTCATATATTTAGCCAAACCATTAATTTTAACACTTAACAGAGGTAAAAATAGGTTAAATTATACCACATAAAGAGGTGAAAGGGAGGGGGGAAATATTATTATAACATGAGGAGTAAGAGAGTGGTATAGGTAATACTTACTAAGAGAGGAAATCAAAATGATGGGGAATACACAGGTGGTAATCAAAACTCTGAATATGAATGGGATGAACTCACCCATAAAATGGAAGCGATAGCAGAGTGGATTAAAAACCAAAATCCTACCATAAGTTGTCTACAAGAAATATACATGAGGCAAGTGGACACACACAAGGTAAAGTTAAGAGTCTGGAGCAGAATTTATTGAGCATCAACTGAGAAAAAGAAGGCAGGAGTAGTAATCATGATATCTGATAAAGCCAAAGTAAAAATAGATCTGACTAAAAGAGATAAAGAAGTTACTTATAATCTGACAAAAGGCAGAAGAGACAATGCAGAAATATCAGTACTCAACATGCATGCACCAAATGATATAGCATCCAGTTTATTAAAGGAGAAACTACTGGAAGTTAAAGAGGAAATAAATAGTAAAACTATACTAGTGGGAGACCTGAACTTCTATCAGATTTAGATAAATCAAATCAAAACAGAAATAAGGGATAAGATAATGAAATCTTAGAAAAATTAGAGTTAATAGATATATGGAGAAAAGTAAATATGGATAAAAAGAAAGATATCTTCTTTTCAGCAGCACATGGCACCTTTACAAAGATTGAACATGTACTAGGACATAAAAACATTGTGAACAAATGTAGAAAAGCAGAAATAATAAATGCAACTTTTTCAGATCATAATGACATAAAAATATAATTAGTATGGGTACATGGAGAGGAAGTTAAAATTAATTGGAAATTAAATAATTTTATTCTCCAAAACTGGATGGTTGAAGAATAAATCATAGAAACAATTACTGATTTCTTTGAAGAGAATGACAATATGGAAACAACATATCAAAATTTATGGGATACAGCAAAAGCAGTACTTAGGAGAAAATTTATATCTCTGCATGCCCATATTAACAAGATTGAGGAGATTAATGAATTGGGCATGCAACTAAAAAAAAACTAGGAAAAAAATAGTAAAATCCCCTCGGGTAAAGACCAAATTGGAAATCCTAAAAATCAAATGATAAATTAATAAAACTGAAAGTAAAAGAACTATTAAACTAATAAATAAAGCTAGGAATTGATATTTTGAAAAAAACACAAATAAAGTATTGATTAATCTAATTAAGAAAAAGAAAAAAGAAGGCCCAATTAATAGTATCATGAATGGAAAGGGTGATCTCACTTCTAATGAAGAGGAAATTAAATCAATTATTAAAAGTAATTTCACCCAATTATATGTCAATTAAAAATATAAATTGCCTAGATTAATAGAAGAGAAAATAAAATACTTAAATAATCCCACATCAGAAAAAGAAATTGAACAAGCCATCAAGGAACTCCCTAAGAAAAAATCACCAAGGCCAGATGGATTGACAAGTGAATTCTATCAAACATTTAAAGAAAAATTAATCCCAATACTATATAAACTTTTGACAAAATAGGCAAAGAAGGAGTCTTATCAAATTATTTTTATGATACAAACATGGTACTGATTCCCAAGCCAGGAAGACCATAAGCAGAGAAGAACTATAGACCAATATCCTTAATGAATATAGAAGCAAAAATATTAAATAAAATACTAGCTAAAAGGCTACAGAAAGTTATTAAAAGGATTATTATTCACTATGCCTAGGTGGTATTTATATAAAGAATGCAAAGATGGTTTAATATTAGGAAAACTGTCTACATAATTACCCATATCAACAACCAAATGAATAGAAATCACATGATTATCTCAATAGATGCAGAAAAAGCCTTTGACAAAATACAACACTCATTCCTATTAAAAATACTAGAAAATATAGGAATAAAAGGGTCTTTTCTCAAAAGAGTGAATAGCATTCATTTAAAACCATTAGCAAGTATCATCTGCCTTCTCAATAACATCAGGAGTGAAGCGGGGATGCCCACTATCAATACTACTATTTAATATTGTACTAGAAATGATAGCAGTAACAATTAGAGAAGAAAAAGAAATTTTTAAGGGATCAACATAGGCAATGAGGAAATTAAACTATCATTCTTTGAAGATAACATGATGTATCTAGAGAATCCTAGAAAATCAACTAAAAAGGTAGTAGAAAAAATCAATAACTTTAGAAAAGTTTCAGGGTAAAAAATAAATCCACATAAATCATCAGCCTTCCTATATGTTTCCCACAAAACCCATTAGCAAGAGTTAGAAAGGGAAACTCCATTTAAAATCACTCTAGACAATATAAAATGCCTGGGAATCTACTTGCTAAGACAAATTCAGGAATTGTATGAACATAACTACAAAACACTCTTCACACAAATGAAACTAGATCTAAAGAATTGGAAAAAAACATCAATTGCTCATGGGAAGGACAAGCTAATGCAATAAAAATGACAATCCTACCTAAATTAATTTACTTATTCAATGTCATACTATAAACTACCAAAACAGTTTTTATAGAATTAGAAAAAATTTTACAAAGTTCATCTGGAAGAACAAAAGGTTAAGAATATCAAGAGAGCTAATAAAAAAATGTGAAGGATAGAGGTCTAGCATTACCAGATCTCAAACTATATTATAAAGCAATGATCATCACAACAATATGGTATTGGTTTACAGATAGAAGGAAGGATGGATCAATGAAATAGACTTGGCATAAATGAAAGTAGCAAGATAGTGTTCGATAAACCCAAAGATCCCAGCTTTTGGGACAAGAACTCAATATTTAGCAAAAACTTCTGGGAGAATTAGAAAACAATATGGGAGTGATTATTTTTAAATCAACATCTTACACCCTATACCAAGATTAATTCAGAATGGGTAAATGACTTAAATATAAAGAGGGAAATCATAAACCAATTAGGTGAACATAGAATAGTTTGCCTGTCAGATCTATGCGAAAGGAAGGAATTTAAGACCAAACAGAAGACAGAGATAATTTTGATTAAATTTAAAAAGTTTCTGTACAAACAAAACTAGAAGGGACAAAACCAAAATTAGAAGGGAAGCAACAAGTTGGGGGGAGGAGGGAATTATAACAAAAACCTCTGACAAAGGTCTAATCTCTCAAATTTATAAGGAACTAAGTCAATTGTACAAAAAATCAAGTCATTCTCCAATAGACAAATGGTCAAGGGACATGAATAGGCAGTTTTCAGATAAAGAAATCAAAACTATCAATAGGAAAAAGTGTTCTAAATCTCTCATGATTAGAGAAATGCAAATGAAAACATCATTGAGGTACCACTTCACACCTAGCAGATTGGTCAATAGGACAGTAAAGGAAAATAATAAATGTTGGAAGGTTTGTGGCAAAATTGGGACACTAATGCATGCTGGTGGAATTGTGAATTAATCCAGCCATTCCGGAAGGCAATTTGGAATTATGCACAAAGGACTTTAAAAGAATGCATATCCTTTGATACAGCAATACCACAACTAGATTTGTACCCCCCAAAGAAATAATACAGAAAAATACATGTACAAAAATATTCATAGCTGCACTCTTTGTGGTGGCAAAAAATGGTAAAATGAGGGATTGTCCCTTGACTGGGGAATGGCTAAACAAATTGTGGTAACTTATGGTGATGGAATACTATTGTGCTGTAAGGAATGATGATCTGGAGGATTTCTATATGAACTGGGAGAACCTCAATTAACTGAGTAAAACAAGTAGAAGCAGGAGAACATTGTACACAGAAAGTAAAACATTGTGGAACAATCCAATGTTATGGACTTTGCTGCTAGTAGCAATGCAATAAGCCAGGACACTCATGAAGGACTTAAGGGAAAAAATGTTAACTACATCGAGAGAAAGAACTATGAGAGGAGAAATGCAAAAGAAGAGCATATGACATCACTTATCACATGTAAAAATGGGTATGTCATTTGAGCTTAAGGCTTTAAAAGATCACTCTAGCAAAAATGAATAATATGGAAATAGGATGAAGTAAAAACATTTGTATAACCTAGTGGAATTGCTTGTTCGCTCTGGGAGGGGGCACAGAAGAGGTGAAGGAAAGAAAATAAATCATGTATACATGGAAAAATTTTTTAAAATAAAAAATTTTAAAGAGAATGTTTGTAAAGTGCCTGGGATGGTGCCTAGCACACGGAAGGTAGTATACAAATGCTAGCTGCTATTATGATTTTATTATCATTTTACAGATGAAGAAGCTGAGGCCAAGAGAGGTTAAATTACTTCCCCACAATCCCAAAACTAGGAAATATCTAAAGCAGCATTCAAATTCAGTTCTTCCTGATTCCAAGAGCAGCTCTCTATATAATGATCCCTTTTCACTGTCTCACTATAAATGAAGGTGACAGATTTACTTGACTGAGAAATTTTTGACCCCAGTTTTCACTCTATTCTTCACCTTCTTCTCTTGCTTGAATTCTTAGCTGTCATCAAGGCTCATCTCAGATTGCTTTCCTGATCCCCTCAAGTGTTTATGCTAGATTCCTTCAGAAATCACTTTCCCTAATTTTGTACATTTCTTCCAGTTACTCCTCTTGGTTTCATCCTCACACCATTCTCACCCCTAAAAAAACAAAAACTTCTTGAGGGCAGAGTCTTTTTTTTTTCTTCTCTTTGTGACCTCCCAGGGATTCCTGACACAAAGTTGGTACCCAAGAAATGTTTAAATGAAGTACATTGAGAATTAACAGATTGGGCCAAGAAAAGCCCCATCCTCTGGCTTTTGCAATGAGAAGTCAGAACTTTAATTCCCAAGCACCACAGTGACTGCCTAGAACAGCAACTGGGGAGCAAAGAGTTAAATTAAGCAATTTCTTCAGTTTAAGACAATCCTCTCACTATTTGGTGAAAGATCCTGGGGAAAGGGGTGGTTACGCACTGTCTCTGTAAAGCTTGCTTCACAGGGAATTTCTTCCCACAGTTCTTGCATTTGAATTCTTTCTCTTCACTTGGCTTTTGATGCAGCATCTGCAGGTGTTCAGCCAGGATCTCCTGACTGGCAAAGCTCGACTCACAGTGGGGACAGGCATGGTCTTTTTTACAGCTTGAAGGATCTAGAAATGAAACATGGAGAGAAACAGGAATTTTCATGTTCAACTTAGGATAGTAGGATAGTGGACCTCTTCTCTAAACTTTAGAAATTAATATGTTTTCTTTGTTAGTACCAGTAATCCACTGTGTACTCCTTTGCCATGTTATAGTCATTAATTTAAATTAAATTTAATATTTTTATTGTAATTTAATTGTACTCATTTTATGATTTTATGTTATTTTATTAAATTTATTTTTTAGTGTTCATTAAAAGACCATGTTAGCATAAAAGGGAAAGAAGGAGACCTGGGTTCAAGTCTTAATGGCTATTTGACCCTGGATATATCATTTAACTTCTTGGGGCTCTAGGCAGGTCTCTAAAATTAAACATTATAGAGAAAGTGCCAGCCTTCCTTAAAAATAGGGAGTTTTCTCACTCAGGATTTTCTCAGAAGCACAAAGTTAGAGGTCTAGTCCTCATTCCTATCATCAGTCAATTAACAAACATTTATTAAACACCTAGTTAATGCATAGTAGTGGGAATGATCACAGGAACCGTGTATTTCACTCTCTATGGAAAATAGTTCCAATATCCCCAAATGAACTATATGTCTCTCAGTCATCTCACATAAACACTAAATCAAATACAGCAAATCAATTTTGAGGAGTAAGGAGATTAAAAATCAATTAATCCTTATTCATTAACTGCTTCCTAGCTATATCCAAACATCTCCCAGACTTCAGAATGTCCATGTCTATTTATAGGTCTTGGGACACTGATCTGAAAAAAAACAGAAAGTACCAAACCTACTCCAAAATGGGCTGTAAAATGTTGCTATGCCCTAGCTCTAATTTTTTATATTAGTATAATGAGAGGTGGTAGGTAAGAGTCAGGAGAACACTCCTAAAACATACTTATTAAATCATCTGAGAGGAGATCATGATTTCATTGAATGAAATCTGAAAGGACTGAAGAAATTAACAGCCTCCATATGTTACAGCGGAGGAAAGAATTTTGTTCATGCAGGGATAGTGAGTTTACCCAAGGTCACACAGGATTGGGATTTCCATTCAAGCCTTCTGACTGAATCCAATGCCTTTCTACTGCAATCCCAGACCACAGGTTTAAAGTGAAATTGATGTGATCTGTAGTCACTACGAAGTGACCCATGGAAATTGTGTGGCAATCTGGAGAAGTTTGCAAATGGATAGAGGACTGGTCTTGGAGTCAGGAAAATCCAGATGTTCAAATCTTATCTCTGATATTTACTAGTTGTGTGATCATGGGAGAGTTGTTTAATATTTCTCAGCCTTGGTATACTCATCTAGAAAATAGGAATAATAATAATAATAACTAACTGCCATTTTTATAGTACTTCAATACGGGATTACGCCTTGAATACCCAAACTAGGTAATTTCCAGGATCTTGTCACTACATAGTATTATATGATTCCCACAATAACAACCCTGTGAGGAATTTCTGGCCAATAGCAGTTAAGTGACTTGTCCAGGGTCATATAGTTAGTGAATGTATGAGGCAATTCAATACCACCTAGTTGGTTATTTTTGTTTGATTTTTGCACAGAAATATTCAACTATAAGTTTTTTTTAAAAGGAAGTTTGATAGACACCATTTGAGAGATGCTCAATCCTTGGCACCTTGAAAAAATATCATAAAATTTATAAATTCTCAAGTGGATGATTTTAATGCAACTTAATGTCAGGATACCTTTCTGCTCACACACCACATGAATGTATGAGTGAATACCTTTTAAGTGACCTGGTGTTTTTCTTATACGTTTTCCATGAGTTTCTTTGTTCATGGCTATTTCTTCCACCTCTTCCTCTTCCTCCTCATCCTCTTCCATATCACTGTCAAGATAGCCAATCAAAAGCTCTGTGTCTGTCTCTATATCTTCAACTGCCAAGTAGAAGATGTTTTCTCCTTCCTGAGGACAGCAGAAAGAAGTTCATGGCCACTTAGAGATTTCTTGAAACAATGGTGTTACATAGATAACTAAATTACAAATCAACTTTCCCATGGTGTTTTATAATTACAGTAGAGAGGCAAAGAGTTAGTTAAGAAAGGGAGCAGGATCCATATCCCACCTCTGACATATACTGGCTGCATGACCCTAAGCAAATTATTCAGTCTCAAAGGCCACTAAGACCAAGTAACAGAGAAGGTGCTGATCTGTATGGGTGGAGGTATTTTCTCACCTGGGAAGTTCCGTACACCAATGAATTGACAGGTCTACTCTGTTTCTTTGTTGCCTTATCAAAATAATGCATTCTATATCATATATCACCTCATTTCAACCTTATAACATTTCAAATGTTACTAGCTCCATTTTAGAGAAGATAGGAGAATAGAGTACTTCCAGGTTAAGATGGCCCCAGAATAGAAGCAAGGCTCTTCCTTTCCTCTCCACCAACCAATATAAAGTGCCTCAAAAGGACAAAACCAAAATCAGATGAGTAAAGGGGCTCCATTTTAGGGTGAAGCATTGAAGTATGCAGAGTATGGGCATTTCCATGCTAAAAGGGGGCAAATTTACTCCAACAAAAGCATGAGCTTATCATCCCTCCCCCACTTGACCTAAGGCACCAGAGTCTGAGTGAGTGCGAGGCAACCTCTAGGTTCTCAGGTGGCTGCCTCAGGCCATCCCCTAAGAGCAGCAAGACTTTTGACCTCAGGAGGCTAAGGAATGTGGAGCTTAGACACAGAGATAAGGCAAGGTTGCATATAGAAGACACCAAGCAAAGACTCGAAAAATAGCCTCAAGGAAAAAAGCTCTCTGGAGTTCAATATAAAGACTGGCCTACCTTCTTCACACAGACTTCTTCAGGGCAATCTCTAGGTTCTCAGAGGCTGCCTGAGGACACCACAGATGTACCCTTAAGAGAAGCGAGACTTGGGAACTCAGGAGGCTGAAGAATGAGGACCTTGGGCTTAGAAATAGAGGAGAGAGGGATGGCACACAGCATACACTTGAAAAATAGCCACAGAGTAAAAAGCACACAGTAGTTCCATACAAACAGAACCCACCTTACTTGTTTATACTTCTGGCTAGGAAGGGAAGGAAAAACCAACAACACAATGAGGACAAATACTCAAAGAACTATAATCTATAATTACAAAAAAAAAAAGAAAAAAGAAAAAGCCCTTAACTCTGGATAATTTCTACTTGGAGAAACAATAGACTACAGAGGAGACAACAGAGGACAACGAACAAGCAAACACATCCAAACTCTCCAAGAAATCAGGCTGAAATTTGAGAATCAAGTTAGGAGAAACTTGGCAAGAAAAGTGGGAAATTGTTCAAAAAGAAAACAACAGTTAAAACACAGCCTCCCACTTCGAAAAAGAAGTCTGGAAATCAAAAGAAATGATAAGCAAATTTAAGACCAGAAATGACCTGCTAGAAGCCATAAAAAGCAGGATAGACCAAACAGAAAAGGAAACTCAAAAAATCATAGCTGAAAACCACTTTAAAGACCAGAATTGGGCAAGTAGAAGCTAATGATCTCACAAGACTATAAGAATTAATAAAGCAAAGTCAAAAGAATAACATAATAGAAGGAAACATGAAATATCTCACTGAGAAAATGATTGATCTGGAAAACGGATCTAAAAGAGACAATATGAGAATCATTGGTCTACCTGAAACCCTAGAAATGAACAGAAATCTTGACACCATACTATAGCAAGTTATCCAAGAAAACTACCCTGATGTTCTTCAACAAGGTGGCAAAATAGATATTGAAAGAATCCATAGAAAACCCTCTACATTAAATCCTCAAAAGACAAATCCCAGGAACTTAATAGCCAACTTTAAGAGATTCCAAGCTAAGGAGAAATTATTACAAGAAGCCAGAAAGAGATAATCAATCAGGATTACACAGTATCTGATGGCCTCCTCACTAAAGGACTGCAAGGCTTGGAAAATGGTATTCAGATGGTATTCAGAAAGGCAAGAGAACTGGATCTACAACCAAGAATCACTTACTCATAAAAATTGACTATATACTTCAAGTGGAAAGAATGGGCAATCAATAAAATAGAAGCTGTCCAAATATTTGTAAAGTAAAAACCAGAACTAAATAGAAAATCTGATATCCAAATACAAAAATCAAGAGAAAAATGAAAAGGTAAATAGGAAAGAGAGGAGAATTTTTTTTTCCTTTAAGGACTTCAATAAGGTCAAATGGTTTATATTCCTATATGAAAAAATGTTATTTGTAACTCTCAAAAATTGTATTCAATATTATAGTTATTAGAAGAATTATCCATAGGTAGAGATTAGGGTATTAAGTGATTTAAGATGATATATAAAAAAAGAAAAGGGGGGAATAGAAGATGGCACCAACAAAAACTTGAAAGAATAAGAAAAATAGGATGATCTATACCACATGAAGAGGTGCATGGGAAGGGGCGGGGAAGAATACTATTATAAGAAGGAGAGGAAGAGAGTGCTAAAAGGTAATACCAAGGGGGAGTGGGGCAGGAAGTACAAAAATGAAGGGAAAAACAGACCCTAAAAAAAAAAATTACGAGGTTCCGGGTTAAGATGGCGGCAGAGTAAGAAGCAGCTCTTAACCTCTCCTGACTGAAACATACAAAACTACTCAAGGGGACATAAAAACAAGTCCAGACGAACGGAGGAACCCCATAACAGGACACAGCGTGGAAGGTACGTGGAATTGAGGCATTTCCATGCTATAAAGGGGTGAAACAGATCTCACTAAATCGCGAGCTGAGCAACCACACCACCCCCACCCCCTCCACACACAACACCTATAGCACCGAAGCCAGCTAAAAAGAAATAGAGCAAGTCTGGGGCACCCATCGAGTCATTGGCAGCTCCGGGGCCTGTTCCTGAGAGCGGCGGGATTTGGGACCCCAGGAAGCTAGCGAGCGCACGCGGAATTTGAGCGCGGGAGCAGGACGCCGGGAGCGGACGCAGGGTGCAGAGCGTGGGCTGAGAGCGCAGGCATGGGTGGAGGTGTGGGTGGAGGCAGACACAGCCAGGAATTAAAGCTCTGAAACCCTGAGTGGGGAACCAGTACAGACGGGTATACGACTGTGGAAGCAGCACCCTGAGACTTGTAAAGAAAACTCCGGCAGAGGATCAAGCAAGGGGGTCCACCAGGGGGCTTGACCTTGGAAAAAACCAGAACTCAAACCTCAGGAGCCAAAAGACCGCAGACAGACCTTGAGCGTGAGGATAAAGCTGAGAAGCTGCTGGGCTAATGATGGCTACAAAGTCTCAGGAAGTTCAGAAGAGAAAGATTAACAAGAAAAAGAAGTCTTTAACACTCGACAACTTTTACACAGAGAAAATTCAGACAACCGAGCAAACAGAGGAGGAGAACAAACAAGCATCCGGACCCTCCTCAAATAAGGAAAACTCCTCACAAGCTATGGAAGAGTTCAAAACTGAGATTTTGAGGAAAATGGAAGGGATCTGGAAAGAAAATAACAGTTTAAAAGATAGAATCTTGCAATTGGAAAGTGAGGCTCAGAAACCAAATGAACTGATAAGCAAATTGAACACCAGAAATGACCAGATTGAAAAGGAATGCCAGAAGATTATAGCCGAAAACCAAAAGATTATAGCCGAAAACCAATCACTAAAGGCTAGAATTGAGCAATTAGAAGCTAATGATGTCTCAAGACAACAAGAACAAATAAAACAAAGTCAAAAGACTGAAAAAATAGAAGGAAACATGAAATATCTCAATGAGAGAGTGACAGACCAAGAAAACCGGTCTAGAAGAGACAATTTGAGAATAATTGGTCTTCCAGAAAAACCAGAAATTAATAGAAACCTGGACTCCATACTAACAGAAATAATTCAGCAAAATTGCCCTGAAGTCCTACAACAAGAGGGCATTATAGACATTGAAAGGATTCATAGAACACCTGCGACATTCGATCAAGAAAAGAAAACACCCAGAAATATAATTGCAAAATTCAGGCGTTTCCAAGCAAAAGAAAAAATCTTACAAGAAGCCAGAAAGAAACAATTCAAATATCAAGGAGCACCAATCAGGATCACACAGGATCTGGCAGCCTCCACGCTAAAAGATCGCAAGGCTTGGAATATGATATTCAGAAAGGCAAGAGAGCTAGGCCTGCAACCACGGATCAACTATCCATAAAAATTGACTATATATTTCCAGGGGAAAGTATGGGCATTCAACAAAATTGAAGAATTCCAGGTATTTGCACAGAAAAGACCAGGGCAAAATAGAAAGTTTGATATCCAACCACAAAAATCGAGAGAAACATGAAAAGGTAAATAAGATACAGAGGGGAAAGAAAGAAAACTTATAATTTTTAAATTTGCCTTTTTAGGGGCCTCAGTGAGATCTAATTATCTGTATTCCTATGTAGAGAAATGTTATGTATAATTCTCTGTAGTGAACTCTATTCACTATTATAATATTCACTATTATAGTAATCAGAAGAATAATTCACAGGGTGAGGGTGGTACGACATGGGGGATGGGAAAGAGGGGGTGAATAGCAGGGGACACCAAGAGAAACTTGAGTGAATAAGAAAATAGGATATTCTATTACACACAAAGAGGGCATGGGAGGGAGAGGGGACAAATACTATTATAAGAAGGAGAGGAAGAGAGCATTAAGAGGTAATAATCAAACCTTACTCTTAGTGTAATCAACCCAGAGAGGGAAGAGTAGCTATACTATCCACTGGGACATAAAACTCTTATCTAACCCTTCTGAGAAAGTTAGAAGGGATAAACCAAGGGGAGCAGGGGAGTGGGGAGGTCAAAAAAAGGGAGGGGAGAAGAGGTAGGGAATTCATAAGGCCTTTAAACACAAAAAGAAGGGGAAAATAAGGGAGGGGGTAGAAAGGGAAGTTAATCAAGGGAGGGGATAAGGGATAGCGGCTCAATAGGAAATAGATAGTAAAACCATACTAGTGGGAGATCTAAATATTCCTCTGTCAGATCTAGATAAATGAAACCGAAAAAATAAATAAGAGGGAAGAGAGGTGAATGAAGTCCTAGAAAAATTAGATTTAGTAGATATGTGGAGAAAAATAAATAGGGACAAAAAGGAATACACCTTCTTCTCAGCTGCACATGGCACATTCACAAAGATTGACCATGTAATAGGGCATAGAATCATTGCAAACAAATGCAAAAGAGCAGAAATTATAAATGTAACCTTCTCAGATCATAATGCAATAAAAATAATAATTAGTCAGGGCACCTGGACAGGAAAATCAAAAACTAATTGGAAATTAAATAATATGATTCTCCAAAACCAATTTGTCAAAGAAGGAATCATAGAAACAATCAACAATTTCATTGAAGAAAATGACAATGATGAGACATCCTACCAAATTATGTGGGATGCGGCCAAGGCAGTACTCAGAGGGAAATTTATATCCTTGAGTGCATATATTAACAAATTAAGGAGGGCA
>NC_058135.1:9446934-9586344 GCF_016433145.1 Gracilinanus agilis | reverse complement strand
CTAAACAATTGCAAAGCCATTGATTGCTCATGGGTAGGACGAGCTAACATAATAAAAATGACAATTCTACCCAAATTAATTTACCTATTTAGCGCCACACCTATCGAGCTACCAAAAAACTTCTTTACTGAATTAGAAAAAACTATAACAAATTTCATTTGGAATAACAAAAGATCAAAAATATCAAGGGAAATAATGAAAAAAAATGTGAAGGAAGGGGGCCTAGCAGTACCAGATATTAAACTCTACTATAAAGCAGTAGTCATCAAAACAATATGGTACTGGCTAAGACATAGAGAGGAGGATCAATGGAATAGACTTGGGATAAATTACATCAGCAAGACAGTGTATGATAAACCCAAAGAGCCCAACTTTTGGGACATGAATCCACTATTAGATAAAAACTGCTGGGAAATTTGGAAAACAATATGGGAGAGATTAGGTCTAGATCAACATCTCACACCCTACACCAAGATAAAATTCAGAATAGGTGAACAACTTGAATATAAAGAGGGAAACTATAAACAAGTTAAGTGAACACAGAATAGTTTACTTGTCAGATCTGTGGAAAGGAAAGACTTTAAAACCAAGCAAGAGTTAGAGAAAATTACAAAATGTAAATTAAATGGTTTTGATTATATTAAACTAAAAAGTTTTTGTACAAACAAAAACAATGTAGTCAAAATCAGAAGGGAAACAACAATTTGGGAAAAAATCTTTATAACGAAAAACTCTGACAGGGGTCTAATTACTCAAATATACAAGGAGTTAAAGCAATTATATAAAAAATCAAGCCATTCCCCAATTGATAAATGGGCAAGAGACATGAATAGGCAATTTTCAGGTAAAGAAATCAAAAGTATCAATAAGCGCATGAGAAAGTGTTCTAAATCTCTAATAATTCGAGAAATGCAAATCAAAACAACTCTGAGGTATCACCTCACACCTAGCAGATTGGCTAAAATGAAAGGGGAGAGTAATGAATGTTGGAGGGGATGTGGCAAAATTGGGACATTAATGCATTGCTGGTGGAGTTGTGAACTGATCCAGCCATTCTGGCTGGCAATTTGCAATCATGTTCAAAGGGCTATAAAAGAATGCCTGCCCTTTGATCCAGCCATACCTTTGCTGGGTTTGTACCCCAAAGAGATCATGGATAAACAGACTTGTATGAAAATATTTATAGCTGCACTTTTTGTGGTGGCAACAAATTGGAAAAGGAGGGGATGTCCTTCAATTGGGGAATGGCTGAACAAACTGTGGTATATGCGGGTGATGGAATACAATTTTTCTGAAAAGAATAATAAACTGGAGGAGTTCCAGGCGAACTGGAGAGACCTCCAGGAACAGATGTAGAGCGAAAGGAGCAGAGCCAGAAGAACATTGTACACAGAGACTGATATACTGTGGTAAAATTGAATGTAATGGACCTCTGTACCAGCAGCAATACAGTGACCCAGGACAATTCTGAGGGATTTATGGTAAAGATGCTACCCACATTCAGAGGAAGGACTGCAGGAGAGGAAACATATAAGAAAAACAACTGCATGAACGCATGGGTCAGGGTGGACATGATTGAGGGTGTGGATTCGAAACTATCACACCAATGCAACTACCAACAATTTGGAAATTGGTCTTGATCAAGGACACATGACAAAAATAGTGGAAATGTGCAACGGCCATGGGTGGGGGGAGTGCGGGGGGTGAAGGGGAAAGGAGGAGCATGAATCATGTAACCATGTTAAAAATGAATATTAATAAATGTTTGGAAAAAAATTAAGAGGGGAATAAAGAGGGAGAAATACTTATGAGGCAGGTAGACATACACAGAGTAAAGGTAAAAGGCTGGACCAAATTTTTGGGCATCAGCTGAGAAAAAGAAGGCAGGAGTCACAATCATGATATCTGACAAAGCCAGAGTAAAAACAAAAATGATTAAAAGAGATAGGGAAGGTAAACACATTCTGATAAAAGGCAGTATAGTCAATGAGGAAATAGCAGTACACAGCATGTATGCACTAAATGGTATAGCATCCAAATTTCTAAAGGAGGAGCTTAAGGAGGAAATAGATAGTAAAACTATACTAGTAGGAGACCTGAACCTCCCTCTATCAGATCTAGAGAAATCAAACCAAAAAATACATAAGAAAGAGGTAAGAGCCATGAATGAAATCTTAGAAAAATTAGAGTTAATAGGTAAATGGAAAAAAAATATACACCTTTTCAGCAGCACATGTTATATTCACAAAGCTTTAGCATCTACTAGGGCATAAAAACTTGGCAAACAATTCCAAAAAAAGCAGAAATGATAAATGCAACCTTTTCATATCATAATGCAATAAAAATAATGATTACTAAGAGTACACAGAGAGGCAAATCAAAAATTAATTGGAAATTAAATAATATGATTCTGCAAAATTGATTAAAGAACAAATCATAGAAACAATTAATAATTTTATTGAAGAGAATGTCAATGATGAGACATCCTATCAAAATCTATGGGATGCAGTCAAATCATTTCAGGGAAAATTTATATCCTTGATGCAAATATTAACAAATTAGGAAGGACAGAGGTCAATGAATTGGGCATGCAAATTTAAAAAGCTAGAAAGAAAACAAATTAAAAATCCCCAGATAAAAACTAAATTACAAATCCTAAAAATTAAAGGATAAATTAATAAATCAGAAGTGAAAGTACTTTTGAATGAATGAATAAGACTAGAAGCTGGTACTTTGAAAAAACAAACAAAATAGACAAAGTACTGGTTAATCTAAAAAAAAAGGAAAGTAGAAAACCAAAATAACAGTATGAAAGATAAAAAGGAAGACTTTATCTCTAATTAAGAGGAAATTAAGGCAATCATTAAAATCTATTTTGACCAATTATGTGGCAATAAATATGGCAATCTAGGTGATATGGATGAATATTTAAAAAATATAAATTGCCTAGATTAAAAGAAGAAGAAATAGAATACTTAAATAATACCATATCAGAAAAAGAAATTGAACAAACCATCATAGAACTCCCAAAAAATATTCCTTAGGGCCAGGAGTATTCACAAGTGAATTCTATCAAACATTTAAAGAACAACTAATCCCAATACTACACAAATTATTTGACAAAATAACCAAAGGAGTTCTACCAAGTTCCTTTTATGACACAAATATGGTTCTGATTCCAAAGATATGCATATCAAAAACAGAAAGAATCTACAGACCAATTTCCCTAATGAACATAGAAGAAAAAAATCTTAAATGCAATACCAGGAAAAAGACTCCAGCAAGTGATCACAAGGTTTAATCATTAATATCAGGTAGGATTTATACCACGAATGCAAGAATGGTTCAATATTAGGAAAAGCTTCCACATTATTGACCATATTAACAAGCAAACCACAAAAATCACATAATTATCCTCAATCGATGCAGAATAGAAAATACAAAATGTTTGACAAAATACAAAACTCATTCCTATGGAAAATACTAGAAAGGACTAGAAGGGCCTTTCCTAAAAATGATATATAGTATACATTTATTTTTTAGAAAAGTTAACATGGTTACATAATTCATGCTCTTACTTTCCCCTTCAACCCCTAAGCTCCCACCCCCCGGCTGATGTGTATTTCCACTGGTTTTAACATGTGTCATTGATCAAGACCTATTTCCAAATTGTTGATAGTTGCACTGGTGGGGTAGTTTCGAGTCTAAATCCCCAATCATGTCTGCCTCGACCCATATGTTCAAGCAGTTGTTTTTCTTCTGTTTCCACTCCTGTAGTTCTTCCTCTGAATGGGGGTAGTGTTCTTCTCCACAAGTCCAACAGAATAGTCCTGGGTCATTGCATTGCTACTAGAACAGAAGTCCATTACATTCTATTTTACCACAGTGTATCGGTCTCTGTGTACAATGTCCTTCTGGCTCTGCTCCTTTTGCTCTGCATCAATTCCTGGAGGTCTTTCCAGTTCACATGAAATTCCTCCAGTTTATTATTCTTTTGAGAAAAATTGTATTCCATCACCAGCATATAACAAAATTTGTTCAGCCATTCTCCAATTGAAGGACATACCCTCCTTTTCCAGTTTTTTGCTACCACAAAAAGCGAGGCTATAAATATTTTTGTATAAGTCTGTTTATCTATGATCTCTTTGGGGTATAAACCAAACAATGGTGTGGCTGGATCAAAGGGCAGGCATTCTTTTATAGCCCTTTGAGCATAGTTCCAAATTGCCATCCAGAATGGGTGGATCAGTTCACAACTCCACCAGCAATGCATTAATGCCCCAATTTTGCCACATCCCATCTAGCATTCATTATTCTCCCTTTCTTCCATTTTAGGCAATCTGCCAGGTGTGAGGTGATACCTCAGAGTTGTTTTGATTTGCATTTCTCTAATTATTAGAGATTTAGAACATTCTCTCATGTGCTTATTGATAGTTTTGATTTCTTTATCTGAAAATTGCCTATTCATGTCCCTTGCCCATTTATCAATTTGGGAATGGCTTGATTTTTTATACAATTGATTTAACTCCTTGTATATTTGAGTAATTAGACCTCTGTCAGAGTTTTTTGTTATAAAGATTTTTTCCCAATTTGTTGTTTCCCTTCTGATTTTGGCTGCATTGTTTTGTTTGTACAAAACCTTTTTAATATAATATAATCAAAATAATTTATTTTACATTTTGTAATTTTCTTTCTTGCTTGGTTTAAAAATCTTTCCCTTCCCAGAGATCTGACAAGTATAATATTCTGTGTTCAGTTAACTTGTTTATAGTTTCCCTCTTTATATTCAAGTCATTCACCCATTCTGAATTTATCTTAATGTAGGGTGTGAGATGTTGATCTAAACATAATCTATCCCATATTGTTTTCCAAATTTCCCAGCAGTTTTTGTCAGAGTGCACGTTGTCCCCAAAGTTGGGCTCTTTGGGTTCATCATACACTGTCTTGTTGACGTCACTTACCTCAAGTCTATTTCACTGATCCTCCCCCCTTCTGTCTCTTAGCCAGTACCATACTGTTTTAATGACTGCTGCTTTATAGTACACCTTAATATCTGGTACTGCTAGGCTCCCTTCCTTCACAATTTTTTTTCATTATTTCCCTTGATAGTCTTGATATTTTTTATTCCAGATGAACTTTGTAATAGTTATTCCTAATTCAATAAAAAAATGTTTTGGTAGTTTGATAAGTATGGCTCTAAATAGGTAAATTAATTTGGGTAGAATGGTCATTTTTATTATGTTAGCACATCCTACCCATGAGCAATCAATGTTTTTCCAATTGTTTAGATCTAGTTTTAATTGTGTGGAAAGTGTTTTGTAGTTGTTTTTGTATAATTCCTGTGTTTATTTTGGTAGATTTAATCCTAAGTATTTTATACTGAATAGGGTGATTTTAAATGGTGTTTCTCTTTCTACCTCTTGCTGCTGTGATGTGTTGGAAAGATACAGAAATGCTGATGATTAATATGGGTTTATTTTGTATCCTGTAACTTTGCTAAAGTTGTTGATTATTTCTACAAGCTTCTTACTTGATTCTCTAGGATTTTACAAGTAGACCATCATATCATCTGCAAAGAGTGATAGCTTAGTCTCCTCATTGCCTATTTTGACACCTTCAATTTCTTTTTCTTTTCTTATTGCTACTGCTAGTTTTTCTAGCACAATGTTAAATAATAGAGGAGATAATGGGCATCCTTGTTTTACTCCTGATCTCATTGGGAAGGCTTCTAATTTATCCCCATTGCATATGATGCCTGTTGACGGTTTTAGGTATATACTGTTTATTATTTTTAGGAAAGGTCCTTCTATTCCTATAATTTCCAGGGTTTTCAATAGGAATGGATGCTGTATTTTCCTGCATCTATTGAGATAATCATGTAATTTTTGTTTGTTAGATTGTTGATATGGTCAATTATGTGGATGGGTTTCCTAATGTTGAACCATCCTTGCATTCCTGGTATAAATGCCACCTGATCATAGTGGATGATCCTCTTGATCACTTGCTGGAGTCCCTTTGCTAATATTCCATTTAAAATTTTTGCATTTATGTCCATTAGGAAGATAGGTCTGTAGTTTTCTTTCTCTGTTTTTGATATCCCTGGCTTTGGAATCAGTACCATATTTGTGTCATAAAAGGAATTTGGTAGGACTCCTTCTTTGCTTATTATACCAAATAATTTGTATAGTATTGTGATTAGTTGCTCTTTGAATGTATGATAGAATTCACTTGTGTATCCATCAGGCCCTGGCGATTTTTTCTTAGGGAGTTCTTTGATGGCTTGTTCAATTTCTTTTTCTGATATGGGATTATTTAGGTATTCTATTTCTTCTGCTATTAATTTAGGCAATTTGTATTTTTGTAAAATATTCATCCATATCTCCTAGATTGCTATATTTATTGCCATATAATTGGGTAAAATACTTTTTAATAATTGCCTTAGTTTCCCCTTCATTAGAGGTGAGGTCTCCCTTTTCATCTTTGATACTGTCAATTTGGTGTTCTTCTTTTATTTTAATAGATTGATCAGTACTTTGTCTATTTTATCTGTTTTTTCAAAATACCAGTGAGCTTTTAGTCTTATTTATTAATTCAAAAGTTCTTTTACTTTTGATTTTATTAATTTCTCCCTTGATTTTTAGTATTTCTAATTTAGTTTTCATCTGGGGATTTCTAATTTGCTTGCTTTCTAATTTTTTAAATTGCATGCCCAATTCATTAATCTCTGCCCTCCCTAATTTTTTTATATATGCACACAAAGATATAAATTTCCCCCTGAGTACTGCCTTGGCTAAATCCCACAGAGTTTCATAGGATGTCTCTTCATTGTCATTCTCTTCAATGAAATTGTTGATTGTTTCTATGACTTCTTCTTTGACACACTGATTTTGGAGAATCATATTATTTAATTTCTAATTAGTTTTTGATTTGCCTGTCCAAGTGCCCTTGCTTATTATTATTTTTATTGCATTATGATATGAGAAGGTTATATTTATTATTTCTGCTCTTTTGCATTTGTTTGCAATGTTTCTATGCCATTATGATATGAGAAGGTTATATTTATTATTTCTGCTCTTTTGCATTTGTTTGCAATGTTTCTATGCCCTATTACATGGTCAGTCTTTGTGAATGTACCATGTGTAGCTGAAAAGAAGGTGTATTCCTTTTTGTTCCTATTTATTTTTCTCCACATATCTATTAAATCTAATTTTTCTAGGACTTCATTCATCTCCCTTTCCTCTTTATTATTTATTTTTTGGTTTGATTTATCTAGATATGAAAGAGGAATATTTAGATCTCCCACTAGTATGGTTTTATTATCTATTTCCTTCTTGAGCTCTGCCAGTTTCTCCCTTACAAATCTGGTTGATATTCCATTTGGTGCATACATATTGAGCACTGTTATTTCGTCATTGTCTATACTGCCTTTAATCAGAATGTAATGACCTTCCCTGTCTTTTTTAATCATAGCTATTTTTACTTTGGCTTTGTCAGAAATCATAATTGCCACTCCTGCCTTCTTTTTCTCATTTGAGGTCCAAAGGATTTTACTCAAACCGTTTACTTAAACCTGTGTATGTCCCCCTGCCTCATATGTGTTTCTTGTAGACAACATATGGTAGGATTTTGGTTTCTAATCCACTCTGCTATTTGCTTCCTTTTTATGGGTGAGTTCATCCCATTCACATTCAGAGTTATAATTATCAGTAGTTTATTTACCAACATTTTGGTATCCTTTCCTACTTCTACCCCTTCTTCTTACACTATTTCCTTTTAAACCAGTGGTTTGCTTTATGTCAGTAACCCTTGTCCCCTCCCTTGATTAACTTCCCTTTCTACCCCCTCCCTTATTATCCACCTCTTTTTATTTTTAAGGCCTAATGAATTCCCTCCCCCTTATTCTCCCCTCCCTTTTTTGACCTCTCCACTCCCCTCCTCCCCTTGGTTTATCCCTTCTGACTTTCTCAGTTGGGTTAGATTGAGTTTTATATCCCAATAGATAAAGCTACTCTTCCCTCTCAGGGTTAATTACACTGAGAGTAAGATTTAAATATTACCTCTTAATGCTCTCTTCCTCTCCTTCTTATAATAGTATTCCTCCCTTCCCCTTCCCATGCCCTCTTTGTGTCTAATAGAATATCCTATTTTTCTTATTCATTCAAGTTTCTCTTGGTGTCCTCTACTATTCACCTCCCTCTTTCCCACCCCCAGATCATCTTAGACCACTTAGTATTCCAACCTCTCCCTATGAATAATTCTTCTAATTACTATAATATTGAATACTATAATAGTGAAGAGTTCCTTACAGAGAATCATACATAACATTTATCCACATAGGGATACCAATAATAAGATCATATTAAAACCCTTAAAGAGGCAAATTTAAAAAATAAGAGTTTTCTTTCTTTCTCCTCTGTTTCTTATTTTCCTTTTCATGTTTCTCTTGATTTTTGTGGTTGGATACTGAACTTTCCATTTAGTCCTGGTCTTTTCTGTGCAAATACTTGGAAATCTTCTATCTTGTTAAATGCCCAAACATTCCCCTGGAAGTATATAATCAGTTTTGATGGGTAGGTGATCCTTGGTTGTAGACCCAGTTCTCTGGCCTTTCTGAATATCATATTCGAAGCCTTGCGGTCTTTTAGTGTGGAGGTTGCCAGATCCTGTGTGATTCTGATTGGTGCTCTGTGATATCTGAATTGTCTCTTTCTGGCTTCTTGTAACATTTTTTCTTTTAGTTGGAAGCTCTTGAATTTGGCTATTATATTCCTGGGGGTTGTCTTTTCTGGGTCTAGTGTAGAGGGTGATCTATGGATCTTTTCAATGTCTATATTGCCCTCTTGTTGTAGAACTTCAGGACAATTTTGCTGAATTATTTCTTTTAGTATGGAGTCCAAATTTCTATTAATTTCTGCTTTTTCAGAAAGACCAATGATTCTCAAATTGTCTTGTCTAGAACTATTTTCTTGGTCTGTCACTTTTTCATTGAGATATTTCATGTTTCCTTCTATTTTATCAGTCTTTTGACTTTATTTGTTCTTGCTGTCTTGAGAGAGCTTCTGATTGCTCAATTCTAGCCTTTAGGGACTGGTTTTCCTTTTCAATCTGGTCATTTCTGGTGGTCAATTTGCTTATCAGTTCATTTGATTTCTGAGCCTTACTTTCCAATTGCAAAATTCTGCCTTTTAAACTGTTATTTTCTTGCCAGATCTCTTCCATCTTTCTCATCATCTCATATTTTAACTCTTCAATAGCTTGTGGCCAGTTTTCATTATTTTGGGAAGGTTTAGATATGATTTCTTTTTTGATCTCCTCTGCTATTTGCTCTGTTGTCTGGATTTTATCTGTGTAAAAGTTGTCAAGTGTTACAGATTTCTTCTTGATGATCTTTTCTCTTTTGGGGTTCTTGTCTGTGGCTTACCATTGTTAGCCCTGCGCCCTCTCAGGTTTATCTTCTCAGGGTCTGTCTGCCCTCTTTAGGCTCCTGAGGTCTCAGGTCTAGTTGTTTTCAGGGTAAAGCCTCCTGTTGGTCCCCTTGCTTGTTCCTCTGCCCGAGGCTCCTTTAACAGTCTCAGGGTGCTGCTTCCATAGTTGTGCACCCCTCTGCACTGGGTCCCCACTCAAGGTCTGCGCCTGTGCTCAAGATCTGAGTCCTCGCCTGTGCTCAGGATTCCTATCTGTGCTTGAGTCCGCACCCACACTCGTGCCTCTGCTCAGGGTCTGTGTTCAAAGTCCACGCATTCTTTAGCCTCTTGGGGTCTTAAGTCTTGCTGCTCTCAGGAGCAGGCCCTGGTGACCCCAGCTACCTTCCAAGGACTTAATGAGTGCCCCAAACTTGCTCTAACTCTTGTGAGCTAGCTTTGGCACTGTAGGTGGTGTTGGGTGGGGTAGGGGGTTGCTCAGCTCGCGTTTTAGTGAGAGCTGTTTCACCCCTTTATAGCATGGAAATGCCCTGATTTCACGTACCTCCAATACTTCACCCTGTTGTGGGCTCCCTTGGCTCCTCTGGATTTGTTTTTTTTTTTGTCTTCTTGAGGAGTCCTATATGTTTTGCTTAAGAGAGGTTAAGCAGCTGCTTTTTACTCTGCTGCCATCTTAACCAGGAGGTCCATAGTATACATTTAAAAACATCATCTGCAATGGGGATAAATTTAAAGCCTTCCCAATAAGATCAGGAGTGAAACAAGGGTGCCCATTATCACCTCTATTATTTAATGTGGTACTAGAAACATCAGCAATAGCAATTAAGAGAATAAAAATAAATTGAAGTTGTTAAAATAGGCAATGAGGAGAACAAACTATCACTCTTTACAGATCATATGATGTTCTATTTAAAGAATACTAGAGAATTAACCAAGAAGCTAGTGGAAATATTCAACAACTTTAGCAAAGTTGCAAGATACAAAATAAACCCACATTAATCATCAGCATTTCTATATGTTTCTAACACATCTCAGCAGTAAGAGTTAGGAAGAGAAATTCCATTGAAAATCACTCTAGACAATATAAAATATTTAGGAATCTATCTGTTAAGACAAACACAGGAAATATATGAATACAACTACAAAACACGTTCCACACAATTAAAACTAGATCTAAACAATTGGGAAAACATTAATTGCTCATGGGTAGGATGAGCTAACATAAAAAAATGACAATCCTACCTAAATTAATTTACTTATTCAATGCCATACCCATCCAACTACCAAGAAACGTTTTTACTAAATTAGAAAAAACTATAATGAAGTTCATTTGGAAGAACAAAATGATCAACAATATATCAAGGGAAATAAAGAAAGAATGTGGAGGAGGGGGGCCTAGCAGTACCAGATCTTAAACTGTACTATAAAGCAGTGGTCATGAAAACAATATGGTACTGGCTAAGAGACAGAGAGGAGGATCAATGGAATAGACTTGGGGTAAGTGACATCAGCAAGACAGTGTATGATAAACCCAAAGAGCCCAACTTATAAATGTTAAAAATGATAAAGGCTGCGATAATAATATAAATTAGTATTTTAATTAAAGCCATGCTGATAAAGTTATTAGACCACGCGCTTGTAAGAATTCAAAACCGCTCCTTTGCCATTATTGTCTCCTGTCTCCTCTCGAGTCTGCTGGCCAAGAGAGCCACTCCCTCCTAACCCAGGAGATTATAAACTCTTCCCTGCTTCGAGACATAGGCCTCCCGACACCCAAAGAACCGGAACCGGAAACCCGTTGGACCACGGGAAATGTAGTTTGATAATTTCCCCGTGTCCAGAAAATACATATATATATATATATATATATATATATATATATATATATATATATATATACACTTAAAGATCGCATCTCCCAAATTTCACTTTTACAATTCCCCATGAGGTACGACAAAAAAAAGTTTAGCCCTTTTTCTTCGCTGGACCTGTAAAAATAGACAACTTCTAAAATTTTCAGGAATTTGGGGATAAAAGAAATAGATGAACAAATGGTTAAAATTAGACGCATTGACAAAAAACCAATTTGGGGGCAGTCCCATATTGGTATAACAGTGTACAATTAAAACAATACATACAACTCAATTTCAACTCCCCATAGTTCAATCAACTGCACCCCAAAGTTCAAAGTTTGGTCTTCATGGTACAGTGAAGGCTTTTCAGACATCCCAAAAGTATTGGCATAGAACTGCTGCAATTATGCAGATCTTAGTCAGTCAAGTCTCTGACCATGTGCTTTCTTTAGCACTATTAACAGCTTCCATATTCCCTTTTCGTAGAATCAGACAGAAAGGCATTTAATCACAGTTCTATAGGCTCAGGTATTTGCTGTAGAATCAGAAAAAGGATAAATAATGATTATATATGTACTTCCAGTACAAGATGAGAAAAGGGAAAAATCAATTGCTCATTAGAAAAATGTTTAAAATATATATATATATATATAGCTTAGAACTAGAAGGGTTATGTTACCTAAAAATGAGATTCTCTGTGAGAGAAACTGGGTTTTACAGAGTAGCAGATTCACAATGCACATTCAAATAGAGTACCATTATTTCCAATAGCACATTTTAAAACAATAAACAGTGATGTTTAAAATTATATACTTTTTACAACTTTTAAATCTTGGCTAAGAGTTTCTCAACAAACCCTGTTATTGCTTCCATAGCAAAATCTGATATTTAAAAAAAAAAAAGAAACCTTCTGGTCTAGATTATCCTCAGATAAGAATATACAGGAGCTCCTTGGCTTCCTGTTTTAAAGAATCCTGGGTAGGAATGCTTCTACCCATTTAAGGCAACATTTTTTCTTATAATAAAATATATAAAAGCTTTATCCTTTAAGACAACAATTCTTTAGGATTTAAAGTAAAAGTTAAAAAATACCTCTTGTCAAATTACAAGGTAATATTCAAAGCATGGAAACTTTCAAGGTTCTTTGCAATTACCAAAACAGAATAGATTTTTAAAGACATGTGCTCTATAAGATGTTCATAGGTGGTACATATAACCGTATTGCTTCTGATACAGTAAGCTTTAAGTAAATTAGGAAATATAATAACATCATAAGCAGAAACTTCATTAGTGTAAAATGATTCAGTGCAACAGGAAAATCAACAAAATAAGCAAGATTAATTTACAAAACACTAATTAGCAAAAGGGGCAGCTGGGTGGCTCAGTGGATTGAGAGCCAGGCTTAGAGACTGGAGGTCCTAGGTTCAAGTCCGGCCTTGGACACTTCCAGCTGTGTGACCTTGGGCAAGTCACTTGACCCTATCGCACACCCTTACCATTCCTGGGCTAAGGACGGTCCCTAGCCTGGATGAAAAAGGAGGAGGGTTGAGTGTGGGGCTAGCAACCCCACCCTGTAAAAACTACATCTGCTAAAGAAACTGCAACCTAAAGTAGGGGCAGCTGGGCTAGCTCAGTGGATTGAGAGCCAGGCCTAGAGACGAAAGGTCCTAGGTTCAAGTCCGGGCTCAGACACTTCCCAGCTGGGTGACCCTGAGCGACCCATTGCCTACTGGTTGTGGCCCTATGCTCCTAGAATGGAGTCCCAGGATAAAAAAAAAATTAGCAAAATACAGTAAGATACAGTCTCCTTAAAAGTCATTCAGTTCTGAAAGGTTTTTTTTATAATCAGTCTTTGCTCAAAGTTCTGAGCAGGTATGGGGTGAAATTTCTTCCCCTGAGTTCAGTTTTTAATCACAAGCAAGTCTGAATAGGCCATTCAGCCCCATTAAGGGTAAACGCTAGGTCCACGTGGGGTCAGGTGTTTGGGCTCTGGGCTAGAGAAAAAGTTTTGTAGAAAATCCCACGTGTAGAGCTTGTGTGGGTGGCTAAATTAGGTCTTTAGAGAAACACATGGAAGGCTAGAAATAGGGAGAAAGGGGAATATACTACCCAAATATTTAACAGCAGAGCTGAAGCAGTCTCTGGAGGTCCAGATCTCCGCAAAGGCAGCAGCCGGGGGTCTTCCATGTTGGAGCTTGGGGTTGAAGTGGAACTAACAGAATTAGCAGCATCAGAGGCAAGAAAAGCGGCGATCACAGGGACTGGAACGCTGGCAGGCTTGTAGTCAGGAGATCAGCGGCAGGAAGGGAGGTCAACGGCAGAGACACACTGGCGGGGCTCTGGCATTTTAGTGTAAAGCCAAAAGCCCGAATCGGCTGGCCTGACCTCCCTCCCAAGGTGGTTTGGGCTGGACTGGCTGGCTGAGTCCCACCTGAGGCAAAAACGTGCTGTTGCTTTTACCAAAAGCATGGCAAGGAAAGTCACTTTCCCTTTAAAAAAAAATGCTCAAAAGAGCTGAGCCAGATGGCCAAAAAGCAGGCATGGCTATCATTAGGCTATCTGGAAGATTTAGAGTTCGAAATTCGACCTTCTGGTTTGCCAAATTATAAATATTAAAAATGATAAAGGCTGCTATAATAATATAAATTAGTATTTTAATTAAAGCCATGCTGATAGATAAAGTTATTAGACCACGCGCTTGTAAGAATTCAAAACCGCTCCTTTGCCATTATTGTCTCCTGTCTCCTCCTGAGTCTGCTGGCCAAGAGAGCCACTCCCTCTTAACCCAAGAGATTATAAACTCTTCCCTGCTTCGAGACGTAGGCCTCCCCACGCCCAAAGAACCGGAACCGGAAACCCATTGGACCATGGGAAATGTAGTTTGATAATTTCCCCGTGTCCAGAAAATACATACATACATACATACATATATATATATATATATATATATATATACACTTAAAGGTGGCATCTCCAAAATTTCACTTTTACAAACTTCGGGGACAAAAATCCACTATTTGACAAAAACTGCTGGGAAATTTGGAAAACAATACGGGAGAAATTAGGTTTAGATCAACATCTGACACCCTACACCAAGATAAATTCAGAATTGTTGAGTGACTTGAATATAAAGAAGGAAACTATAAGTAAATAAGCTGAACACACAATAGTACACCTGTAAGATATTTGGGAAAGGAAAGATTTCAAAAACAAGCAATAATTAGAAAAAATATAAAATGTAATAAAAATAATTTTGATTACATTAAATTAAAAAGGTTTTGTACAAACAAAAGCAATGTAACTAAAATTCAAGGGAAGCAACAAATTGTGAAAAAAATCTTTATAAGGAAAACCTCTGACAAAGATCTAATTACTCAAATGTATAAGGATTTTAATCAATTGTACAAAAAATCAATCCATTCCCCAATTGATAGATAGGCAAGGGACATGAATAGGCAATTTTCAGATATAGAAATCAAAACTATCAATAAGCATATGAAAAAGTATTCTAAATATCTTATAATTAGAGAAATGCAAATCAAAACAACTCTGAGGTACCACTTCACACCTAGCAGGTTGGCTAACATGACAGCAAAGGAAAGTAATAAATATTGGAGGGGGTGTGGTAAAATTGGGACATTAATGCATTGCTGGTGGAGTTGTAAATTGATCCAACCATTCTTGATGGCAATCTGGAATTACACGCAAAGGGCTTTAAAAGACTGTCTGCCCTTGGATCCAGTCATACTACTGCTGGGTTTATACTCCCAAAAGATAATTAGGAAATAGAGTTTTACAAAAATGTTTATAGCCATGCTCTTTGTAGTAGCAAAAAAAATTAGAAAATGAGGGGATGCCCTTTGATTTGGCAATGGCTAAACAAATTGTGGTATCTGTTGGTGATTGAATACTATTGTGGTAAAAGGAATAATGAACTGGAGGAATTCCATGTGAACTGCAACAACCTCCAGGAACTGATGCAGAGTGAAAGGACTAGAACCAGGTGAACCTTATATACAGAGAAAGATACACTGTAGCCCAATTGTATGTAATGGACTTCTCTACTACCAGCAATGCAATTATCAGAGACATTTCTGAGGGACTAAAGAACGCTATCCACATCCAGAGAAAGAACTGTGGGAGTAGAAACACAGAAGAGAAATAACTGCTTGATCCCATGGGTCGATAGGGATATGATTAGCGATGTAGACTCTAGATGATCACCGTAGTGCAAATACCAATAATATGGAAATAGGTCTTGTTTAATGACATATGTAAAACTCAGTGGAATTGTGCATTGGCTATGGGAGGGGGATGGGAAGAGAGGAAGGAAAAAACATGAATCATATAACCATGGAAACATTTTCTTAATCAATTAAATAAAATAAAAAAGATACAAGAGGAAAAAAAGAAGATGGGAAAATACATAGAGCCCCAGAAAAGTGAAGTGTTAGTAGAAAGTCCATTTCTCACAGGCAAGATGCCTGCCATATGAGTATTTCTCGGATTGCAGTAAATGAAGGAAATACGGGCCAAAAAGAGGTTAGTGACAAGGTCACACAGGTAATATGTGGCCAGGTGAGGACTTAGATCTAAATCCAACAGACCGCACACAGAATGTATACTTCACTGAAGTGCCACCAAATACTGACAAAGTGAATGGATTTGCAATTTGAGTTTTATTGTTGTTGTTGCCTTTTTATTTTTTTTTAATGCAGGAAGAGGGAGAATGAGCTCTCTTCCATTTAGTTATAACCTCTCTTTGCCTTTTGGAATATTTATTACAAGCATGCTAATAGGGATATTATTGAGTTGCTTTGGAGGACCAACAATTAAATTAACATTTCCAGACATTCCAGAAACTATGTGATTTCTAAGGACCATTTTTCTTAGTTCTTTCATCTGGTTTTCAGAGGGGACCCCCGATCCGATCCTCGGAGAAATTAATAACAATCAGCTTTTAACTCTTGCCTAGGGGTAGAGCTGAGTTGAACTTATAGGTGAGTGAGTGAATGAGTACAGCTTCAGTTAATTCATTTCTCTGTACGTGAACCTCATAGTAGGTCTCAAACAGTCATCTCTATCAGACATCTAGTCATGTGCTGGTCCACTAATCTAGCTCTTGATTAAGATATAAAAATAGGAATAATTGCCCTATGGCTCCACTGATTATCCTTATGACCACCCATATTAAAACTTCTTCCACATAGACTGATTGCCTATTGAATATGACCATCTTGGGGGAAGAGAACTTCCCACAGTTGTATGTGTTTTTCTGGTCCCTAGCACAGTGCAGGGAACATGGTAAACTATTAACAAGTGCTTCTTTCTCCCTGAGCTTCTTTTCCTCCCTTTTATTTTAAATAGGTAGCTAGGTGGTACAGTGAATAATGGGTCTGGAGTGAGGAAGACTTGAGTCCAAATCCAGCCTCAAATACTTATTAGCTACATGACTTTCAGCTATTCTCTTGACCACTCTATGTATGAGTTTTGTCAAATATAAATGGGGCTAATAATAGAACCTACCTCCCAGAGTTGATGGGACAATTAAATGCAACCTTTGTTATGCACTTAGCACAGTACCTAGTATATAGTAGATGCTTTTTCTTTCCTCCTTTCTTCCTTCTTTATTTTTTTCATTCATCCTTCTTTCCTTTTCTCCTTCCTTTCTAAATATACTACAAATTCTTTCCCCGACAGGAATTTCCCTATCAACATGGCCCCTCCAGGAGATTAATAGGAAAAGGAATTAGAAGAGTAGTCTCTGGCCATCTCCTCTAGAGATACTTCCCCTCTCTGTCATGTCATTTGTAGAGGTCTTTACCACACTTGTTCATGTTGTATAGGTCCTAATGACACAGAATCTCTCCATTATTCATTCTTCTTGAATCTCTTCATTTTTTCTCTTTTTAACTCTCATGCCAAACAACTAAATCCTTGGGTATGCTTTCTACAATCTCCCAGAAAAATAATCTGGCCATTTACCCAAACCAGATCTTTTCTTGTCTTTCATTCATCATTTTTTTGAGTCTAGTCATTTTATGAGTCTAGGGAGCTCTCCACACTGGGGTCTGTGAATGAATATGCAGGAAGTAGTCCTTGAAGGCCAGGGGGGATCCAATATCAGAGGGCTTACTCCCCTAGTTCCTTGTTCTCCTCATGTTAGACTCCATGTACTCAAGTACACAAGAGAGTCCTAGGATGGTCCAAGTGTAACTGCTAGCAAAAAAAAAAACTTGATGCTTCCTGATCCATTCAAATAGCTGTGAGAAAACTGTTTTTAGTCTTTCTTAATAGTAAGCTTAAGATATATGAATTTTAAAAAGATTTATGAATTCCCTCCTTTGTACTAACTCATCCCCTATAATTGCCATCAACAAATTAGCATTTATTGAAAATAGGTGCTGCCTTGTATACCAGTAGAGACCTCATCTTTAGTCTAGAAGCCAAGTATGCAAGGCTGAGGCCTTAAGACAAAAACAGATCTGTGTTGAAGTAAGGAAGACTTCCCTAGTTTTGTCCTACATCTCTTGTTTATCAGATTAATAACCAGGGAAGTTAATAGAAGCTTTATTATGACATAGTAGGCCATATATCCACCCTTCAGAACACAAGGACAAGATAATGATTTTTAATTTTGTAACCTAAGATTAATTGAAACTGTCATTGGAAAAGGCAGGGTGTTGAATACTAGGCAGCTTTGTGATAAAATGAGAAAATGTTAATATCTCTGTTAAAATGATTTAGCTCAATAAATTTGTTTGGCAGCACTGCAGCCTCCAAGGAGCAAGCACATTTGCATCTCTTTATGCTAATTATGGAATATGAAAACAAATGTGATTATATCTATTGCTGCAAGGAGGAGGTTTTGTGGTGAGGACTCAATGGGCATCAATACAACCTTCCTGTCACCTCCTCTATGATCAGACTCCCACTCATTTCTCATTCTCCAGCCTTATGTGCTTCAGGGAGACTTCATTTACTGACATCTAAATTAAAAATAAATCAATGAGAGGTGGCAGATTAAATGAGAAAAGGGGCCATGCTTTTTATCTATAGCAGAGATATGAGGAAGGTGGCTGGCAGAAACTTACATGGAGCCTACTTCTAAATCCCTCTGGATGAAAGGCACCATATTGTGCTGGACAGAAAGCTCTCCTTGGAATCAAAAGGATATTGACTTGTTCTTTTACAACCCTTTACATCCCAGTATCATAGAGTTAAAGCTGGAAGGGACTTTCACAGCCTTCTTGTACAATTGCCTCATTTTTTTCAGATGAGGAAACTGAGACTTGCATGAGACCACTGGCCACCCTGGCCTCAAATAATTGCCAGTTACATGACAAGGCAAGTTATCTGACCTCTATGAGACTCAGTTTCCTCTTCTTCAATATGGAAATAACAGCAATAAAAACATTAGTTATATTATCTCCAGGGTCTGCTTCACAGAGTTGTAAAAAGTGTTTAAAAGGTGTGTAAGAGAGAGAGAGACAGAGAGAAAAAGTGAGTTTTTCAAAGGTTAGGGTTAAATAAATGTTGGTGATTATTATTGTTAGTCATTAATAGTAACATTGAATATGAAAGATTTTTTCTCTATATTTATACAGAGAAACCCAACTTAGCCTGGAAAATTAGAGTTTACACTCAAGTGGACTTTTAAATGTGTGAAAGCCTGCCCACACACTCTAAGACTACAGAAGGAGAAGGGAACCTGGCCCAGGTATAAAATCTCTTTTCTCTGTGCTCAAATCACAAATGTTTCTTTGTGGCTTTTCTCTTTCTCCAACATTCACTGCCCAGCTTTGAAGGTGCTCCAACTGAGATTTAATTGTAGCCTCTGCCATCATCAACACTCTATGGGATACAGAACCCCCCTGGAGAATCTGCCTCACAGAGGAGGAAGAAAACAAGACATATCTTCTACAGTTCCCATTATTTACACTTATATTTTGGAGCTTTCCCCCCATGCACAGGGAAAAACCCAAATACTTATGTACATTCAGGAATATATAAAGCAAAAAGAAGACAATTTGAGATAAAAGAAATAGCAGCTGGAGAAATCAGGAAAGACTTCATGTAGAAGATGACAGTTGAACTAAGCCTTTAAGAAAACTAGGGATTCTCTGTAGTAGAGGTGAGGGCAGAACACATTCCAAGGGTAGGAGATAACCCAAATACAAAGACCTTCAGGTGGGAAATGCATATAAGAGAATCAATGACAAAACTTGTTTGGTTGGCCTGAAGAATAAATTGTTTTCCTATATCTAGGCCACTTCACGAAACTTTTTTTTCTCCTTTCCTAGGGCTCTCTCCCTGAAGGGAACCTAGAAATCACATGTGTCCTTTTTAAAAGTGGAAAACAAGCAGGCTCCCTCTCCCCTCTCAAATGGGCATGTGGAACTGAGTAATTATTCTCTTCTTCAATGAGAAGAATCTTAGGCAAGTGTACCAGGCTTGAACACTGTGTTACATTGGACAGAATAACTGATAGGAATAAACGTCTTTAATTAACTGTGCTGGAACATTGACACAGGATGTGTTTATGAATAACTCTTCCTGGAGCATTCATGCGCCCTTTCTCTTTCTCCCCCTTTATTCTCTTAATAGTAAGAAGACAAACATGATTTTTCAGTCACCATTTTTTTTCTCTCTGGGAAATCTTATTTTCTAGAAAATATTCAAGCTCTTCTTAAGATATTTTTTGGATCAACTTGGTGTTTGCTTCTTAAACACTGAGATTTTCACACAAGAATGATTGTCTCTTGGGCAATTTCCTTCCTGGTTGTCTTTCACTCGGGGTCCTTAGGTGTCTAATTGTTTTCTTTCTCTTTGATAGGAATATTTATTTAACTTTAGCAGCCACTTCAGTTCTCAAACAAATGGCCCACAGCTGACTGAAATGAGAGGAAAGGTGGTTTTTCTGAGAATCCCCTAGAGAAATTGATTCAATTCCACTTCTGCCTATGAACAATGTATGGCTGACACCTTTAGAGAGCATGCCCAAGACAAAATCAAGAGCAATGTTATCTGCATACCCAGCATCTTGTCATCTTAATTTCTTGGAAACTAAGGTAGTTCCCAACAAGTGAAGAATGTCTTTAAAATTCTGGCATATAGATATAATGGTTTATTATTGTTCTATAAGAAATAAGGAAAGGGATAGGTTCAGAGAAACTTTGGAAGATGTATAAATTGAGGAAGAGTAAATTAAACAGGACCAGGAAAGAATTTCTATAACAACCTCGTAACAAGAAATAACTTTGAAAGTTTTAAGTACTTGGATCAACACAATAACCAACTATAATTCCAGAAAATAATAATGTAGCATACTACCTACCTCCTGACAGAGAGATGATAGACTCAAGCTGCAGAATGAGAAATACATTTTTTTGGACATGGCCAATATTGTGATTTGTTTTGCTTGACTATATATACATATATATATATATGTTAGAATGACTTTATTTTTGTTTTCCCCATGGGGAATGGAGTGAAGATTTGAGAGAAAGAAAAAAAGAAAATTAAATTTTAAAAGATATACAAATATTGGGAGTTGTTGTTTTTGTAAACTGCTTGGAGTATGTAATTTTAAATATTTGGCAACCACTACTCTAAACCACTATAAATATCCCATCATTAAACTACTGAATAGACTTCAATTTAACTTTCCTTACTGTAACTCTACATGTATATTTCTGCTTTTCTATTTAATCTCACTAAGTCTTCCAAACTACATTGGGAGTTATTCTTTTAAACGCATGACTTATGGGCTTTGAAATTACCTTCTGATCATTTTGACATGTCTTTCTCATTCTGAAATTCCTGGGTTGCCAGCTACAGATATATTTCAGTAAATCTAAATGGACCATTCGACTTCAATTTCATAATCTAGGCACGTGGGAAGAAGGTTTGCTTATGAAATCCTCCCACAATGATTCTGATACTTAAATCATCATTTCCAAAGCAAATTTTCTTAAGTCAAATAAACAGCAGAGCTCAGAATATAACCAAGCCTTCAACAAGGAGTTCCAATTCTTTGCCAAAACAGACTTCAAATTCTTAATCCCTTGTCCAAAAAAATTGGCCCAAGTATTGACATTTTCCACCAAGCAAGCCACATAGACACAAATGTTTTTCATTTACTCTACTCCAGGGATATACAACCCAAATAAAAAATTTCCTGAATATCCTAAATACCAGATGCAATTTGGAATCCAAAAGATTCATAATGTTAGGCAGGAAACATTATAATACACTCACAGCACTGCAGCATTTCTGGCCTAAAGTGTGGAATGTAAACCTCATGAGATCATTCCAAACAATTGCAGAGGCTACTCTCTGACCCAGGACCAGATCATTTCCCTCTTTGCCTTAATTGAGGTCCAGCCCTAGACTGCCCACAACCTGTACTGTCATTATTGTGAAGTCAAGAATCTCTCAGCAAGGAATCTATGACAATTACCTGTACTGTAGTACACCAAGAATAGGGCCATGGGATAACTATTATGAGAGAGAAATTGGAAGAATGTTGTCTACTTTGCACAGGAAAAGGAAGGAAGGACTTTTTAAGTGCCTACTATGTAGCAGGCACTCAGCTAAGTGTTTTACAAATATTATTTCATCTGATCCTCACCACAGCCCTGGGAGGAATGCTGTTATTTCCATTTCATAGATGTGGAAATTGAGAAAGACAATGGTTGAGTGACCTGACCAGAGTCACACAACTAGTAAAAGTGTGAGGCCAAATATGAACTAAGGCCTTCATGAGCCACCAGAGAATCCTCTTTAGGTAGACTTAGTGAATCCAACAAACCTCACAAATAAGATTTCCTATTTGACATACTAAGCCCCTTGGCCTCTGATCATAGATTTGAATTAAGCTGAATCATGGCCATATCACCTTTAACACCTAAATTCAGGAAATGATCCTGCAGTCTTACCTAGTGAGTAACTAGATGCACAATCACCAACATGCAATGCTATTTACCATGGGAAATATGTGGCCTCGGGCATGCTGCTTAAGCTCCAGACCTCAGTTTCTTCATCTGTAAAATAATGGTCCCTTTCAGCTCTAAATCTAGAATCATATGAACCTAAAATTGGAAAAACAGTCTTTCAGAAAGCCTTTTAATCAATTGATCTGAGTCCTGGCCCAATTTATTCCTTGGAATCACATGAGGAATCCTTGGAGTAAGAAAGTAAAAATCAACACTTTAAAATGCCACTTCCCATGTCTAGTCATAGATATACAGAAGCTATTCCAGATGTACCCAGGCTATATCTCAAATAGTCTCAAATAATTTCTCAAAAATGATTTGGTATTTAATGAGTTTTTTAGATTGTTTTTTTTTTTGATGTTTGATCAAACTTTAATCACTCCATAGCACCTGCTTTAGCCACCAAATTGTTCTCGTCCACCCATTCTTTTTTTTTTTTAATTAATTTATTTATTTATTTATATGTTTTTTTAACATTTATTAATAATCATTTTTAACATGATTACATGTTTCATGCTCCTATTTTCCCCTTCACCCCCCGCACTCCCCCCACCCATGGCCGACGCACTTTTCCACTGGTTTTGTCATGTGTCCTTGATCAAGACCAATTTCCCAATTGTTGGTGGTTGCATTGGTGTGGTAGTTTCGAGTCCACACCCTCAATCATGTCCGCCCCGACCCATGCGTTCAAGCAGTTGCTTTTCTTATATGTTTCCTCTCCTGCAGTCCTTCCTCTGAATGTGGGTAGCGTCTTTACCATAAATCCCTCAGAATTGTCCTGGGTCATTGCATTGCTGCTGGTACAGAAGCCCATTACATTCAATTTTACCACAGTATATCAGTCTCTGTGTACAATGTTCTTTTGGCTCTGCTCCTTTCGCTCTGCATCAGTTCCCGGAGGTCTCTCCAGTTCGCCTGGAACTCCTCCAGTTTATTATTCCTTTTAGCACAATAGTATTCCATCACCCGCATATACCACAGTTTGTTCAGCCATTCCCCAATTGAAGGACATACCCTCCTTTTCCAGTTTTTTGCCACCACAAAAAGCGCAGCTATAAATATTTTTGTACATGTCTGTTTATCTATGATCTCTTTGGGGTACAAACCCAACAATGGTATGGCTGGGTCAAAGGGCAGGCATTCTTTTATAGCCCTTTGAGCATGATTCCAAATTGCCAGCCAGAATGGCTGGATCAGTTCACAACTCCACCAGCAATGCATTAATGTCCCAATTTTGCCACATCCCCTCCAACATTCATTACTCTCCCCTTCTTTCATTTTAGCCAATCTGCTAGGTGTGAGGTGATACCTCAGAGTTGTTTTGATTTGCATTTCTCTAATTATTAGAGATTTGGAACACTTTCTCATGTGCTTATTGATACTTTTGATTTCTTTACCTGAAAATTGCCTATTCATGTCTCTTGCCCATTTATCAATTGGGGAATGGCTTGATTTTTTATACAATTGCTTTAACTCCTTGTATATTTGAGTGATTAGACCCCTGTCGGAGTTTTTCGTTATAAAGATTTTTTCCGAATTTGTTGTTTCCCTCCTGATTTTGACTACATTGTTTTTGTTTGTACAAAAGCTTTTTAGTTTAATATAATCAAAACCATTTAATTTACATTTTGTAATTTTCTCTAACTCTTGCTTGGTTTTAAAGTCTTTCCTTTCCCAGAGATCTGACAAGTATACTATTCTGTGTTCACTTAACTTATTTATAGTTTCCCTCTTTATATTCAAGTCATTCACCCATTCTGAATTTATCTTGGTGTAGGGTAGATTGTTTTTTTATATACTGGATCTCCCCATTTCATTCAGAATAGAAGTGCAGACTACTCATAGACTTGGATCCATTTGATTGGCAGAGTAGTTTTGATCTGCTGTATCTCCCAACAGGGATGGTTTCAAACAGAACTTCTTAGACTTGATGTGGAGTATTACTCTCCTCCCAGTAAATGTTTTACTTATCCATTTATTAGAACCATGCATTTATTTTTTTCATTTGTTTAAGATTGATGAAGCATTCTGTTCTCCAAAAAGAAATTATTAGGAAGATGCACAAATATAAAGAAACAAGTTTCTAGTTAAAGTGGGCCTAATCATTCATTAAGCAAAAAGTTCGTATCCTAAATGAAGAAAGAAGTTAACAAACACTTATTAGGCACCTATTATCTGTTCTAAATGCTTCATAAAGATCATCTCACTTGATTCTCACAATAATCTTTAGAGGTAGTAATACCTATGATGCTGATTTTGCCAATGAAGAATGGAGAGATAGAAGTTAATTTGCCATAGGGTCATGCAGTTGTCTGAGGCCAGATTTGAACTTGGGTCTTCCTGACTTCTAGCCTGGTACTCTATCCATTGTGCCATTTACTTGTCTCTAGAGAGATAGTGTGATTTAGCAGGAAGCATGACAGAGAGCAGGTCATTCCTGATCCCCTTCCAGATCGATCTACATCCTAGCTATGTAAATGCTTCATCGGTTTTTTTTATTCTAAAAAAGGAATGATAATCATTGCCTCATCTAACTCACAAGATTGTTGACTCTGGAGGTCAGTAGACTTGGGGTTCATATACTCCCTATGATACTTTGACTTCCTTAGCCTCAGTTATTCCTTAGTTTCTGAAATTCTACCCAACTTCATATCTAGGATCCTAGTAATCCCTACAGTGCTATGGAACAGAAGTGAAAATCATCTCTTTGACCCAGCAGTATCACTATTCATTCTGTAACCCAAAGAGATGATAAATAGAGGAAGAGTACCTACTGGTACAAAAATATTTTTAGCAACTCTTTTTCTGGTGGTAAAGAATTGGAAACTGAGGAGGTGTCCATCAATTGGAGAATGGCTGAACAAGCTGTGATATATGATTGTAATGGAAAAACTATTGAATCATAAGAAATGATGAATAAAATAAGTTCAGAAAAATCTGGAAAAAGTTATTGAACTGATTCAAAGTGAAGTGAAAAGAAACAAAACAATACATACAGTGACAGAAATACTGTAGGATGATCGACTATGAAGGATTAAACTATCAGTAAAGCAAGGTTACAAGATAAAACCAAGGGACTCATGATGAGAAATATTATTGACAACCAAAGTAGGAACTTTTAGTGTCTGATTGCAGATCAAAGCATGCCATCTTCCACTATATTTCCTTTATGAGTTTTTTATTACATGGTGTATGTATCTCATGGCACAAAAAATATAGAAATATGTATTGGATAACAACATACAGATAACGTATATTGGACTATTTATTGTCTCAGAAAAGAGGGGGAAGGAGAGAGTGAGGGCAAGAATTAGAATCTCAAAGTGTCAGATAATAACTGTCAAAAATCATTTATACATGTTCCGGGTTAAGATGGCGGCAGAGTAAGAAGCAGCTCTTAACCTCTCCTGACCAAAACACGCAAAACTCCTCAAAGGGACATAAAAACAAGTCCAGACGAACGGAGGAACCCCACAGCAGGGCACAGCATGGAAGGTACGTGGAATTGAGGCATTTCCATGCTATAAAGGGGTGAAACAGATCTCACTAAATCGCGAGCTGAGCAACCACACCACCCCCACCCCCTCCACACACAACACCTATAGCACCGAAGCCAGTTAAAAAGAAATAGAGCAAGTTTGGGGCACCCATCGAGTCATTGGCAGCTCCGGGGCCTGTTCCTGAGAGCAGCAAGATTCAGGACCCCCAAAAGCTAAAGAAAACACACGAACTCTGAGCGCGGGAGTAGGGCCCAGAGAGTGGACATAGGGCGCAGAGCTTGGGCTCAGAGTGCAGGCGCAGGTGGAGGCGTAGGTGGAGGCAGACACAGCCATAAGCTAAAGCTCTGAAACCCTGAGTGGGGAACCAGTGCAGACAGGTATACGACTGTGGAAGCAGCGCCCTGAGACTTGTAAAGAAAACTCCGGCAGAGGATCAAGCAAGGGGGTCCACCAGGGGGCTTGACCTTGGAAAAAACCAGAACTCAAACCTCAGGAGCCAAAAGACCGCAGACAGACCTTGAGCGTGAGGATAAAGCTGAGAAGCTGCTGGGCTAATGATGGCTACAAAGTCTCAGGAAGTTCAGAAGAGAAAGATTAACAAGAAAAAGAAGTCTTTAACACTCGACAACTTTTACACAGAGAAAATTCAGACAACCGAGCAAACAGAGGAGGAGAACAAACAAGCATCCGGACCCTCCTCAAATAAGGAAAACTCCTCACAAGCTATGGAAGAGTTCAAAACTGAGATTTTGAGGAAAATGGAAGGGATCTGGAAAGAAAATAACAGTTTAAAAGATAGAATCTTGCAATTGGAAAGTGAGGCTCAGAAACCAAATGAACTGATAAGCAAATTGAACACCAGAAATGACCAGATTGAAAAGGAATACCAGAAGATTATAGCTGAAAACCAGAAGATTATAGCCGAAAACCAAAAGATCATAGCCAAAAACCGAAAGATTATAGCCAAAAACCAATCCCTAAAGGCTAGAAATGAGCAATTAGAAGCTAATGATCTCTCAAGACAACAAGAACAAATAAAACAAAGTTAAAAGATGGAAAAAATAGAAGGAAACATGAAATATCTCAATGAGAGAGTGACAGACCAAGAAAACCGGTCTAGAAGAGACAATTTGAGAATAATTGGTCTTCCAGAAAAACCAGAAATTAATAGAAACTGGACTCCATACTAACAGAAATAATTCAGCAAAATTGCCCTGAAGTCCTACAACAAGAGGGCATTATAGACATTGAAAGGATTCATAGAACACCTGCGACATTCGATCAAGAAAAGAAAACACCCAGAAATATAATTGCAAAATTCAAGCGTTTCCAAGCAAAAGAAAAAATCTTACAAGAAACCAGAAAGAAACAATTCAAATATCAAGGAGCACCAATCAGGATCACACAGTATCTGGCAGCCTCCACGCTAAAAGATCGCAAGGCTTGGAATATGATATTCAGAAAGGCAAGAGAGCTAGGCCTGCAACCACGGATCAACTATCCATAAAAATTGACTATATATTTCCAGGGGAAAGTATGGGCATTCAACAAAATTGAAGAATTCCAGGTATTTGCACAGAAAAGACCAGGGCAAAATAGAAAGTTTGATATCCAACCACAAAAATCGAGAGAAACATGAAAAGGTAAATAAGATATAGAGGGGAAAGAAAGAAAACTTATAATTTTTAAATTTGCCTTTTTAGGGGCCTCAGTGAGATCTAATTATCTGTATTCCTATGTAGAGAAATGTTATGTATAATTCTCTGTAGTGAACTCTATTCACTATTATAGTATTCACTATTATAGTAATCAGAAGAATAATTCACAGGGTGAGGGTGGAACACTAAATAATCTAAGATGACATGGGGGATGGGAAAGAGGGGGTGAAGAGCAAGGGACACCAAGAGAAACTTGAGTGAATAAGAAAAATAGGATATTCTATTACACACAAAGAGGGAATGGGAAGGAGAGGGGACAAATACTATTATAAGAAGGAGAGGAAGAGAGCATTAAGACAAAAACTGCTGGGAAATTTGGAAAACAATATGGGAGAGATTAGGTCTAGATCAACATCTCACACCGTACACCAAGATAAATTCAGAATGGGTGAATGACTTGAATATAAAGGGGGAAACTATAAACAAGTTAAGTGAACACAGAATAGTTTACTTGTCAGATCTGTGGGAAAGGAAAGACTTTAAAACCAAGCAAGAGTTAGAGAAAATTACAAAATGTAAATTAAATGGTTTTGATTAAATTAAACTAAAAAGTTTTTGTACAAACAAAAACAATGTAGTCAAAATCAGAAGGGAAACAACAAATTGGGAAAAAATTTTTATAACGAAAAACTCTGACAGGGTTCTAATTACTCAAATATACAAGGAGTTAAAGCAATTGTATAAAAAATCAAGCCATTCCCCAATTGATAAATGGGCAAGAGACATGAATAGGCAATTTTCAGGTAAAGAAATCAAAAGTATCAATAAGCACATGAGAAAGTGTTCCAAATCTCTAATAATTAGAGAAATGCAAATCAAAACAACTCTGAGGTATCACCTCACACATAACAGATTGGCTAAAATAAAAGAAGGGGAGAGTAATGAATGTTGGAGGGGATGTGGCAAAATCGGGACATTGATGCATTTCTGGTGGAGTTGTGAACTGATCCAGCCATTCTGGCTGGCAATTTAGAACTATGCCCAAAGGGCTATAAAAGATTGCCTGCCCTTTGATCCAGCCATACCATTGCTGGGTTTGTTCCCCAAACAGATCATAGATAAACAGACTTGTATGAAAATATTTATAGCTGTGCTTTTTGTGGTGGCAAAAAAACTGGAAAATGAGGGAATGTCCTTCAATTGGGGAATGGCTGAACAAATTGTGGTATATGCGAGTGATGGAATACTATTGTGCTAAAAGGAATAATAAACTGGAGGAATTCCATGCAAATTGGAGAGACCTCCAGGAAGTGATGCAGAGCGAAAGGAGCAGAACCAGAAGAACATTGTACACAGAGACTGATATACTATGGTAAAATCAAATGTAATGGGCTCCTGTACCAGCAACACTGCAATGACACAAGACAGCTCTGAGGGATTTATGGTAAAGATGCTACCCACATTCAGAGGAAGGACTGCAGGAGAAGAAACATATAAGATAAACAATTGCTTGAATGCATGGACTGAGGCGGACATGAATGGGAAATAGACCCTGAACAAGGACACTTGTTACAACCAGTGGAAATGTGTGTTGGCCATGGGTGGGGGGGAGAGCAGGGGGTGAAGGGGAAAGTAGGGGCATAAAGTATGTAAACAGATTAAAAACGAATATTAATAAATGTCTTAAAAAAAAAAAAGAAGAAGTGAGATTGGAAGAACCATAATTCTAATCCTATGACATACTCAAAAAAAAAAAAAAAAAGAATGCCTGCCCTTTGATCCAGCCATACCATTGCTGGGTTTGTACCCCAAACAGATCATAGATAAACAGACTTGTACGAAAATATTTATAGCTGCACTTTTTGTGGTGGCAACAAACTGGAACAGGAAGGTATGTCCTTCAATTGGGGAATGGCTGAACAAACTGTGGTATATGCGGGTGATGGAATACTATTGTGCTAAAAGGAATAATAAACTGGAGGAGTTCCAGGTGAACTGGAGAGACCTCCGGGAACAGATGCAGAGCGAAAGGAGCAGAGCCAGAAGAACACTGTAAACAGAGACTGATATACTATGGTAAAATTGAATGTAATGGACCTCTGTACCAGCAGCAATACAGTGACCCAGGACAATTCTGAGGGATTTATGGTAAAGACGCTACCCACATTCAGAGGAAGGACTGCAGGAGAGGAAACATATAAGCAAAACAACTGCTTGAACGCATGGGTCAGGGTGGACATGATTGAGGGTGTGGATTCGAAACTACCACACCAATGCAACTATCAACAATTTGGAAATAGGTCTTGATCAAGGACACATGACAAAACTAGTGGAAATGTGCATCAGCCATGGGTGGGGGAAGTGTGGGGGGGTAAAGGGGAAAGTAGGAGCATGAATCATGTAACCATGTTAAAAATGAATATTAATAAATGTTTAAAAAATTATTTATACATTTAATTGAGAAAAAATTAGTCTTAAAAGGGGGACTTAGCCTTTTAAGGATTAAGTTCAATTGGGCAATATTCTTGGGAATGCAGAGTAGAAAAAAATCTACTTTTTTCAGAGGATTTTGGAGAGAACTAGCATCATTAGACATAAAATTTCTGAAGCACTATTTAAATGAGGAAAAATAGAATCAGTTCTAAAAGTGAGTGCCCAAAATACAATTAGGGAAATGTTTCAGCAATGAGCTGAAACAGAAATACGCAACACTTCCACGACACTGGAGGCTTTTCATAACTCTTGGTGTCATTTTCTAAGTAAATATTCCCACTGTATTTCCAAATGAAAATCATGACATGAACCGTCAGCTTCTTGCGGAGAGTTTTGCTTCAGGGAGCTTCAAGTGAAGAGAAATTATGCAATTCAAAGCGATGTCCATAGAAGCCAAAAAGTATTTGTATCAATGAAAACTGGGAGAAAGGTTAATGTATTTTTCTGAAAAACACAGGAGATGATGGTAAATTCTGGACCTGCCTCACCAGAAATCCCATAGGATGCTGGGAAGGGACCACCACCCTCTCCAAATTGCAGCCAATTTTCCTTTCTTAATAGTGATTGCTGACACTTTTATCCATTCAGCTTGTCAAAGCTCAAAGCATTTGCATATACTATATTTTAAATCCTTAAAACAAAAGTGAGTTACTTAGCACAAATATTACTATCCCATACAGGAAACTCAGGTTCAAATGCTTCTTCTAGCCTTTGTGACTGAAATAAAATCTCTCTCTTTGTGTGTCTACCTCTCTGTCTGCCCCACCCCACCTCTCTCTCTCTCTCTGTCTCTCATTTCTCTAATATGTAAAGTAAAGGGTTATACTATACAAAATAGACTTATTTAAAAATTTTCAGATGCAATTCTCTTTTGTATTTTTGTTACCATTTATTCTTATTTTTTACAATGTAACATAATACAATAAATAACATTACAATAATATAATACATAAATGTGATAATTTAAAATAAACATGTTTATCCAAGAGAAAAAAATTCTCATATTAGCTATGTCAAAAATCTATGTCTCATTCTTTTATTATTATTGTATTATTTTTGAAACATGGAAATCTTTGTGTTTATTGTTTCAAAGGCACCACATTCTTCTGATGTCTCAAGTTCATAGTCTGGGTATGATCCTGGATTCTCACTATCAAGTTAGGAGGCTGAGGTTTCAGAGATACTATGATTTTTTCCCAGTCCAAAGTGGAAACTGAGGCCAGCTCTCTACTGATTCTAAATCCAACAGCCTTTCCACTATGCCCTACTTGAATTCATTGTAACAATGATCTTTGTGATGCTGAGAATTTATTCACCAGAGCACATCTCAACCCATCCATGAATTTTCATCCTGAAGAATTCCTGTCTGTATCTTTAAATGAATCCTTCAAAGAAAATTTATTCCGTGTGTTAGGTATCATATTTTGTTACACTAGGACAATATCCAGGCTGTTGATCTGTTAGCTTCTGGTCACTCTTCCTGCTAGACCATTTGTTTTTTATGATCATGAATGTACCCTGAACTAAGAGTTAGGATATCTGGATAAAAAATCCTCTCCAGGAATTGACAAGCTGAATAAATAAATGGGCAAACAGATGAATGGATGAATGAATGAATGAATGAATGAATGAATGAATGAATGAATATGAATGAGAAAAGTTGTGAGACTGTGGAAGAGAACAGAGTGACTAGTACTTCCCATCCTCTGAACACTGCCACTTCTATTCTCATGGCCCACAACCATATTCACTCTTCTGGGCTGCCATGACACACTTCTGTCTCAGGTTGAATAGCAGTTTAGGACTCTGTGCCTGCCTTAGAACTGCAAATAGAAGCAAAGAAAGGAATGAATATATGGTACCCAGAGATATCCAGCAGGCCTGCTTACCTGAATGGCAGCCAGGTTCTTTTGCTCTGGGGTGGGTGCTTCATGAACAAAGCGCAACCAGTTGGAGAAACGTGGATTGCTGGCATCCAAGACATAGAGGACTTGGCCCTTACTTCCACGCACCTAGAACATAAAAGAGAAAAGTATATCTTTGTTTCCTATATTAATTAGCATAAGCAAGTTGAAGCTAATTTAGCATGAAGAAAATCACACAGAAATAGAGATTACTAATGAAATAGAGATCGTTAATTTATTTCTATCAGTAAGTTTTGAGTGGATAGGGCTAGAAGCTAGGAAGTGAGTAGGGTGTGAAAGATTTTATTAGGCTAAGAGAGAAATAATATTTTATTGAAGAAACAATAAAGATTCTTTAGAGTTTATTGAGTAGAGGAGTCATGTAGTCAGATCGAACTTTAATAAAATTTACTTTGGCATCTTTGGGTTAGGTGGACTGGAGAGAAGGAGACCAATCAGGAGGCCACTGCAATTGTCCAGGAAAGAAGTACTAAGGGCCTACATTAAGATGATAGTCATATGCAAAGTTGGGAGACTAATGCTTTGCTGGTGGAGTTGTGAATTGATCTGACCATTCTGGGGCACAATTTGGAATCATGCCCAAAGGACTTTAAAAGAATGCATGCCCTTTGAACCAGCAATATCACTACTGGGTTGGTATCCCAAAAACATAAAAAAAAATCTTGGAAAGTATCTATTTGTACAAAAATATTTACAGCTAAGCTTTTTGTGGTAGCAAAAAAATTGGAAAATGAGGGGGTGTCCTTCAATTGGGGAATGACTGAACAAATTGTGGTATATTATGGTGATGGAATACTATTGTATTATAAGGAATGATGAATTGATGGATTTCTATTAGAACTGGTGAGACCTATATGAACTGATGCAGAGTGAAATAAGCAGAACTAGGAGATCATTATACACAGAAACTGTCATTGCGAGACAATCAAAAGTGATTAACTTTGCTACTAATAGTGATACCATGATCCAGGACAAATTCCATGGTACTTATGAGAAAAAAATGCTATCCACATCTAAAGAAATAACTGAGGCAGTAGAAATCCAGAAGAAAACATGATTTATCATTTATTTATATGGGTATGTGATTTGGGGTTTTGGTTTTAAAGGATTACTCTTGTACAAAAATGTATAATATGGAAATGGGTTCAAGTGATTTATATATAAAACTCAGTGGAATTGCTTGTCAACTCCAGAGAAGTGGGGAGGAATGAGGGGAGGTAGAAAACATAAATCATGTAATCATGGAAAAAATTTAGAAATAAAAAATTTAATAGAAAAAAGGATGATGGAGGGAATGGAAATGTAAGATTGAAAACCAAAGGGATGATACTAATGGGGAAGTTGAAGAGAGAAGTGGGTTTTTGAGGACAGATGAGTTCTAATTGGACATGTTTGGTTAGAGGTATCTGTTGAACATCCAGGTTGTAGGACTCCCATGGAACTAGTACACAACAGATAGACTGGGGATAGTTATCTGTATGCATCCTTATATGCATGTATGTATACACATAAATGTGTGAATTATATATATGTAAATACAAAAATTATATATGTGCATTTATGTATATATGATCAACATCAGGATGATAATTAAATCTATGGGGAAGAGTTTATAAATCACTAAGAATAAGGGGGAGGAGGCAAAAGAGAACTAAGACTAGAGATACCCTGAAGAATAGCTGTACAGTTAAGGTGAATGATATAGATGAAGGTACGGCAAAGGAGACTAAGGAATAGTCAAATAGGTAAGAGGAAAATTGAGAACAATGTCAACAAAAATTCAGAGGCTGAGAGTATAAACAAGAGAGAGTAGTCAATCATGTCAAAATGCTGAAGAGGTATCAAAAAAGATAAAGACAGATATAATATTTTTCCCTTAAGAGGTCACTGGAAGAGGCAGCAAGGTAGCTCAATGGACAAACAGCCAGACTGGGAGATGGGAAGTAATAGTTCAAATCTGGCCATACACATGTCCTAGCTGTGTGACCCTGGGCAAGTCACTTAACCCCCATTGCCTAGCCCTTAACACTCTTCTGCCTATACACAGTATTGATTCCAAGATGGAAGGTCAGGATTAAAAAAAAGAAAAAGAGGTCACTAGTAACTTTGAGGACAGCAGTTTCAGTTGAAGGATAAAGACAGAAGTTTGGGTGGGAGTGCAATAACTGAAGGGGGAAATCCTAAAAAAGATGAGATGGACTAGAATCAAACACTCAAGTACAGGGCTTGGTAAAAGGGCATCCTCATTATCAGGGATTGGAATAAAAGAAGAGAGAATAAGGGATGATGTCAAGTAGTTTTGAAATAAAAAAGAGGAAGCTCAAGCCTCTCTTTTATCAGGAAAGTGTGAAGCAATGTTGTTAGCTGAGGTAATAGGAAGAGAAGGATTGAGAAGAGAAAAGAATGCCTTCAAAATCTTCTATGGAGAGTGGGATAGAGAATCAGTTGGGGAAGAATAAAATCTTCCATCCCGTCTAACCATCCACTCCAGCTATGTCCTTGCCTTCCATGTTTCAACTGTTCCCTCCAGATTTTCTGAGATGTGTGACTTATTCCTGGTGTCTTATTCCACTCATCTTTGGAGCTTCCATGCTGTAGTTATACTGTTTGGATTACCAAATCTGACCATCGCAAATGCACTGCTTGTATCTAGCTGGCCCTAAAGCTTCAGAACATTCTTCACATCACAACCATCCTTCAACCCTGACTACCATCTTGCCACATATTTTGTTGCTACCTCTAGACCAGTAGTGTCAAACTAAAAAAATACCACTGATTACTGAATTAGAAAATCACAAATTAACATGAATTATGTTGTACCACTTTTAAAAATTTTTCTAATTACACTTTAACCTAGTTCAGGTTGCACTAGTAATTTTGCAAGCTACACCTCAAAGAGTTTGCCATCTCTGCTCTAGACCAACTGGAACACTCTACATCATTTTTCTTTCTGAAGAGTGATCAAAACAATTTGTGATTGCTTCTGGAAAGAATGTGTGAATTGTGTATCAGATGTCTCCATTTACCATTCCTCTAACTTCTTCTCAAACTCATATATAGTGGACCCTTACTAGAATGTATGCTCCTTGAGGGGAGGGACAGCCTTGCATATATATTTGTATCTTTAAAGATTATCACAAAACTTGGCACAAAACAAGCTCAAGGGAAATGATTTTATTCATTCATTCATGCCCAGAGTCACAAAATCACTTTATTTCAGATGAAAGACTTAAACCTCAGAATTAGAAATCAAGACTAGCTCTCTCATGCTCACTCTGGGTGCATCTGATTATTTATTTGCTCTAGGAGAATACCTAAGAGCAAAGGAAAAGACTGCAGATGTTGCCCAACAAAGGTGATAGAAGGACTAAGTGTTGTCCCTTATAGAGGGAACCATCCTTGCACCACCTATTCAGAACCATGGGTTTTAGAGTTGGAAGAGAAAGGATTATCTAGAACAACCCCTCATTTTTCAGAAAGATAGCTGCAAATATTTGCAGAAAAAAAGAAATAGACAAAGATTAAATAATTCAGGACTTTGGGAAATATATCACAAGCCTGGCAAAGATGCATGATACTGTATTAATCCAGGGACTTATTATTATTATTATACTGATATCTACAGAAGAATTCTCTCCCATTCCCTCTCTCTATGTCTCTCTGTCTCTGTCTATCTGTCTGTCTGTCTATTGTTCTGCCTGTCTATCTGTCTGTCTGTCTATTGTTCTGCCAAAAACAGAATGGCTAACATTTTAACTTGCTTTAGTGATCATTTCTTCCTTTCAATAGTGGGTGAACTAAAAAGGGGACATTCTGAAGCTAATTCTCTCTAACAAAGAGGAACTGGATGTTAGGTTGGAAGTGATGGCAATAGTTGAAATTCATTACTCATTTTTGAGAGAAAGAGAAAAGCCAAATCCAAGATAAAAATGGTCAAAGAATATGACCAGCCCCCTTTCAAATGAAAAAAAAAAATTAAACTCTCAACAACCATATGAAATTGTTCCAAATTAATACGAGATGTGCAAAATAAAACAGCTACATCATCCTAGCAGATTGGCAAAGATAACAAAATATAATGATAATTATTAGAAGTGCTGTTGGGGGACAGAGATATCCATACACTCTTGGCTGTGTGGTTAATAGATAACAGTCCTGGAAAATAATTTGGAACTATACTCCAAAAAGTCATTAATCATTCAAACCCTTTGATAAGCACTGAAACTCATATACACACACACACACACACACACACACACACACACATATGTATGTATATATATATGTATATATATTCCAAAAAGGATAAAGTCAGAAGGAAAAGATCCAAATGCATAAAATTCCTTATGTTGGCACCTTTTTTAATTATAGCAAAAACCTGGAAATAAAAGTGGGAAAACTCAGTTGCAGAATTGCTAGTGAAATATGATATATGTGTAATGAGATATTATTGCCCAATATGAAAATCCTAAGGGATGGATTCAGAAAGGAAGACTTCTACGAACTGACACAAAGTGAAGGGAGTAGAATAGTTCACAATGACTATTAAAATGTAACAGAAAACACCTCTGAAGTACTTGTTTACTCTGACCTAAATTATAATTCCATAAGACTGCTGATGAGACATGATCCCCTTTTCTTGGCAAAAGGATGATAGACGAAGAGATTTAGAATGTAACATGCATTTGCAGGCATGAATGATGGGTGGATTTGTTTTGTTTGACAATATTTATGTTAGAATGGAGGATTTCTGTACTGAAGAGAAAAAACTGGTAAGTAATGACAGAGATATTAAAAAAGGAGAAAAGAAAGAAAAGAGCAAATAATATATATATATATAGAACAGAAGTACATTCAGAAAGAGACAGACAAGCAGGGGGGCTTTGTTATGATCCTGTGAAATTTTATAAGTGTGTGTGTGTGTGTGTGTGTGTGTGTGTGTTAAAGACTATTTAATAGAACTCTATGGTTTTGCATATAATCTTCTTTCTTGTTTTTCATTATAATAAAATATTTGTGCATGTTGTGCCAAAGGTATCATCATGCTTCCAATGTCTTGGGTTAATAATCTTGGCATGATCCTATCCTGCACTCTTCCTTCTCCCTTACCACACATTGTGGGTTGCCAAATCTTGCTATTTCTAAATTCCACAATATCTCTTGAATCTGATCCTTTCTATCCACTTAAACCTACCACCAAAGTTCGGGTGCTCATCACCTCTGGCCTAAATGATTGTAACAGCCTCCTAATTGGTCTCACTGAGACAAGCCTCTCACCACTCTAGTCTGTATTACTCATTTCTGTCTAAGTCATTTTCATTAAGCACAAATCAGACCGCATGACTCCCTTATTCAACCAATTCTAGTGATTTCCTATTGCTTGTAGGGTAAAATACAGAGCTCTCTCTGTTTGGCTTTTAAGACTCCTACCCAGTCTACACCCAGCCTATCTTTCCAGGTTCATTGGATATCACTCCCCCACCAGCACTCTAATTGAGCTAAACTGTTATTGTTGTAGTTTTTATTCACACAGGACCTTCCCTGTCTCAGATCCATGACTTTTCACTAACCATCTCCAGGCCTCTCTTCCTTTAAGTACCAGATCAGCACCAACTTCTGAATAAAGCTTTTCCTGATCCCACCTGCCAATGCCCGCCCTCCAAAACTTGCTTTTGTTAACTTCTTTGTATAGGTGTATTACACATATGTATTATATATCCTTTACATTTATGTATGCATTCCTAAGCAAATACATGTGTGTATATATGTATTTATGTGTGTGTATATAATTAGGAGTTCAAATTCCAAAGACATGAAGGAGAATAATTTGGGAAGAGGGAGAGATAAAATGTCTAAAAAAACTGATACGGTTGCATGATAGTTTGCCAGCAACTGAGTCTTTTGAAAAAAGACCCATCATGATGGTGAACACCAATAATCCCTGCCCAAGGGATGCTGTAGCTGGCTGATTCCTTTAGTTTCAGAGTTCTGTGATACAGCCAATCAGATGTCTACACTAAGTTGGACATCAATATAGTGAACCCCCTACTCCAAGAGCAGGGGCCATCCAGGTCTTTTAAGGCAAGATAAACTGGACCAGTTCAGAAGCAGATCTGGTGAAAGCTTCTAGACAGATCCCTAGTGAAATTAGGAATGTAAATAACCACTGAATTTCTAGCCTGAGAAATAGGGAGACCCAGTGAAAAAAACAAGTACTCAAAAGAGAGGCAGTTAGGTAGCATTTTATATATATACAGTGTCAAGCCAAAAATCAGAAAAATTCATCTTTCTATCCTTTAAGTGTAGCCCCGTGTGTGGCCCTGAGCAAGTCACTTGACCCTGTTTGTTTCACTTTCCTCATTTGTCAAATGATCTGGAAAAGGAAAGGGCAAACTACTCCAGTATCTTTGTCAAGAAAATGCCAAATGGGGTGACAAAGTCAGGCATGACCAAAATGACTGAACAACAGAAAAAGTAAAGATAGGCAGGTAACAGAACATAAATCTAAGATTGTGGCAAGGTCACATGAAAAGGGTATCAGGAGCATTAACATGGAATAATATGAGGATGATGAAGAAGTCAAAGCACAAAAAGAAGTGGTTTTTAAAAACTATATTACATAAAAGAAGAGGATTAAAGAACAGATGAGTTCACATTCCTCATAAGGAATGGGATATTATAACTCAGAGGAGAGAGAGCTACTAAATTCTTATGCTGATTAGGTGTTGTTTTTCCTTTGCTGAAGAGAATGGCTTTTGCAATAGAAATGACAGATCTAAAATGGCTAACAAGGGAGTTGATGGGCTAAAATAAGTAAGGAGATAATAAGCAAATACCTCATGGCCCTGCTAATAATATGTTTCATATGCACACACAGGAAAAATAGAAATAGCTTTTTTCTATATTAACAATTTAACACATCTACTTGAGATCACATATTTGTACATGGAACTACCTTCATGTAGCAGAGGAGAAAACTGGATATGAGAGAAGGGAAACAACTTGCCAAAGGTCACATGGGTCACACTAGGCAACTCCCATTCTCTGACTGTAAATTCTCTTTCAAGTGATTTCATTGTACACTTCAGTGTGCAAATTAACTCTCAGTGACTGAGTTTCAGTACACTTTCCTATTTTAAATTCCAGTCTTTAATCTTCCCCTTCAGTGACTTACTCTATATTTACAAATCACTCCACCTTGATGTGCTCTCAGTGTCCCACTGTTTATTTTTTCCTCTCATAACTTTCACTCTTCCCCTAACCAGAGAGATTCTCTTCCCTTCATTCTGACCTAGAAATTTTATAACCCCAAGGGTTTTATCCCTCTTCCTCTGAGCAAAACTACATTAAAACAGCTCAAAGCAGGGACTAATATGAATATTTCTATCTATTTTAATATATCAAGGAAGCACAAGGTATTTTTTAATAAAAAGCAAGCAATTTTGAAAATCTAATTTATCAAAGACTTTCTCAGGTGCCCTTTCAGTATCTTTCATACTTTGTGTTTAGTACTTTTTCCCTTGTGCCAAATATGAATTATTCTTGCCATTTATTTTTGTTCTATTTGGGAGTAAAATTTAGTATAGTTTTTTTATCATCCCCCTTATGACAAATCTTTGGAGATAAGGATCAGTTTTTGAAATAGTCAACTTTCTTTTCTCTCAATCACAACTTTCTCATTTCTAAAACAAACCTGACATACCAAGGCATCTAATAATAATTTCACCTTTCATATTTGCCAAAATGTAGGAAGGGAAGAATAAAAGGATAGGATTATAAAGTAGTAATTTCATCATATGATCTGAGCTCTAGAGCCAGAAGAAAACTCACAAACCATCTTGTCCAACCCCCTCATTTACCACCTGAGGAAACTGGGGCCTAAAAAGTTGAAATGGATTGCCTAAAGTCACACAGGTAGGAAGCCTCAGAGAAACAAGACTCCAGAGCATGTGTTCTTTCTACTATATCATTTTGAAAGGGATCTCAGAAAGAAATCCAATCCCCTTATTGTACTGATGAAAAAAGAAAACAAGTCCTAGGACAGTAAAATGATTTGTCCACAGTTCATAGGTCGTAAATGACCAAAGCTCAGACCTGAATCCAAGTCTTCTCATTCCAAAGAATGCAACCCACTTTCTCTTCAGCTATGGAATCCTCAAAAGTTTCCATAGACTCAGGTCATTATTATTATATCTCTTTATGTGAAATGAAAAGATGCCTTGGCTAGGATCTTGGCAAATTCTAAGCTTTACAAGAAGCTGTTACACTACAGAAGGTATATATTGGCCATTACCATTTCTGAACTACATGAGTTAAGCTGACTAAAACTCTTTGCTATTATGAAACATCAGTCACAAACAGCTTTGCCGACTAAGCCACTATCAACTATAGGTGGTCATGTATGAATTTGGCACCTCCAAGGGAAAAACATAAGGCAACGTGAGGACAGGAAATTAGGAATAGTTCAAGGTCTAGCACCATGTGCTCTCACGAAATATTTTTTTCCAATTTTCTTGAAAAAGATGACAGAAGAAAGAGAAAGAAAAAAAAGCTTATTCTGGTCAATTTTCACAAATCAACATCTGAAATATGGATAACCTTCTCCCTTTCCCTACTATCTTCTCAATCAACTGAGGAATTCTTCAATTGTCTTCCATCGAGTACCACTAATGGCTTTCTAGAAAAAGAAAAAAACTCAGAGATTAACTTGCTTAATCCCACCATTTCATTAAGACTGATAATCTAATGGAAACAGATGAACACTTAAAGAAATATACATTGCCCAGATTAACAACAAAGGGAAATAGAATACTTAAACAATTCCATATCAAAAAAGAAATTGAACAAGTCATCAATGAATTGTCAAAATAAAAGCCACAGGGGCATATGGATTCAAAAGTACATTCTACCAAACATTTAAAGAACAATTAATTCCAATAACATGTAAACTATTTAGAAAAGTAGCAGATGAAGGAACTCTATTAAATTCTTTTGTGGTGCAAAGATGGTTTTGATACCTAAATCAGGCAGAGAAAAAAAGAGAAAGAAAACTATATACCAATATCCCTAATGAATATTGATGCAAAAAATTTAAAATAAAATACCAGCAAAGTGATTATAGCAATATATCACAAGGATCATACAGTATGACAAGGTGGGTTTTATGATACCTATGCAGATCTGGTTCAATATTAGGAAAACTATCAGTATATATATTGACCATATCAATATATTGACCATATCAATAACAAAAACAATAGAAACTATATGATTATTTCAGTACATGCAGAAAAAAAACTTTTGACAAAACAACACCCACTTCTATTAAAAATACTAAAGATGGGGCAAGATGACTCAATGGATAGTTAGACCTGGTAATCAGAGGTCCCGGGTTCAAATTTGGTGTCAGACCATTCCTAGTTCTGTGTCCATGGGCAAGTGACTTAACCCCTGTAGCCCAGCCCTTACCATTCTTCTATCTTGGAACCAATACTTAGTACTGATTGTAAGACAGAAGGTAAGGATTTAAAAAAAAAACACTAAAGAACATTGGAATAAATGAAACATCCCTCAAAATGATGAATGGCATTTATCTTAAAAACCATCAGCTAGCATTATATGTAATAGGGATAAGCTAGAAACCTTTCCGAAATGAGCAGGGGTAAAGCAAAAATGTCCATTATTATCACTACTATTCACTATTGTATTAGGAATGGTAGCGATAGCAATAATTGAAGAAGAAATTGAAGGAATTATAATAGGCAATGAAGATATAAAGCTACCACTCTTTGCTGGTGACATAATGATATTCTCAGAGAATCCTAGAAAATCAAACAAAAAAATAACTGAAAAACAATTAGCAACCCACATAAATTATCAGCATTTCTATGTACTAACCATAAAGCCCAACAGCAAGAGATAAAGAAAGCCCTTCTGAAATAACTGCAGGCAATATAAAATACCTGAGAGTGTACTAGCCAAGACAAACTGAGGAATTGATCACAATTACCAAACATTTTTCCCAAAAATAAAGTTGGATCTAAGCAACTGAAAAAAAACATTTCATTAAGGAAGAAAAAACTGAGATTGGAAAATGGAGGTGACTTATCTAGGGTGATAGCAAATCAGCAGCAAAAACTTCACTGCCTCACTGATGGAATCCAAAAGCAATTACAATAGATTTTGAACAATGATACATGTATAACCCAGTGGATTTGCTCGTCAGATCAGGGAGGGGAAAGGAAAAGGGGAGAGAAAGAACATGAATCATGTAACCATAGAAAAATAGTCTAAATAGACAAATAAATAAATAAATGAAGCAATTACACTTGAATAATAGAATCATAGCATGCTAGAGGAAAGGCATCTATCTTGTACAACCCCATCATTTTTACAAATAATAATAATAATGATAATAAACAATGGCTAATGTTTATATAACACTTAAAGGTTGGTAAAGTGGTTTACACATGTTATCTCATTTCCCAATAACAGTGGGATATAAGAGTTATTATCCAATTTTATATATGAGGAACTTAAGACATAGAGAGGTTAAGCTGTCACTTACTCAGGAACACAAACTAGTAATGTTCTGAATCAATATGGGAAGTCAGGTCCTTCTGACCCCAAGTCTATAATTTTAAGGCACAGAGGTATGTAGCCACTTGTGCAAGGACATATGGTTATGACATAAGAACATAAGGTTCGATGGCAAAGCTAGAACTTTCTTTCTTCCAAATCCCAGGGCATTGCTCTTTCAATCACACTTGTTCATTCAACAACCATTCCTAAAGAATTTATAATGTGCATAAACCTAGGTGCTTGGGATAAAAATAAAATAAAAATTTTAAACTGTCCATGATGAGCCTTAAGAATCTAATGGGAGTAGGATACGATATTTAATAGTTAGAATAGAATTTGGTATAGTTACTAAAGGATTAGAACATTAATGGGGTCAAAAAAGTTGTAACACACTAGATCAACAGATGATTTTTTTTCATATGGGCTTAACAGATTTAGAGTTTCAAGGGTTATCATGAGCCAAGAAGATTTTATATTTGATCCTGGAGGCAACTGGATGCACTAGAGTTTACTGAATAGGAGGAATAGGATGTGACTTCATTAAGACAATTTTGACAGTTGAGCAAAGGATGGGCTGAAAAGGGATGAGAGACTTGTGACAGTCAGACCAACCAAAAAGCTATTATAATAGTCCAGGAATGAGATGATAATGACCTGCACCAAGATAGTGACGGCTTCAGGGGAAAGAAAAGGGCTTCTATGAGAGATGTCATGTTGGCAGAAATTACAGCACTTGGGATCATATTGAATTTGGAGAAGTAGAGTGAGAGAGTGAGAATTTTAGGATCATGCCTAGGCTTTGAACTTGGGGAGCTGAGAGGATAGTGGTATATTAGTATTAGATAAATTTGGAAGAGAAGGATTGAAGAGAATGATATTTATTAAATTCACTTTTAGACATGTTGAGCTGAAGATGTCTTTGCTACAACCAGTTTGAGATGATTAATGGGCAGTTGGAAATATATGCAAGACTGGAAGACAGCAGAAAAGATAAAGCTGGATGTGTAGACATGTGAATCATCAGCAGAATGAGGACAAACGTTGAGATCACCAAGTAAAATAGTATAGAGAAAGAAAAGAAAGTGGCTCAGAACAGAGCCTTATGGGAAACCTACAAGTACTGGGAATGATGTGGAAGGAGATCCAGCAAAGGACATAGGGGAAGTTCAACATGTAGGAGGATGTTCTTTGATTTGAATTCTAATACTCTTTCCATTGTACCATGTTATTGCTTCTGCAAAGCAACTGTGGTATGGTATCAGTAATGATTTGGTCATAAGAAAGGATGTAGCAGACTTCATGGATAAACAGACTACAACTAGAAAAAAACTCAAGAGAGAGAGAGAGAGAGAGAGAGAAGCAAATGTATAGCTAAAAAATTGGTCATGGTATTATTACAAAGTACTCAAAAATCAGAGGAAGACCTATAACCTATTAGGTGGATATATATTGGGAGAATGTTGGAAAAAAGGGGATGCATGCTAGAGATTTTAAAGGGGTGTATTCACACAGGATAAGAAAATATGGGTAGGCTGGCTCCAGTACCATTTGGGGAAATTCTCCAAATGTATTACAATAGAAGCAAATTTGCAGTTTCCTAGAAAGATAACCAGTTCCAGGATAGAAAGACAGCCTAACCTTTCCTAATAGGAGATCAAGATGTTTTATGCCTTATGATTTAATTTATTCACATATTTCCTTTTCTGTCTTTCAATAGGACTATAAACCGTGAATATTTGCTTAGACAAAAAAAAAAAACTTAAACAGACCCCTAAGGATGTCATCAAGTACTAGTGTTTATATTACAGACATTCCTCTTGTAATTGGCTCACTGGTGGATGACCATATGTCTTTGCTTTGAGTGTTTAATTACACCAACTTGAGAATATGTTTGAGTGAAAATAAAAAGATAACTTCTCCATCCCTGTACCCCCTCATCCTTTTAGAGTGATCAATTTTGACAGCACCTAGTTCTCACATTGAAATAAAAGAAAGAACAAATTCCCAAGGTCAACAACGTGTGTCATCACCTGACAAGTTTTTGTGATTCATAGTCCCCCAAGTAAGGAAGTTTGTTTTGTTTGTTTTGTTTCATAGAAACAATTCTATTCTCAAAAGTTTTATTTAGACTTGGGAAGGGATTAATTATACATCTTATCTGCTCACTTCTTCCTTCTCTGGATAATATTTAGTAATCCTGACCCAACAACTAGCCCTACCTTCTCTGAGAAACTATGAAAGTTTTGCCAAGGAAATTAATCATGAAGTATTTTAATAGACTACTTTCTCTTAAATAGATATTTTCCTGATTACCCCACATTTCAACTATAAACCCATCAGTTTCGGTCCTTCCCCTCAATTCTTTGTTCATTTCTCTTTATGATGAAAGGGTTAGCTCACAACATGTTAAAAATCCCGTCTTACTCAAAATTCTCTATTCCTATGATTTTAGTGAAATACTGGAACTCCTTTAATTTGTATGCAAGGAAAATTACCTTATGAGCATGATCTCATAACTAGCTAATCATAGCTAGCATTTATATAGCATCTCAAGGTTTGAAAAGCATTTTACAAGTTGTTTCATCTAATCCTTGTAATAACCCTTTAGGCTAGACATTAATATTACCCCCATTTTACAGATGAAAAAACCAAGGCTGAGTTTTATCAGTTTTCCCAGTATTACACGGTTAATAATACAAGATTTAAACTTAACTTTTCATGACTCCAAATCAGCTCTCTATCCACTATCCCTCCTAGCTAGAATTGGTCATTTTAACAATTAAGATTATGAGGAGATTTTTTGTTTCATCTTTGTCCTCAGGAAATTGTCCCAACCTCTTAAACACATTCTTCTTTTAAGAGCGATCTATATACTCCTCTTGAATTTCCCCCGGTTGACCTGGAAACATCCTTCTCTTCCCAGATACTGCCCTGGGGAATTGATGGCTTTGAAAAATGAAACAGCAGCAGCTATTTAATCTTGAAAGAACATTAGAAATAAAGTACATTGGTCACACAGAAAGGAGGATTCCATAAGTAAGGCAGATAAATAACTGCAACATGGCAACCTTCATGACTTGGGTGAAACAGCATGGGAGCAATTAATAAATTCCTCAGAGAAGGGGACTTATCAGTTGTTTGAGGTTAGAGTTAGGAGTGGGAGTGGAAGGCTATCAGGAGACTTAGCAGAGCCAGAACCAAAGACCTACAGAAGAATCAGGCATGGAGGAGTCCTAGCAGAAGGCAGAATGCTAAGCTGAACAGTGTCAAACTGGCTTTGAGTTGAGGAGAGTCAGAGATAGAGAAATAGGTGTCAGTGAAGGGCACAAAAGACAGGTAACAGTACAGGGAGGTATAGTGGAGGGCACTGGGCTTACTAGAGGCAATGATCACTAGAGCACAGCTGAGACAGGCGTGCTAAGCAGTTCGAGCCATAAGGATGTAGCTATAAACTTGGGGGGAAGAAGGCGTGCTAGGTCTGGATTGAAGAGAACAGAGCCAAGGAAGGTAACAGAGAGAGGAGAGTATCACACTGAGTGGAAATGAAAAGAAGGTGCAAACAAAGTTAAGAGAAGTAAGTCAGCTGTATAGACTCAAAACACCTAAGTAAGATATCATTCTTTCCCCTAGAGAAAGAGAAAGTAGTAAGTGTTTATTAAATGCCTACAATGTGCCCAGTGCTTTAAAAACATTATCTCATTTGTTATTATTATCCCCATTTTGTAGTTGAGGAAACTAGTGTCTGAGGCTGCATTTGAGTCTTCCTGCAACCTGAGTCTTCCTGACTCCAGGCCCAGTGCTCTATCTGCTGTGCTACTTAGCTGCCTCTATATTTAATCATTCTCCTTATCTATTGATCAAGAAGTATTTATTCAGTTCCTACTATGCACAAGGCACTGGCTTAAGTGCTAAGGAAACAAAGACCAAAAAAATTATATAGTCACCACTCTCAAGAAGCTCACTATCTAATATGGAAGACATGAAAACCAGGCAGCTTAGGTGTCTCAGTGGCTAAAACTTTGGGTCTGAAGTCAGAAAGATCTGAATTTAAATACAGTCTCAGAACTTGCTAGTAATTTGACCATGGGAAGGTCAAAGAACCTCTTTTTACCACTGGAGAAGGAAATGACAACCCCTCTAGTATGTGCCAAGAATACTCCATGGACAACTATTGTCCAGGAGGGCACAAAGATTCAGACATAATTGAATAATAACAATACCTAAAAACCATTATGTGCAAACAAGTACTAGACAGGGAAAACAGAAATGATCTGAGAAGGAAGACTGGCATTGAAGAGGATCCAGAAAAGCCTCTTGAAGAAGGAGGAATTTAGCTGGAACCTGAAGGAAGCAAGAAGTTAAAAGTAAGGCAGGAAAGAGAGAAATCCAGGCCCAGGGAATAGAATGGAATTCCAGGAATTAGGAAGATTAGGATATTGTTCTTCCTTCAAAGCCTAATTCTAATGTCACCTCATCCATGAAGTTTTTCCTCAAAATGTTTAAACACTATGTCTTGATTTCTCCTTATTTTACTTTTTCTTTGACTATGTTAAGGAACCACTATAAACATCTTGTGGGCAGGGGTTGTGATTAATTGTCTTTGCATTCCTAACCACAATGCATCAAATTGGAATATCTACTCCTTATTGAGTTACTTATTTACAAAGAATCCAGCTGTCCAAATGCACCAATGGATATTTTATGTGACAAAAGAGAATGTGCATAATGTGAGTATTTGCAGATAGATGTCAGTCAAGTCATTAAAGATTATTAGTTTCTTCAGTACTTGTGTAGAAGGACTTTGTGATGTTAATATAACTAGAGTTTGGCTTTGGGGATAAAGCCTTCACCAGTTCACCTCATCCAACATCCTTGTTCACGTTTGTTGTTGATCAGTCATTTTCAGTTGTGTCCAACTCTTCATGACCATCATTTGGAGTTTTCTTGGCAGAGATACTAGAGTAGTTTGCCATTTCCTTCTCCAGCTCATTTTACAGATAGGGTTGAGGCAAAGAGGGTTAAGTGACTAGCCTGGGTTACATGACTAGTAAGTGTCTGATGCCAGATTTAAACTTCCTGACTTCAAGCCAGGCGCTATCCACAGTATCATCTAGCTACCTCAAATAAATTGTAGTATATGTACACACTAACAGAAATTATGGAAGAGGCAATTCCAGAGTAATATGGTCTGAGACAGAGTAAAGGTAGTAGGATGAGGATGATAGTTTATGAAAAGGCAACAATATTGTAGAGAAATATAACCTTAAAATACCAAAGAATATGAATCAGTTTTTAAACAAAATTCTCTCATATAAGTTACAGCAATTTTTCCTGGAAGTAATTCATTATGAATAAGTACAATTTATACTGGGGATGCAAGGATATTTCAGCATCAGGAAACCATCAACATAATTAATCATATTAAAACTCAAAATATCCAAAACCTCATGAGCACTTCAATAGGTATAGAAAAGCCTTTAATAAAAGGCTATGGTGGGGGCAGCTGGGTAGCTCAGTGGATTGAGAGCCAGACCGAGAGACAGGAGGTCCTTGGTTCAAATATGACCTCAGACATTTCCTAGCTGTGTGACCCTAGGCAAGTCACTTAACACCCATTGTCTAGCTCTTACCACTCTTCTGCCTTGAAGCCAATATAAAGTATTGACTCCAAGATGAAAGATAAGGGCCTCTAAATAAACAAAAAAACAAATAAATAAAATAAAAATAAATAAATAAGTAGATGAGTGAATGGATGAATGAATGAATGAATAAAAGGCTCTGGTAACATCTCTAAAAAGTATAGGCATAGGGGGCAGCTGGGTAGCTCAGTGGAGTGAGAGTCAGGCCTAGAGACAGGAGGTCCTAGGTTCAAACCCGGCCTCAGCCACTTCCCAGCTGTGTGACCCTGGGCAAGTCACTTGACCCCCATTGCCCACCCTTACCAATCTTCCACCTATGAGACAATACACCGAAGTACAAGGGTTTAAAAAAAAAAGTATAGGCATAAAAACAAATAATCTCTTCAGATCTAGTCTTCTTTCTAAGAATGCTTCAAATGTCTCTTTTATTATTTCTTATTATTTCTCATTCAGAGTTAATTTCACATTTTCCAGGTAGGTCACCCAGATTCTGGACTGAGTTGAATATGATTCCATTCCCTCCACTGTTTGCTAGTAGGTGCAGAATAGTCTATTGTTATTTGTAATTCTTTTCCTTTGTATTTTAAGGTCCTTGTCATGATTATAGAACTTTTTGTTTCTGAACTGAACTGTTCATTTTAACCCCTTTGTTTTGGTGTTTGTTACCTTTCTTTTTTTTCTGTCTGGAGGTGATCTTCAAATGTTAATTTATATTTAATTTCCTAAAACCAGAAGTTCTGGGCAGTTCTTTTGTATTATTTCTTGCATTGTAATATTAAGTGTTTTTGTTTGGTCTTTTATGAGTTTTTCTGGGATACCTATGATCCAAAAGTTGATTTTATTCATCCATTATTCAAGGTCAGTATGTTTTGTTTGGATAGTGAACATTTCTTAATGTTATTATTTTTGTCTTGCTTCTCTTCTCAGTTCTCTTTCACTTCTGTGTATTTGTATTCCCAATCCATTCTTTTCTTTGGTGAGACATCATCACAGATTGCAGTTTTTCTATTTTGTCCATTAATTTTTGCTATCATTGTTCAGTTGTTTAATGCTGTGTCCAACACTCCATGACCCCATTTAGGATGTTCTTGGCAAAGATACCAGAATAGTCTGCCATTTCTTTCTCCAACTCATTTTACATATGTGGAAACTATGGCAAACAGTCATGTGACCTTCCCAGAGTCACACAGCTAGTGTCTGAGCCTGGATTTGAACCTCTGTCTCTTGGAGTCTACATCTAATATTCTATCCACTCTACCACCTACTGCCCATTTTTTATTGTGGAAGCCACAAATTTTGTTGTAATTCTCATTTTCCCTTTAAACCACTCAGGAACAGTGTGCTGTGATTCTACTTTCCTCAAATTCTAGAGGTCTCCTAGTCTCATCAAGTGTTATATTGTTTTCCTTAAATTTTTCAGTATCTATACAGAGATGCCTGAACTCATTTACTACATCTAGAAGTAACATTTTCTTCTCCTTTAAAAGGCTTCCTAATTTATTTATTTGCTTGTATTCAAGGTCTTTGAGGTTTTGTGTTTTTCTCCTTAAGATCCTTGGCAATCCCTTTCCCACCTACCCCCACTTATATCGGGCCTACTTCTCACTTTCCTACTCCCTCTTATCTGATATTGGTTTCCCTGGGGACTAGATCTCAAAGTACCTCAGCCTCCTTTCACACTATGTATGTAGTCTACCACCCTATGCCTCTACCCTAAATGACTTTGGAAGTGAAGGTTGAATGCTGAGCTCTTTCCCTATCAACTGTGTCCCACAGCTCTCAGATATATGAAGACCTATTTTGTTTTCTATTTTTAGTTCTTCTGCTCTTCAGGTGTCTGCCTAACACTAGCAATACATGGCATTACCATGGGGCCCTAGAGGACTGATTTCTGTTGTTTGGGTTTCTGAGACTCTGGGAGGAGGGGAAGTATAGAGCATGGTATTGAGCTATATTTTAAGTCCAGACATATGGCCTGCCCCTTTTTCTATTTTCTTCAGCTATCTGAAAACATATTTTGCAACATAGATTCTTGCTGCTGAACTAGCTATCTCTTGCAGTTCTAGCAAGTTTCTAACTCTGGAATGCTGCTGTGGTAGTACCCAAGCAAACTTCTATAGTTCAGCTCACAGAAGCATGGGGTTGGATTTTTGTTTTAATCCCATGGTTTGGATCCTTGCATGTTATTGCAAGTCTCAGTATTGAATAATTGGGTCTACTAGTGCTGGCTAAATGCATACTGTGCTATACAAAACAAGTGATGAGTCAGCTCAGGGTTCATCTCAGTTTGGGTTTGTTTTCTTAAGCCATATTTTGGGTTCTAGATATCCAAGACAATGGAGTCATACAAAGTTATATCTTTGAAGCATAAATTCTATTTTAAAGAGTTTTGAGAGGTCGGGTCTAAGGATGGGCCAGGCTCTGAGAGCCAGCTGTGAAACACAAGCCTTGTGAGGGGGAAGAGAGACAAGCTGATAGAAATCCCCTTCCCCACTCCCTTGCCAGAGCTGGACCCTGGCTGTTAATCTTACCTGATGTAATGGAGACTCAATGACTAATGATGCTGATCTGACTAACTTCTTCAAAGCTGTACTTGTTATCAGAAGGGTATATTCACACAAGAAATTGAAGGCTCTTCATGTTAGGATCAAATTCCCAATCAAGGATGGATATTATGTTCCAAGATGCCTTCACAGCTGATCTCTCTCACAGAGTCCCAACCGCCACAGAAGCAGAAAAATGGAGGCTGGCTCTGGGTAATGTATATACAGGCCTATGTAGTTTAGATCAGAGGGTTCTCACACCAAATGACTTAGATTAAACAAGGGTTTAATAACTAAAAGGTAATAAGAATGAGGGAATATGAAAGGAGAGCAAGATAGGGTATATCTTTCTATTAATCTTGGTTGATTGCAGGATGATGGCAGGATGGCTTCTTCCCTAATGGGGCAGAAGGCCCACACAGAAATCTTGTTTCCCTAACTTCCTCTCAAGCTATTTTACTTCACTATATTAACTAAAAATTATAAATATTAAAAATGATAGAGGCTTCTATAAATATATAAATTAGTATTTTAATTAAAGCCATGTTGATAGATAAAATCATTAGACCACGCGCTTGTAAGCATTCAAAACTGCCGCCACCTCCATTTTGTTTCCTGTTTCCTCGCCATCGCCTACTCGCCAAAGAGAGCTTACTGGCAAAAGAGACCACTCCCTCCTAATCCACGAGATTTAAGCGCTCCCCTGCGTCAAGACGTCGGAAACGGAAACCAGTTGGACCATGTTGGATCACGGGAAATGTAGTTTTGATACATTTCCCAAATTACTTTTTACAAAATATGTGCAAGATGGTTAATAGATGATGTTGATTGAAGATCTGTTAATAAAGATGGATTTGTTGTTGAATACTGCCAGCAGGATCACTTTGCAGCAGTATTGGATTGGGGTCAGTGTGAGACAATCTTATTTGATTGCCTATAATGGTAAAGGGTTTGATACCACCAAGCCACCCACCACCCACATTCCTCCCAGCACCCCGGACCCAGAAAGAGTGAGTCTCTCAGCTTGGGGTATTCCCTTATATACTCACATTCTAACTGCCCTTAACTGCCCCTCTCTTGGGGTTCTATGCAATGTACCCCACTTGAGATTCCTTAAGCTACACAGGGGATCAGAAAAAAAAACTATTTTTTCCTCTATATTTTAAAAAATTAATTAGTTTGTTACATTAAAATATCCAGTTCACTCCCTCCTTCCTTACCCTCCTCCTATTAGAGAAGGTATTATATGACAAAAAGATATATTACATATAAAACTATTTCCTAGTTATTTCTCTTTATCAGTTCTTTCTATGGAAATGGATGTTCACAAGTCATTTGGAGTCTATGGGCATTCATGATCATTCCTCCATGGCTTTCTACTTTCCTAACCATCACCAACCCACTGGAAGATAAGCTCTTTGAGGGCAGGGACTATCTTTCTGCTCATATCTGTATTCCCAGCATTTGTCATAGTACTTGGCATTTAGTAAGTGTTTAATGAATTTCTATTGACTCGACTTGGCTAGGCTTTGGATTTAGAAGGCCTATATTATCCAGCTCCTTTATTTTATAGTCGAAGAAACTAAAACCAGCAAAGGTCACGTCACTTGGTCTGGGTCACACGGGATAGAAGAAATGGTGTGCAACCCTCACAATCCTCAGTACTGACTATAAATCCACTGTTCTTTCCACTATACTCACACTGCCTCCCTTTTATTGGGATAAAAATCTTGGTGATCTCATGAGTGTTCTTAAGCAAAAGACATATCTTCTTTCTAATGAGAGAGTTTGGTTCATGACTGACAATTTCTAAGTAATGCTGCTACTTCTTTGAGCATAGTGAAATTTCTGAGTGCCACCCCCATCACACTGTCCTCTAAGCAAAACACAGGGTTTCTCCTTCACTTTGATTTTTTCTCTACAATCCTGCCAAGAGGCTTACTGCCACAGACAACTGTATCTATCTCCTGTCTTCAGACAAAATGACTGGCAGCAAAGCCCTAAACTGGTTTACACAGATTTGGCAGAGAAGGCTTCAGCAACCTAGGACACAAATGGAGCAGCAAAGGGGGGTCCTGTGGTAAAGAAATGCAAGCCTTTGTCCTCAGCATCCCAAATCTTCTTACAACCCAGCATTAGTAACCCCAGCAACACTGGTCAGTAGAAATGAACATTCTCTACTCAGGAAAAAGAAGGGGATCCTTTCCACTATACCAAGGTTTCCATTTGCCTTCAGGAAAGATGGTTTCATTCAGCTACAGCCAAGGCTTTGATGTCCTGCCAATGAAAACTATATTTCAAAAACAGGTATATTCCAAAAAATAAAGGTGACAACAGTATTTCCACGAGTTAAATACTTTTCCCCTTCGATGATTTAGAAATAGTTAAAGTAAGAAGGAAAAGCATCTTGAATGAGGGAATAGAGAAAAGGAACAGGAGTTACATGACATGGAGTTCAAATCCCAGTTCTAGTGTTTACTCCCATTATGACCATTCCCAAGCAACTTGCCCTCAGTTTCTTTTACTATAAAATTATCAGATAGGACTAAGTCATCATTAAGATATCTTACAGTTCTAAATTATTTAAACTGTGAAGCAATTTGCAGTTAAGACATTTTTGAATTGTGTCCAACTCTTTGTGATCCCCATTTGGGGGTTTTCTTAGCAAAGATACTGGAGTGGTTTGACATTCCCTTTTCCATCTCATTTTCCAGATGAGGAAATTCAAGCAAACAGGGTGAAGTGATTTGCCCAGGATCAGACACACTATTAAATGTCTGAGATCAGATTGACTTAGCCAATGAGTAATTTTGTTTTATCTGAGAATGCCAAGTTTTGACAAAAAAGAACATTGATTTAAGGGGTTGGGAGTATTGTTGAAGAGAAGAATGTGGGGAAGTGGTAATCAATCAGCAAGCATTTATTAAATACCTACTATATTTACCAGGTACATGCTTAGAAATTATATATTGAAATTCAAAGAATTAAACAATCCTTATACTAAGGAGTTTACATTATAACAGGGCAGACAACAACCACATATATAAGCATATATGGAATAAATATTAAGAAAATAAATATAAATACTAGGTAGTTGGCAAGAAGGGCACAAACAACTGAGGGATCAGGAAAGGAAGGATTCTGTGAAATGGAGGTGAGAAGAAAATGAATTCTAAGCACAGAGGAAATCAATAGCGAAGTCACAGAGGGGAGAGTTTGATTTCGATATGTGAATAGTTCAGCCTATCAATTAGAGTGCTGGATAAGGGAAAAAAAACAGTGATGCTTGTTAGATAAGTTGGGGTCAGGTAGTGAAGGACTTTAAAACAGAGGAAGATTATCCTAGCAGCAACAGGACAACCACATATTCACATATACACTTACAGAAAATCCCTTTGGAATCAATGTAGAGAATGGGCTGGAATGGAAAAGAGACCTGGGACAAAAATACTAATCAAGAGGCTACTAAAACACCATGGGGAAGAAGTGATTAGGACCTGTGACTTTGTGAATAAATAAAAGGAAGCAAGTGTCAGAAATGGGGTGGCAAAGCAAATGGTAATATTTGGCAACTTATTGAATATATGGGGTGAGGAAGAGTGAAGAGTCAAGGGTAATACCAAATGTATGGACTTGAAAGTCTGTAATAATGGTCATCACAACCTTCTGAATTTCCTGGATTCCATCAAGTCATACTTAAAGTTTTATTTCCTATGTGAAGCATTCCCTGATCCCTTTAATGTATTCCCTAAATGCTGTTTGTGCCTAACTTTTTGTATACTGTTTCCTCCATTAGACTGAGCTTTTTGAGCTCAGGGATCATCATTTGCCTTTCTTTGTAGGTCTGGCATTTACTGGGAACTTAATATGACTGATATCTTCAACAGAAAGAGAAATATTTAGAAGATGGCTGGTAATAGAAGCAGTGGTAAATTCTATTTTGGGCATGTTATATATCCATAATGTATCCAATTTTAAAAGACCAATATCTAGTTGGTAATTCAAGACTTGAATTCCAAAGAAAAACATGACTGTATATATAGACCTGAGAGACATCTCCATTTAGACAATAATTAAAACCATGCATGCTGATGAAGCTACTGAGATACTACTGAGAGAGAAGAGAAGAAATACTAGACTGAGCCTTAGGGACACTCAAAGTTAGGAATTATAAAAAGAATGACAAAGGATACTAAGAAAGAATAGTCAGGTATGTGTGGAACCAGGAAAAAGTCAGGTCTTAATAACTCAGAGATTAAGAGAGAATCCCAGAAGAAAAAGCAGTCAACACTATCAAGTACTGAATTGAGATCAATAAGGACAAGGCCTGGGGGCAGCTGGGTGGCTCAATGGATTGAAAGTTCTGCCTAGAGATGGAAGATCCTAAGGTCCTAGGTTCAAATCTGGCCTCAGATTCTTCCCAGCTGTGTGACCCTGGGCAAGACACTTAACCACTAAGTTTTGAAAAACAGAATTTAACATGAGGAAGATCAGAGGAGGCTAAAGATAAGCCTTGAAAAGCCTAGTAATATGATGTTAAATTATTCAAAAGAGTGAAAAAATAGAAGAAAATATGGAATATTGCATTGGAAAAAGAACTGACTTGGAAAATAAATCTAGAAGAGATAATTTAAAAGTTATTGTACTACTTGAAAGCCATGATAAAAAAAAAGGAACCTAGACATCATCTTTCAATAAAATATCAAAGGAAATTATCCTAACATTATAGAAACAGAGGATAAAATAGAAAATTGAAAGAATCCATTGATCACCTCCTGAAAGTGATCCCAAAATGCAAACTCACAGGAAGATTATAGCTCAAATCCAGAGCTCCCAGGTCAAGGAGAAAATATTTCAAGCAGTCAAAAAGAAACAATTCAAATGTTATGTAGCCACAGCCAGGGACAGACAAGATTTAATGGCTTCAACTTTAAAGGATCAGAGGGTTTGGAATATGATATTCTAGAAGACAAAGGAACTAGGATTACAACTAAGAATTTCCTACCGAGCAAAAGTGAGCATAATAATAAATATTCAATAAAATAGAGGGATTTCAAGCATTCCTGATGCAGAGCTGAATAGGAAAGTTGACTTCAAATACAAGACTCAAGCCAGACATAAAATGGTAAACAGGAAAGAGAAATCATAAAGGATTCAATAAAAAGAAGTGTTTACACTTCTACATGGGAAGGTATTTCTTTTTTATATTATATTATATTATATTATATTATATTATATTATATTATATTATATTTATTATATTTATTATATTTATTATATTTATTATATTTATTATATTTATTATATTTATTATATTATATTTTATTTTATTTATAACTCCTAAGAACTTTATCATTATTAGGGTAGTTAGAAGGAATATATGTAAATAAAGGGAAGGAGTGTGAATTAATTATGATAGGCTGAAACAATTATCTAAAAATTAAATTAAGGGATAAGAGAGAGTGGAATGCATTAGAAGAAGAGAGAAGTAGAATGGGATAAAGTATTTCACATAAAAGAGATATAAAAATATCTTTTATAGTGGAGAAGATGGGGAATATGGGGGAGAAGTATTTGAATCTTACTCTCATCAGAATTGGCTCAAAGATACATGTAAAATCCAGTGGAATTGTGCATTGGCTAAGGGGGTTAAGGGGCTTGGGGAGAGGGAAAGAACATGAAACATGCAACTATGGGAAAATATTCAAAATAAAAAAAGAATTGGCTCAAAGAGAGAATAACATTCACACTCAGTTGGGTATAGAAATTTATCTTACCCTACAAGAAAGCAGGAGAGGAAAAGAATAAGAGAAGGGCATGGGGAGACTTATAGAAGAGAAGATAAAGTAGGGGAGACAGAAGCCAGAAGCAAAAAACATCTGAGAATGGACATCATGTAAAAAAGAATGTAGGAAAAATGGGATAGACGGAAACACAGTTAAAAAATAAAAATGAAGAAAAACTTTACAGCAAGTTCCTCTGATAAAATCATCATATCTTAGATAGATAGATGGATAGACAGACAGACATACAGATAGATATATACATACATACGTACATGCACACATAACAGAGTCAAATTTATAAGTATCCAAGTCATTCCTCAATTGATAAACTGCCAAAGGATACAAACAGGCAATTTTCACATGAAACATTCAAGATATCTATAGTTATATGAAAAAATGCTCTAAATCACTATTGATTAGAGATTTGCAAATTAAAACAACTCTGAGGTACCAAGTCATACCTATTATATTAACTAACAGAAAAGGAACATTACAAACAATGGAGGGAATATGGGAAAATTGAGACACAAAAGCACTATTGGTGCTGATTCAAGTATTCTAGACAACAATTTGAATCTATACCCAAAAGATTATAAAAGATTATACCCAAAAGAAATAAAACTATAAAGGAAAAGGACCTATATATACAAAAATATTTATAGCAACTTTTTGTGGTTGTAAAGAATTGGAACCTGAGGAGATGTACACATTTCCTTTGGGAAATAGCAAAATAAGCTGTGCTATATAATTTGTGTTATAAGAAATAACATGCAGGATATTCTCAGAAAATCCTGGAAATATTACATAAAGTGATTCCAAGTGAAGTGGGCAGAACCAGGGGAACATTGTACATAGTAACAACAATGTTCTACAATGATCAACTGTGAATGACTTCACTATTCTCTGCAATTCAAGGATCCAAGACTATTCTGAGGCACTTAAAATGAAAAAATGCTATCTACCTCCAGAGAAAGAATTGATGGGGTCTGAATACTTTATTTATCTTTTATTTATTTGTTTTTACTTCATTTGTTTATTTATTTATGTGTTTTTGTGTGTTTTCTTTCACAGCATGACTAAAATGTAAATATGTTTTGCATTGCTACATATATGACTACCATCACATTGTTTGCCTTCTCAAAATAGAGAGGGGAAGAGAGGGGGAATAAAGAATTTAGAAATCAATTTTTAATTGAAAGTATAAAGTTATCTTTATATATGTAATTGGGAAAAATAATATATTAAAGATTTTTTTTAAACTAGAACTGCACTAAGACTTTTGGAACATCCAGGTGTGTGACCATTAAAAGACATTTCACATAATAAAGTTTGACATTTTCAAAGATGATCATTTTGTTCTCTTTCTACATAGAATTATATATATATGTTCATAATTATCAAGTTCATAATTTAAAAAAAAAGATTTTTTTAAACTAAATAATCCACATGATCTTCCCTTTGTTCTAACTGAGCATAGAACCTGGCATCTCTCTTTCTGCCTCTCCTCAGATAGAAATGCATGTATGCTGAAATAATTACAATTTAAATTATGAAGCTGTTAGTAGCTTTTCATGGCTTTATTACAGCAAAATGGAGATAGTAAAAAGAGGGGAAAGGATTCCTTCAGTTAAGTGAGCAGAGCACTGAGACCCACATCTACCACACCTTAACCAAAGCAAAGCTGAAGCTCCTAAAAAAGGAGCCCTGCAGTATGGGTCTCAGTCAAATATATATCAAATATCAAATGAGGACGTGCTTAAAAGGATGCTGAGAATATAGCTCAGGTGTAGCAAATTTTCCACCTCCACAATACACAGGGGAAGTTATGCTTCCGGAATCAACTTTTTATGAAGTGAAGAATCCTCCTTCAACATCCATCTTTTGGAAAGGCCCAGCTGGGCAATGGTAACTATCCATTTGAAATTCTACAGATGCTCTCTGATTTATATAGGACTTAAACCCTACTTAAGGTGAAATTAATGTGGTTCAGAAGATCCTCTTCAAATTATGGATTTATTTTAGTGGGTGGATGAGCATGATGGGATTGGATTTTTATGATGGGATTCATTCCTTCCTTTAATAAAAATACTAATGAAAATGATAATTATCATCAACATTTATATAATACTTTAAGATTTGTGAAGCACTTTACAAATAGTAACAACCCTGAGAGAAAGGTGCTATTAATATGTACACTTTATATGTAAGGAAACTAAGTCAAATACAAGGTAAAATTATTTGCCTGGCATTACACAGCTAGTGAGTATCTGAAGCCATATTTCAACTCAAGTCTTTCTGATTCTAGTACTCTATCCACTGGTAGTCTAGCTGACTACTATATAATGTCAGATGCAGTGGACACAAAGGTAAAAAAAAAAACTAATTTCTGGTCTCAAAGATTTTGTGTTCTGTCTAGTTGGAAAAAAAATTTCCATTCACACTGGGAAATACATACAAAATATATGCAAAGTAAATACAAAGCATTAGAACAATGGGGATGATCACAAAAACTCTTAAAAAAAATTGTTGCTTTACCTGAGCCTTGAAATAAACTGGAGTCTAAAGGGAAAAGCAGAAACGGGGAAGGAGAATATACTCATTCCCATGTCTGCCACTGCTCATGGAGAAGTTCACATATTGCCATATTTTTCTATGTCATCCTGATTATAAGTACTAATAAAACTTAAATTAGATATCCTTAATGGCATTTTTTCATAAAGGGAAATATTAATATATTCAGACAGACTGGGGAACCACTAATGCTATAGATTTTCATAATGGGAGAAAAGGACATATACATCCATGATCTTACTTGCAAGATCAAGAATACCAAATTTATTTTGCCAGGGAATAGTCTTAGACTTCAGTTTTACAAATCAAACATAGATATGATTGGGGGGAAAAGGAAAGGGGAGGAGTAGAGCTAGTTGTGAACTGTTCAGACTACTGGGAGCCAAATAAGATGAGAGGGCAAAATTACTGCCTGGACACTCCTGCCAAAGGGTCCTTGTAGGAGATCTAATGTGAATATCTGAAAGAATATCCCAACCTCTGAATGATAGGAATTACATGGACCTCTCAGAATTATAGAAGAGAATAGAAACAGCTTCCCAAAAGGTATAATATGAGAAGGAGCCAAGGTCAATACAAATAGTGCACTTCTATTGGAAGAAACAAAGATAGAAGTCTGAAACCAAGATATATGGTGGAGTACTAGCCACTCCTTCTATAAGGGCAGCAATAGTAGCTTCCAGACTATAGAGGGAATAGGGCCAAACTCATGCAAATGCACTAGAAGGAATAGAAACTGATCCTGTCTAGAACAAAGTTGCAATCTAAGAACTAAGGCTGAAAATATAAGTAAACAGAAGAAAACAACAAAAAGCCAAAAAGAAACACTATGAGTTAAGAGATAGAAAAAGGGATCAAGGACTTATGGTTAAAATTCCATAATAAAAGAACTGAAAGTAGCCCAATTCTCCCATTAACATTACAGTAAAGTTCTAAAAATGCATCAAAAAGAAGAACAATAAAACAAAGCAAAGGAAAAAACATTTTGAATTCTTCCACAAAGATTACACAATTAGACTGAAAGAAACCACCTTAATTTCTCAGCAGAAACAAGTAAAGAGTGGAAGAGATCAGTACTAGGACATAGACCGAAAGTCAGTGGATCCTTGACATTGAACCATCAGAGCAGCAAAAGAAAGACTACCTTCAATGGAAGGAGATAAATTAAGACAGAGACCATTTATCAAAGTAGTTCTAAGAAAATTGAAGTCAATACCCTCAGCAGCCTGAATCAGAGAATAAATGGACTGTTCCCTACTATGAATAATACTGATCCTCTAAAACCAAGAGTTAACTTTCCTGTAATGGAGATATCCTAGAGGTCCTTTCCAATGTTATCAAGGGAAGAACAAGAATTCCCACTGTCACCACAATTACTAGATATCATCCTTGAAATCCTAGCTATAGGAATAAAATAAGAATTTGGGAACACACACTTGAACCAATGGAATATTAAAATACCACTTTTTTAAATGCTATGATGCTTTATACAAAAAGAACTCTAAATATTCCATCAAAAATTAATCCATGCAATAACTTCAGCAAAGAAGCAGAATGTGAAATAAATTCCTAAAACTTAGACTTTATATTACCAACAAAACCCAGGAGGAACATTTTTTAAATCATTTTAAAACAACTACAGTACATATAAAATATTTGGGAATTCACTTGCCAAGAAACACATAGAAGAATAATTTTAATAATATACCTACAAAACACTCTTTACAGAAATAAAGCAGACTTAAATAGTTGGAGAGACATTAATTGTTCATTTTTAGATTGGGGCAAAATAATAATAATTATAATACTTTGTAAATTAACTTACATTTCATGTCATACCAAAGGATCAAAGAGTTACTTGTAGAACTTGACAATAGCAGAATTCCTTTGGTGGAGGGATAGAAAATAGAGGAACTCAAAGGGGGAATGGTGAAAAAGGAAATAAATGGAAAGAAAGGGGGCCTAGAAATACCAGATCTTAAGCTATATTACAAAACAATAACCTTCAAAATTATTTGGTACTGGGTAAAAAATAGGAAAGTTTACAGGTAGAACAAATTTGATATGCAAGACACAGAAGAACACAATAATGTGTTTGTTGGTATTAAATTGTGGGAAGCCAAGAAGAGAATAGATAAAAATTTGAGACTCCTCTTTTGACCCCTTTTGTGATCCTTGTGATTTCTTGTTGTAAAGTATCGTGGCCTTATTGAAAAGCTTTAAGTTCCTAGCAAACCTACATTCAAGAGGTTAACACTCTTCCCCTTTGGCCAGGAACGCAGCTGCCTGGTACAGCCAAGGCCAAAACCTTAGCAGGGGCAATTCAACCCTGAGAAAATGTTCCCCAACTTGGCTTTCTGATAGAACCCAGTCAAAATTCAGCCTTGGCCTTGTTCTATTCTGAAGCCACTGAGACCTTTTGTGTTTTGATATGACATAATTTGTACCTTCTGTGCATCTGTGAAGTTTCAGGGTGGGGGTGGGGTTCTTTTGTGTGAAATGAGTCTTGAAATATATATAATAAACTCCATGCTCCTGGAGTCAGAAGCATGAGCTAAAAGATCATCTCTAGTGTCCCACTATTTCCTTATCAACTAAGATGTCCTTATCAGATTATCACAGATGATAAATAGATCTTGAGATTAAATGTTTTTAAATGAAAAATAATTGACTCAACTGAGAAATTTGTAAACAAAACTACAGTGCTGTAGACAAACTGATGAAATTGGAATCAGACAACCTAAGTTCAAATCCTGATTCTTCTACTTATGACATGGATCATTTCCCCCCATTAGAATGTAAGTTCTTTGCAAGTAGAGCAATATAGTCAATGTCTGAGTAGTGTGCCTAACATTAATTCAAACAAGACTCAGGTTAGGCTGGATATTAGCCTTCAAAACTTTGATGTTGATCAGGTTTGTATCTCTGACTGCACCCTGATCTTTCCTTGCTTTCCACAATATATCTCAAATGCTTTACCTTTATTTTATATGTAGAGTCCAGATGAAAAATACTCTATCCCTTTGGTTGAATTCCAGTATAGACAACAGGTGGATAATGAGCCATTCTAAGATTCTTAGCCATTCCTGTGTTCCCAGTTTGCTGCAGTTATGTTAACCTAATGAACTACTTTCAAATTACTCAAATTTCACATTTTCTGCCACTGATCCAAAGGGAAATGAAGCAGGAAATTAAAATAGGCCACTGGAAAACACAAGTTGTCCATTCATTCATTTAACCAAGCACTTTCTGTGTGCAGAGAGCACTAATTTCGGCATGAGGAAAGAGACAAGGTTTAAATAAAAAGCTCATGGCCTAGTGGAATTGGCAGTCAAGAAAAGAAACCAAACACTAACAAAAACGTAACTAAAGTATGCATCATGGCAGTAAAAGTTTATTTGATAAAATAAAAGAAAAACAAATTTGAAATGTAATACTAAAAAAATTATAATAACCAAAAGTTCTACCTCCACTACCTACTGATTGTAGGTTCCTGGACACAATATTTAACATCTCAGGGCCCCAAACAACTTTCTAAGAGTAGAATTTGCCAATATGCATTGAAAGAAGGGATTTCTTCACCTAGAGTTCTCTATAAAAACAGAACTGTGTGTGAGTGTATATGTGTATGTGACTACATATACATATATATAGATACATATATATATACCCATGTATGTATATATTGTATGGATACACATAAATATATTTATGCATGTATACATAGCTATAGATACATGTAATTATCAATATCATATGCACATATACATGTATGTATGTATACATAGCAAAACAGGACAGATACACAGATTGATCAAAATTTGCCCCAAGGAATACTTATGAGAATATACCTTTGTCCCTTCATTTCAATGATCAGAGGGTATGAAGCACTAAATGTAATTCAGACTTGATTGATTTGATACATTGATAATTTGAGCTGAACTTTCCCCCCTCTTATTCCATTTTATAAGGGATAAATCTGGAATTAGAAAGAGGAAAGAGAGAGATTTAGAAATAAAGGTAAACCTAAGTTACCAATAAAATTTTATTTAAAAGAGAAAAGATCATTAAAGAGTTATAAAGTCAAGACTTCTGGAAGGCATGAAGAATTTATGCCTGACTGGGAAGTCTCATGTTGCCTTAAAGATAAATTTAGTAAGACAATGCCATGATTCCATAAAATCCAGTATCTCTTCCCTCGCTTCCCAATGGCTCATATTTAACCCTTCATTCTAGAACTATCTTCCCACATTTAATCAATGCTTTCCACCAGTCTGAATAAACCTAATAGGTCTGTGGGATTTTCCCACAGAGCAGTCCCCTTAAGACATGGTCTGGGGACTTCCAGGGGTGGAGCCAAGATGGAGGAGTAACTAGGGCAGCAGTGTGCCATTTCACTATGAAAATCCTCTCCAACCAAGAGTAAAATATCACCACAAAATGAATTCACTAGTGAATGAACCAACAGAGACAGAGAGGAACAACCTTCAAAAAAAAGAAAAACACAAAAGGAAGGCAGAGATCATCTGAGGAACTGAGGTGCAGGGGGAGCAGAGCTAGCAAGAAGTATAACAGCAAGTGAAGGGTAAGCCAAGAGCAAACCACACACCCCACCACCCCACACATCTGTTCTCACAGGTTCCTGAACATAAGCTCAAGCTAAATCAGACCCTGAGAGCCTGCTGGGCATTTACTGGTCCAAGCCAACTAACATCCCTTGAAATTGCAAACCTATGAAGAAGTCTGGAATCCTAGCCCAAGGCAATCTGGGCTGAAGGGGGCCAATCTGCATGAGCCCAGAGCGAAGACAGGAATCCTAGTCTGGGCTTGGGGTGAGGATACAATCCATGGTTTGGGGTGAGGGCACAGTTCTGAGGGGAAGCCTCCCCCGGATCTTTTTGCCCAAAACTAGGGGTGGAGCTCCAGGACAGGACAATCCAGGGTGTGCCTGATTAAATCAAGAACATCTTGAGAAAAAAAAATGTGAGCCTAAGCCTGGGGCAAGAATCTAATCACCATCTGACCTGATCAAGTTCAACTGAGACCAAAAGCATACACTCACCCCTGAAAAAAGATGTTAAGCTTACCAGATTCTCAAGGGTCAATTGAATCAGCAGGGGGAGGGGACTCTCAGAGCTCTCAGCCCTCAAACCATTGGATAAACTAGTAACAACCCAGAAAATAAGCCAAAAATAACATCAAGGAAGGACTGAAGCTTAAGAGGGTATCCCAACTCCCCAGAAAACAGAGCCTACCTATAATTGGATAGGAAAAATGAGCAAACAATCAAAAGAGAACTGAACTAAAGACTTTTTATGGAGACAAAGAATAAGCTGCACAGACAGAAGGGGAGAACAAAAGCAAAGGAAACACACCCAAAGTCCAAAAGAAAAATATGGATTGGACACAGATTCTGGAAAAGCTCAAAAAAGCCTTCAAAATCAATTATTAGAGATAGAGGAAAAGTGGGGAAGAGAAATTAAAGTAATACAAGAAGAAAGGAAAGTGATGCAAGGAGAAATGAGCCAACTGAAAAAGGAAAACCAAAAACTGACAAAGGAAAAGCAGATCTTAAAAATCAGAATAGACCATCTAGAAACTAATTATTTCATGAGAAATAAAGAAACAATAAAGCAGAATCAAAGGAATGAAAAAACAGAGGAAAGCATCAAATATCTTATTGAAAAAAACAACTAACCCAGAAAACAGGTCTAGGAGAGACAATCTGAGAATTTTGGGATTATCTGAAAGCCATGATGGAAAAAAAAACCTTGGATATCATAAGAAACTATCAAAGAAAACTGCCCAGAGATCCTTGAATGAAAAAATGAAATTGAAAGAATTCACAGATCACCTCCAGAAAGAAATCCTCAATTAAAACTTCCAGGAATATAATAGCCAAATTCACAAGCCACCAAGTCAAGGAAAAAATATTTCAGGCAGACAGAAAGAAACCATTCAAATACCATGGAGCTACAATTAGGATCACTCAGGAACTATTGACTTCTACATTAAATGACTGGAATGCATGGAATATGATATTCTGAAAGGTGAGAGATTTGGGTTTACAACCCAGAGTCACCTATCCAGGAAAACTCAGTATACTCTTTTAGGAGGAAAATGGTCATTCAATAAGATAGAAGATTTCCAAGCATTCCTGAGGAATAAGCCAGACCCAAACAAAAAATTTGAAGGCCAAATATGAGACAAAAGAGAAGCCCAGGAAGATAAATAAGAAAGAGAAAAATTAAGGGACTCTTTAAGGTCGAAATGTTTATATGTGCTCTTCCTCTCGGTCCCATATTGAACCCGAGTTGGAGGCGGCGAGTCCGGTCTCAAAATGGAGGTAAAACAGCCGCCCGGCCGCCCCCAGCCGGACTCCGGCCGCCGTCGCTGCCGCCGGGGGGAGGAGGGTCATGATCCAAAGGAACCAGAGCAGTTGAGAAAACTGTTTATTGGTGGCTTGAGCTTTGAAACTACGGATGATAGTTTAAGAGAACACTTTGAAAAATGGGGCACTCTCACAGATTGTGTGGTGATGAGAGATCCCCAAACAAAACGTTCCAGAGGCTTTGGCTTTGTGACTTATTCTTGTGTAGAAGAGGTAGATGCAGCAATGTGTGCTCGGCCACATAAGGTTGATGGATGTGTAGTAGAACCAAAGAGAGCCGTTTCTAGAGAGGACTCTGTAAAACCTGGTGCACATCTAACCGTGAAGAAAATTTTTGTTGGTGGTATTAAAGAAGATACAGAAGAATATAATTTAAGAGACTACTTTGAAAAGTATGGCAAGATCGAAACTATAGAAGTTATGGAAGATCGACAGAGTGGAAAGAAGAGAGGATTTGCATTTGTAACTTTTGATGATCATGATTCAGTTGACAAAATTGTTGTTCAGAAATATCATACTATTAATGGGCATAACTGTGAGGTGAAAAAAGCCCTTTCGAAGCAAGAGATGCAGTCTGCTGGGTCACAAAGAGGTCGTGGAGGTGGCTCAGGCAATTTTATGGGACGAGGAGGAAACTTTGACGGTGGTGGTGGAAACTTTGGCCGTGGTGGAAATTTTGGTGGAAGAGGTGGTTATGGTGGTGGTGGTGGTGGCAGCAGAGGCAGTTATGGAGGTGGAGATGGTGGATATAATGGATTTGGTGGAGATGGTGGCAACTATGGAGGTGGTTCTGGCTACAGTAGTAGAGGGGGTTATGGTGGTGGTGGTGAACCTGGATACGGAAACCAAGGTGGTGGATATGGTAGTGGTGGTGGAGGATATGATGGTTACAATGAAGGAGGAAATTTTGGTGGTGGTAACTATGGTGGCAGTGGGAACTATAATGATTTTGGAAATTATAGTGGGCAGCAGCAATCAAATTATGGACCCATGAAAGGAGGCAGTTTTGGTGGAAGGAGCTCCGGCAGTCCTTATGGTGGTGGTTATGGATCTGGTGGTGGAAGTGGTGGATATGGTAGCAGAAGGTTCTAAAAACTCATCAGAAAAGGGCTACAGTTCTTAGCAGGAGAGAGAGCGAGGAGTTGTTAGGAAAGCTGCAGGTTAGTTTGAGACAGTCGTCCCAAATGCATTAGAGGAACTGTAAAAATCTGCCACAGAAGGAACTATGATCCATAGTCAGAAAAGTTACTGCAGCTTAAACAGGAAACCCTTCTTGTTCAGGACTGTCATAGCCACAGTTTGCAAAAAGTGCAGCTATTGATTAATGCAATGTAGTGTCAATTAGATGTACATTCCTGAGGTCTTTTATCTGTTGTAGCTTTGTCTTTTCTTTTTCTTTTCAGGTATATTGCCCTGTAAATTGTGGTAGTGGTACCAGGAATAAAAAATTAAGGAATTTTTAACTTAAAAAAAAATGTTTATATGTCTACATGGAAAGAAGATTTTTATAATTCTCAAAAATTACTCTCAGTAGTAGAGAAGATAGAAGGAATTTACTCAGAAAGAGGTTGGAAAAGTGACCTGATTATGATAATATGATGTATATGATGATATATGATGATACAATTATATGATGTATGTGTAAATATGATAATTTGGAATGATGAGTATGTATGATATGATATGTATGCATAAGAATGGCATGTAAAAAAATCAACCAAAGGCTGAAAGAGAGGGTTTTACTGAGAGAAAAGGAAAGGGAGACATAGAATGGGTTAAATTATATAAAATAAAGAGGGGGAAAAATCAATACAGAGAGGGAAGGATAAGGGTGGTGACAGGCAATATTTAAACTTTACTTTCTTTGTAACTGGCCCAGAGAGGGAAAAACGAGTATACTCGGCCATAAAATTCTATCTTACCCTACAGAGGAGTGGAAGGAGAACAAGACAAAGGATGAGGGTGTAATAGAAGGGAGGGGAAAATGAAAGGGTGACAAAAAGTAAATTATTGGTGAGAAGGAATAGAGTGAAAGGGAATAGAGCAGGATCTAAAGGGGATAATAAGATGGAGGGCAATACACAGTTAGTAATCATAACAATGTGAATGGGATGTACTCACCCATTAAATATAAGTAGACAGCAAAGTGGATTAAAAACCATATCTACTATATATTATTTACAAGAAACACATTTGAGTTAGGGTAACACACACATATTCAAGGTAAAAGGCTGGAGCAGAATTTATTATGCAACATCTAAACTAAAAAAAAAGCAGAAATAGTAATCATGATATCAGACAAAGCTAAAGTAGGAACTGATCTAATTAAAAAGAGATAAGGAAGGAAATTACATTTTGTTAAAATGTACTATAAACAATGAAGTAATATCATTACTAAACATCTATGTACCAAATAGTATAGCATCTAGATTTCTAAAGGAAAACTTGAAGGGTCTCAAGGAGGAAATAGATAGTAAGACAATACTAGTGGGGGATCATAACCTTCCCCTCTCAGATCTAGATAAATTGAACCAAAAAATAAATAAGAAAGTAAGCGAAATGCTAGAAAAATTAGAGTTAATCTAGATAAAATTGAATAGGGATAAAAAGGAATATACTTTCTTCTCAGCAGTACATGGTACATATACAAAGATTGATCACGTAATAGGGCATAGAAATATTGCAAACAAATGAAGAACAGCAGAAATAATAAATGCCACTTTTCAGATCATAATGAGGCAAAAACTATAATTAACAAGGGTCCATGGAAAGACAAATTTAAAATTAACTGGAAACTGAATAATCTAATTGTTCAAAACAGGTGGGTCAAAGAAGAAATCAGAAACAATTACAGACTTCATTAAAGAGAATGACAATGAGGAGACATCATACCAAAATCTATAGGATACAGCCAAAGTGGTACTCAAGGGAAAATTTATATCCCTCAGTGCCTATAGCAACAAAATCAAGAGGAAGGAGATCAATGAATTTGGTTTGCAACTTTAAAAAGTTGAAAAAGAACAAATTAAAAATTGCCCAATGAAAACTAAATTGGAAATCCTAAAAATTAAAGGAGAAATTAATCAAATTGAAAGTAAAAGAACTATTGAAGTAATAAATTAGACTAGGAGCTGGTACTTTGAAAAAAAACAAATAAAATAAAGTGCTAGTCAATCTAATAAAAAAAAGAAAGAAGAAAATCAAATTAACAGTATCAAAGATGAAAGGGGCAATCTCACAGAGGAAATTAAGGCAATTATTAAGAACTACTTTGCTCAATCATATGGCAATAAATATGACAATCTAGCTGAAATGGGTGAATATTTACAAAAATATAAATTGCCCAGAATAACAAAAAAGGAAATAGAATTCTTAAACAATCCTAATTCAGAAAAAGAAATTGAACAAGCCATGAAGGAACTTCCTAAGAAAAAATCTCCAGGGCTAGATGGATTCACAAGTGAATTCTATCAAACATTTAAAGAGCAACTAATCCCAATACTACACAAATTATTTGACAAAATAAGCAAAGAAGAAGTTTTACCAAATTCCTTTTATGACAAAAATATGGTACTGATTCCAAAGCCAGGCATACCAAAAACCAAGAAAGAAAACTACAGACTAATCACCTTAATGAATATAGATGCAAAAATCTTAAACAGAATAATAGCAAAAGAACTCTAGCAAGTGATCACTGGGATTATTCACTATGATCAGATGAGATTTATAACAGGAATATAAGGATGGTTTAATATTAGGAAAATCATTCACATAATTGACCACATCAATAATCAAACCAACAGAAATCACATGATTATTTCAATAGATGCAGAAAAAGCCTTTGACAAAATACAATACCCATTCCTTCTTAAAACACTAGAAAGTATAGGAATAGAAGAGTCATTCCTCAAAATAATGAACAGTATGTATTTAAAACCATCAGCAACTATCATCTGCAATGGAGACAAGTTAAAAGCCTTCCCTATAAGATCAGAAGTGAAGCAAGGATGTCCATTATCACATCTTTTATTCAATATTGTACTAGAAATGTTAGCAGTAGCAATTAGAGAAGAAAAAGAAATTAAAGGGATTAAAGTAGGCAGTGAGGAGACTAAACTATCACTCTTTGCAGATGATAAGATGGTATACTTAAAGAATCCCATAAAATCAACTAAAATACTAGTGGAAATAAATTTAAAATTTAATAAAGTGGCAAGGTACAAAATAAACCCACATGAATCCTCAGCACGTCTATATATTTTCAACAAAACTCAGCACCAGGAGTTAGAAAGAGAAACTCCATTTAAAATTATAAAATATTTAGGAATTTATCTGTCAAAACAAGCACAGGAATTATATGAACACAACTACAAAACACTTTTTACACAATTAAAACTAGATCTAAACAACTGGGAAAACATTAAATGCTCCTGGATAGGATGAGCTAATATAATAAAAATTACAATCTTACCCAAATTAATCTACTTATTCAGTGCCATACGTATCAAACTACCAAAAAACTTTTTTATAGAATTAGAAAAAATCATAACAAAGTTCATCTGGAAGAACAAAAGATCAAGAATATCAAGGGAAATAATGGGGAAAAAAGTGAAGGATGAGGGGCTAGCAGTACCAGATCTTAAACTGTACTATAAAACAATGGTCATCAAAACAATGTAGTACTGGCTAAGAAACCGAAGGGTGGATCAATGAAATAGACTATGAGTAAATGACCTCAGTAAGCTAGTGTTCAATAAATCCCCCAAATCCCAGCTTTTGGGAGAACTCACTATTTGACAAAAAATGTTGGAAAATTTAGAAAACAATATGGGCAAAATTAGGTTTAGATAATATCTTGCACCCTATACCAAGATAAATTCAAAATGGGTAAATGACTTAAATATAAAGAGTGAAATCATAAATAAATTAGGTGAACAGAGACTAGTATACCTGTCAGATATGTGGGAAAGGAAGGAATTTAAGACCAAGCAAGAGATAGATAACATTGCAAAGTATAAAAAGAATGACTTTGATTATATCAAATTAAAAAGGTTTTGTTCAAACAAAACCAATGCAACCAAAATTAGAAGGAAAGCAACAAACTGGGAGAACATTTTTATAACAAAACTCTCTGACAAAGGTTTAATTACCCAAATATATAAGGAACTAAATCAAATCTACGAAAAAATCAAGCCATTCCCCAATTAACAAATCAAGGGACATGAATCAGCAGTTTTCACAGAATGAAATCAAAACTTTCAATTAGCAAATGAAAAAGTGTTCTAAATCCCTCATGATTAGAAAAATGCAAATTAAAACAACTCTGAGGTATGACCTCATACCTAGCATATTGGCCAATATGACAGCAAAGGAAAGCCATAAATGTTGGAGGGGATGGGCCAAAATTGGGACACTAATACATTGCTGGTGGAGTTGTGAATTGGTCCAACCATTCTGGAGGGCAATTTGGAACTATGCACAAAAGGCTTTAAAAGAATGCATACCCTTTGATCCAAACATACCACTGCTGGATTTGTACCCCAAAGAGATAATAAGGAAAAAGACTTGTACAAAAATATTCATAGTCATGCTCTTTGTAATGACAAAAAATTGGAAAATGAGGGGGTGTACATGAAAAGAGATGTTTCTAAAATTATTTTCAAGGGTTCAGACATAGTGGATTGAGAGCCAGGCTCAGAGATAGGAGGTCCTGAGTTAAAATCTGGCCTCAGACACTTCCTAGCTGTGTGAGTCCAAGCAAGCTATTTAACACCCATTGCCTAGCCCTTACCACTATTCTGTCTTGCAACCAGTACTCAGTATTGATTCCAAGATGGACGGTAAGGGTTTTTATTTTTTTTTAGTCATTTTCAAACTTTAAAGTGCTATATAAATAACAGTGATGGTGATGAAGAGGAGGAAGTAGAGGAGATGGATGGATAGATGAATGGATGGATCATAGAGTGTATGGAATGTACTACAAGACTAGAAAGGTAAAAGAAGACAATCATAAAGAGCTTTAAATTGGTAGTGTTTATATCTGATTCTGAAGGTAACATAAAGGCACTAAAGTCAGACCTATATTTTAGGAAAACCATTTTTTAAATGCTTCTATGAAATGTTTTACAAGAAATGTTTTAATGCATTGCATCTAAATGTAAAGGCCAGCTATAAGGATAGGTAATGTGATAGAAGTGGAAATCTGCTAGATTTAGAAGAGGAAAAAAGTTGAATTTAAGTTGTGAGTCTATTACCTTCTAATTTTGTGATAGTGGGAAAATCACTGAGGCTCAATTTTGTCATCTGTAAAAACAGATACTGATGTGATATATTTTGTTACATACTTCCCAGAGTCATTGAGGGACTATCTTTGTACCCCTTAAAGCGCTAAGGAAATGTGAATGTTTAAGCAAACAGAAAAGAGCTCCCTACATCAATAAACAAAATGTAACGTGTCTTCTAGGTAAACATCTTAACTACTAATTAAGATTTTCTTCTTTATCTAATTATAACATTTCATTTATAAATGTATAGGGGAAAAAATGAGAATCGAGGTAGATATTAGCCACTTTTTTGTTGAACATAAATCATAACTGCAAAAACTTCAATAAATGGGTTTAAAACATGTAAAATGTTATATTGGAACACAATCCACAGACACCTTCCTGCCCAATATGAAGGTAAAGAAATGATTGTAAACTTGGAATGCTGTTAGTCCTCCTTTAAAGGAGAGAAGGGGGAGGGGTTACAATATGGGAAGGACCCACCACATATTCCTTTAATGGTTTTAGACTTCATATTAGGTTTCAGAGACAATCAAGTCCCTCTGATTAAAAACATATGTTCTTCTACCTACTATTTCATCTATTTCCCCCTTTTGCATAAGCCTTAAATTATACTGGGAAAAAATTTACATTCATTACAAAGCTGTTTGAGTGGTCCTCTCTGCCAACACATGGAGACACATCAAACTGGCATCAAGAACTTAACACATAAGGAAACTATTGACCAAAGTAATCCCATAAACCTCTCAAAGACACGTGCTATGCTTTCTATTGACTTTTTCACCTCATAAAGACATAATAAACTATTAAAAGTACAGATGTTGACCCTCCAAAAAGAGGAAAAGTTGGAAAACTGTGAAAGTGGATGCCCAAAAAAGTGTCAAAGAATATTAAATTGGGGCATATTTATGAACTCACACATTTCTCTTGCAACAAACAAATCACTTTAAAAGATCTCATTTTAAAATAAAAGTAAGAAAGACATGTCCAATGGCCAGGAATACCTTATTCCAGTGTCATTTGTTTGTGGGATACTATGTGCTGGAGCGAAGCAATCTAATACTGGACTAGTCTACTACTTTAGCTCATAGTGAGTCATTCCCATTAAGTTTCCCACTGATGAAATGAAGGCGAGTGTGGGATGCTGTGCATGATACAAGGTTCCTGTAGTATGGATGAAAAGTCATAAGGTGTCAGAGTTTTATGAGATCTCAGCAGCAGTCTAGGATAATCCAAGAAGCCACACTATAGTATACCTGACAGATCTTCATTCAGTATTGCTGAAAGATCTCCAGAGAGGGAAGTCCAGTACCACTCAAGATATCCCACCATCCATTGAATAACAGCAATTTTTAATCTAAAACATTTATATAGTCAAGAGTATACTGCTATCAACAAATGAAGTTTTGATCAGGTCTTTCAACTATTTTTCGCTGAAATTTTAGGTCACCTTTTACTGCTCTTTTCCCAGTTTAGTATTATCATTAGTTTTAGTGGTTTTTCATCACACAAATTCTCAATAGGCACCTTATTGAAATAGTTTTGAATATTCATGTACATTTCTAACTATGGAAGTTCCTAATCCCTGGGAATTTATGTAAGGGCATGGGCAGGTATGGCATAGAATGGACAAGCAGGCTAGGCTTTGAGCTCTACATTTGGAGGGAATGTCCCCAAAGAAGACCCAAATCCACTGGCATATTGTAGTGTAAGAAACTAGACAAGATATTGCAAGAGTTTAAGCAAGCCTACATTTGGAACTGACAGATGAAACACAGAAGGGACCCAGAGAGAATGACAGTTGTCCTGAGTGCAAGGAAGTCTGGGAGGGGAACCAATGGATGTCTTTCAAGCTTGAGGCACAGCTGAGAAGGAAGGAGTTGATTTGAGGCTGCAGCACCTTCAAAGCTAATCTGAAGAGTTTTCCTGGGACTTGCAGTGAAGACCAACCTTTCTAATTTATCTCTATCAGTTCCTGAACCCAGTGGAGAACATTGAACATCAGTTTCTTCACCTTTGGCCAGGGGGGTCTGGACTTCTGTGGGGAGCCAGCCCCTGTGCCTCTCAAAATCTTGCCTTGAACATTGTCTTGCCATATTCCAGTTGTTCCCAAACTTTTTTGGGCTTCCGCCCCCTTTCCAGAAAAAATATTACTTAGCATCCATGGAAATTAATTTCTTTATTTTAATAGCAATTAATAGGAAAGATAAATGCACCTGTGGCCATCACTGCCTCCCTGGATCACTGCAGCACCCACCAGGGGGCAGTAGTACCCACTTTGGGAATCACTGCTATATTCCCTCTTTAGTTAGTAATAATTTTAGGTATAGGAGCACTTGGGATTTGGGTCAGAGAAGCTGGGATTTGGGGGAACACCTAAGAATCTCTGTGGGTTACCTTGCCCAGTCAAGAACTGAAAGGGAATTTTAAGGAATCACCTGCACCCCCTTTCCCTGACACCTTCATCATTCATTCCTCAACTATTTTGTTCTTGAATAAACCTTCTTGAGTTGCCGTTTAATTGTAATTGAGTTGGGAGGGAGACAGAATGTGTGGGTTATAGGAGGAAGGAAAGCAGTTCCCCATTTTGAGATTAGATCCAACTGGGGATCTGGAAGGTTTCTGTGGGTACTGCCCAGCATGAACAACTTGTTGAGGGTCCCACTTGTTTCCCTTCTTAGAGCCCTTTCTCTAACTACCTAACCCCAGCACAACCATCTAGGGGATCCCCAAATTCCTGAAACCCCATTTTGACACCCTATTAAGGAGGGGTGGTTATATAGAAGTATTGGCCCTTGTTCATCAACCAGGTTACCATACCACACCTCCATCACTCATTCACGCCCCTTCTTATGAGTCAGTTGGCTCATAGGATCCTATATCTAGAGATGGAAGCAACATCAGATGTTATCTAGTCCAAATCCTCATTGTACATGTGGGGAAAATGAGGCAAGAGACTCTTTTTGAGACTTGCCTCACATCATACAGATTATGTCAGAGGCAGGTTTTGAACCCAGGATGTCTGAATTGGGTGCCACTATATTCTCTCCATTGTAGCACAAATACAAAACTCCACAGAAAGAAATGAAAAACAAAAAAATGGAAAAAATGATCTGAAAGAACGGCACAAGATAATGATTACATATTATAAAATCAATCACAGTAAGACAATATTTATTATGTGAATTATCTGTGGAAGGCACTGGAAATAAAAAGCTAGAAATAACAGCCATTGCCTCATAAGCTGTGAGGTACTGAGTAGCATGTTGCTGCTTTTCTTTCATTTCAGTCATATTCAACTCTTGGTGACTTCATTTAGGGTTTTTCTTGGCAAAGATACAAGATTGGTTTTCTACTTCCTTCTCTATTATACAGATGAGGAACCAGAGGCAGAGTTAAGTGACTTTTCCAGGGTCACACAGCTAATAAGTGTCTCAAGATGGATTTGAACTCAGATCTTCCTAACTCCAGGCCAAGTCCTCAACCTACTATGCCACCTAGCTGACAAAAAATAGCAGATTTTAAGTCATGAGACCTAATTGAAGTCCCACCTATAATACTGTGTAACTCTGGACAAGGCTCCTTATATATTCAGGTCTTAGTCTCCTCATCTGTAAAATGGTGATAACGATGACTCCCATATCAGAGGGCTATTATGAAGACCAAATGAAATATGTGCATAGAGTTTTTAAAGAACCAAATACAATCCGTTATTATCACTAAGGACTTCAAGATTCATAAAACACTTTAAAAAACAGCAATCCTGTGAGGAAGGTACTGTAAGTACCTTTTTAAATTTATATATTTTACATATAGTATTTGTATATAGTATATATTATATTTTCATAATATATTATAAAACATAAAATATAAAGTAAATAATATTTATAGTATATATAATTTTCATATATTTATAAAAATTTATGTTTTTCAATTCAGGCTCAGAGTCATTTGCCCAGGGTGGCACAGTTATAAAGTAGAGCCAGGACTAAAAGGTATTTGGTCCAGATACCATAACTCTTCCCATTGTGGCACAAAAGTGATAGAATTTAACCTGGAAGCTCCCTTAAAGACCATCAAGTCCAACCCCTTCATTTACCAAATGAGGAAACTGAAGGCCAGATGATAAATGGTTGATGTAGAGCTAGAAAATATACAAAGTGGTATTTAAGCCTAGGTCCCAGTCCAGGGTACTCTCTCCTGTATCAGCTTGCCTCTCTAGTATGCTGGGGATTTCAACATTTCTGGATTTGTCAAGGTAAAAACTGGGGAGGGGGAGACTTTCTCTAAAACCTCTTTTTTTTAATAAAAAATTCTATAGATGTCATGGGGGGAGGTGAAAATTAGGCATGGTAAAGTGTGAAATTCTGCTTACCAGCTTTGCAAAACATATCTCTCTTCTAGGGGGCTCTTCTCAGTGATCTGGACATCAGAACTTCTTACATAAGTGGGATGTCACCATTCATTTTTAGAGTGGCTGCCTATCCAACATGTTCCAAAGGCATATGATAGGAACAGGCATGCATCACTTTAGAGACATGAAAAGCTTGAAATACAGTTCATCACATCTATGATCTTCTAAATAAGTGAAGAGAATCTTCTCAGGTTGGATGCAGGCTCAGTCTTTGGAGGCAATGAAGCCATGAATCCAACTTTCGAAAGAAAATGCCAGAGCAAATAACTTTATAAAATATTCCTCAGGTTTAACCAATTAAAACTTCAGATTTTTCCATGGTGGAGTTCAATGATAGATACATTCTATTTCTGTTCTCCACGAAGAACTGAGAACAAGAAACCTAAATAGGACCTTGTTTGCTCAGAAGCAGTACTGTTAAGAGTTAGGAATATATATCTATATATATATACACAACAACAACAACATAGCTATTCTTTATATATCTCACCAAAAATTTAGTTTTATACGTTATCCCACCAGCAACTTACTGAGGTGTCAGGCAATATCAAAACCTAAATCAGAGTGAAAGTAAATCACTCTCATGATGTTGTGCTAGCTAGCAAAAGGTAGATGGAACTACATTGCATAAATTTCATTTTTAGCTATCTCTTTCATTTCTATGCCATTGTAGATTGGAAGTTCCTTAAGGCTCCTAATATCATGTTGTAACAGTATAGGAACTTAATAAATGTTTGCCGAATTGAACTAAATTGAACTGAATTAGACAGTATTAACAAAATGTAAACTCTGAGAGCAAGGACTATGTCATGTTTTATCTTTGTAACCCCAATCTTAGCACAATGACAGGGGGCCAATAGTTGTTTAATTAATGCTTGTTAAATAGATAAATGAAGGTTTAAGCAAAGATCTAACACCAAAATAAAAAAATGAAGTTATATCTGGAGTCTTGGGATCTAGTGTCAGAAGACTAGTAGCTTGACTTCTTACTTCTTGTCTAAAATCTCAAGTTCTGTTTTTCCTCCTCTGTTTCAGCTCTTTCAGTTCTAAATCTACAATCCTATGAACAAGGTATCTAAATTCCATTTACTGATCTGAACTTAGAGAGATGAATTCTGTGCCAGATGATTAGGAGACTTATCTACAGTTAACTTATCTACAAAACAAAAAGTAGTGATTAATGCTTGCTAGATCCTGAGGGTCATGAACAGGAGACTTAAGGAAGAACACTAGAGTGATAAAACTATATAGAATGAGCTGTCTAAACATTACTGGAAAGATGATACAATAGTTCCCTTTTCTCTAGGATTTATTTGCAAAGATCTTTCCATAAAAACAACCTTAAGAAGTAGGAAACTCAAGTTTTCTGGTCCCAATTTTGTGGATGAGGAAATTTAGGCTTAGATGCAGATAGTGTAGAGGAGCAAAATAGAGGAGGAATAAGGAATGGGGTAGGAGGAAGAGAATTAAGTCCATTTTGACAGATCACTTGTCTGGGGCATAGGGGCTGTCTTAGGGTTCTAAGATGAGGAGGTGCTGAGTTTAGTTTGACTCAGAATTTTGAGACAGCAATTGTTCATTTGCACAAGATAAACTGTAGAACCTTGGAGTCAAATGGGAAATAATTTGCCTCAGTGGTTTGCAAATGAAAAATGGAGAAATGGAAAACTTAGATTAATAATTGGGGGAAAGTTGGATCGAAAATTGTTCTGTGATTATATATTTATAGATGGAAAATAAGAATTTGGTTACTAGCCATAAATTAAGGTAGCCTACTAGTACCTAAAAATCAAATACTGAAAACCAACTTTATTACATGCTCCAACAAACTCATTTCTCTTCCCTATGTTCTCTAACTTTGTTAATGCTATCACTGTCCTAAAAATAACTTTCAGCCTAAAAGAGCAGGGATTGGATTTAAGCTCTTTTCAAGAAGGATTTATTCTTAGTACTTATAACCACAGAGTCTAGTACACTGAAGAAGGGCTGTTGACTTGAAAAGTCAAGAATACTACTTGCTATTGATTTTTTATATTATTTCAAATAATGCAGGGACATGACATAGAATTCATTTTCTCTAAAAATGAATATAATAGCCCATGATATGGAGAAAGGAAGTAGTACTGAAATACATCTTAGGAGGCAATTCAGAATACTAGGGAAGTTCCTGTTAGAAAATAGGAATACAACCAATTTTTAACTATACCCTCTAGTAAAAAAAAAAAATTGTAACAGAGATAACTCAAAGCATCATATAAAAAATAAGTTCTTCTTGTCTATGGATATTCTCATCATAGCACTATAGAAAATTAACTAGAAAGGAACATAAAGTCCACCTAAATCCAATTTATTTTAAAATATCCTAGACAATTGCTCATCAATGGGAAGACTTCTAATTATCAGCTTCCTTTGGTATAGTTCATTCGTTTTTAGAAACTCATTATGGAGGTAAATGGAGTAAATATCCCTTTAAATACTACTTTTGGTTCTTAGTTTCTGAGAAGTAGTATAAAGTATAATCTTCCTTCCAAATGATTGCCCTTCATATAACTGGAGAACTAAATTCCATTTTCCTCAGTCTACCTGTGTTTAGCAAAATATTCCTATATGCTCTAGCCTTTCTGTGCCTGGGTCCAATGCACTTAAATGGGGCCTTCCTATAAGTGGTAAGAGTCCTAGCTGGTCAACAAATGGAAAGAAAGGCCAAGAAGAGTACAATTGTGACAGAAAGCTGTATTCTTAATGCTTTAATTCCAAAGTAGGTAAAACTACAACAGTGAAAAATAAATAAGTAGAGTCTTTGGGAATATAAAAGACAATAATCCAATTTCTCAGTGATTTCAGTTCCCTTACATATACAGTAAAGGGTCCTGGGTAACCTTGAATGGCTTTTTCAACTCAATGACAACTTCTCATTCTCCTACATCCAGACAGACACCAAATCACCAAGACATAATCAATCTCTGGGACATATGACTATTTCTTCCTTTTTCCCTCCTATAATCCTACTCCAGGCCAGACATCACCCTTCTTATTTCACTAGTCTCTTTCCCTTCTAATAAAGCATAAACTTTCAAAGTGATTGTATTAGACTATGATCTAAAATCTTTCAGTAATTCCCTATAAAATACCTTACAAAGTCTAAATTTTTCATGATGGTGTAGGACTTAAATTAATATTCAGCAACTCCAAGTATTCATTTTCATAAATTATTAATAATTACTAGAAGTAAAGGAACAAAAATGTAATTATCTAACAAAATAAGACCACGTGACCAAGCTTTCCTTGTCTCTTTAAAAGGTCTGCTCCACCAAAGCCGTGCCAGGAAGAAAAGAGAGCTACACCAAATTTATATCCTCCCTACATCAGCACATAACATGAGGACAGTGGAGTGTTGGAAATTGTAGCTTTTAGGGTAAAATATTCTAATTACACAATGGTATTTAAGGTCACTCACAATGTGGTTCTAACCTCTCTCCAGGCTCATCTCCCACCACTTCCCTTCAAGCACTACTAGGCTCCATTCAACATAAACTTTTTCACATTCCCCAAATATATTCTCTACTTTCTCATCATCAGATTTTTGTTCGAAACACTTCTTTCATCATTCTATTGCAAATATGCCAGTGGAAGTGCTTGTCAGCTCCAGGTTGAGGGAGGGAAGAAGGGTGGGAAAAATCACAAATCATTTAACCATGGAAAATATTCTAAATAAAAAATATTTCTTTTACTAAGAATTTTCTATTCTTTACATCTCCACATGATTCAAGTTAAATCTTTTATGCCATCCCCTCTATTAATCCTCCTAGCTGAATATTAACTTTCCTCCCTCTGTACTCCCAGATCACTGCCATTTGTGGGACTGCTATATCAAAATCTACCTCATGAAGTTCTTTTTATCTGTATCTTATCTTTCTCTGGACTAAAATCTTTGTGAAGACAAGGGCTATATCTTCTTCATCTCCTACTTCCACATAGTACCCAAGTATGGTGCCTCACACATAGCAGGGGATTAATAAATATCTATCTAATAAAAACAACTTTATCCACATTCTAAATTTGGACAAGATGTTGGTCAAACATGATTTTATAATCATAAATCATTCTGTATCTTTTCTGGATATAAAGTAGTTCAACAGATGGAAGCCTAACTATGTGGCCCACAAGGCACAAATGAAGGAAAAATCAACAAATTAACAACTCAAGCCATGGTTATATTTGATCTATAACATAGTCATTTTAGAACTCTTTATGTCAGCAGAAGGCATATTGAAAAAAATATAATCATTCAGTACCTTTCAGAAATCTCTAAAATGGAATAAAATTTATTTCTTCCTGGAATCCTTTAAAGGTACATAGCCTGGTCAGGAAAGTACAGGCGGTCATGGCACCCCATTCAAAGGAACTGTGTAAATATTGAGCATTCTGAGCAACCCACCTTCAAAACTTCAGATCAGAAAAAGAGAGACAGCCTTTCTGATTTTTTTTACCTTCTTTAAATCACAGGGCAGAACCCCCACCCACTTAACATACCCTTTGAACAACATGAAATGGTAGTCTCATCATGAACAACGTCTGCCCACAATACCACACCCAAGGTACTTTTCTGGCTATAAATATATGATCCTAGGAACTGTGAAATGTGGACTAATAAAGCTGTTTTTCTTTAGGAAGACATAATACTTAGAGGATTCCTGGTTTAAATGACTATATGAAGCAACATGAAGGAACACAAGTGTCCCATACATACTCCAGCAAAAGTCTAAAAAAGGCAGTAGAATGAATGATAGACTTCTTGAGAAGTAAAAAAGAGAAATAACATGAACTTCTTTCATCCACCCCGAGGACTACACAGAAAGATAACCAGAAGCCTAAGGGCCCTGAGAGAGGGATCTTGTCAGGGAAACCAGCAGGAGAACATGTAAATTGATACCAAGCCTCCCAGCATTCAAACCAGTAATTTTCCAGGGGTTTCTGAAGCCTGCAGAGTTCAGTGTTCTGAACAGGGATGCTCCAGGGTAGCTGGAATCTGTGTTGCCTGAAGAAGAGGCACTTCAGGAAGTGGGAAGGAGAAGAACAGAAATGATCAGACAATGCAACACACTCCATTGAGGCTTATCATTCAGAGTCCTCTGATCAAGGATGATCTAATAGGTCTGAAGATTAAAGAAATATGTGGGGCCCACATGTGGGGCCTAAAATCTACAAGTTCTGTGTGAACAGACAAATTAAGAGAGGTAGAAGTTACCCAGAGCAGCTCTAGAAATTAATATCAGAATTGAACAAGGCCCCATCACCCAAACTCAGAGGACAAGAGACAGAACTCCAAATGAGGAATGGAGGCTGGAGATATTAGAAATAGAAGACAACAGGAACAATGCTTTGGGGCAAGAGAAACCCAAATGGTAAGCTAAGAAGAAAATAATAACTGCACAAGTACAAGCAGAACCTCAGATTATCTTTTTTTATTTGTTTGATCAGAATGATGCCAACAGTAGCTAAAAGAAATGATAGAAGAAATTTTTAAAAAACTATTAAACAGTGTGTTCCAAAAATCTTAGTACAATCAAGTACAGTTGGCTTGTAATTAAGTCATATTAAAAGCTTAAAACTGGACTGAAACTTTTGGGATATCCTACATAATTGAAATAACAGTTCTGGAGTAAAGAATGGGGACGAGAACATAGTTTAGAGCAGAAGGTGAAAAACTTTACCCAAGTAATAGACTCCCTGAAAATTAGGATAGAGCAGAAAAAAATCTAATGAAACAAAAGTATAATAATAATAATAATAATACCTAACATTTATTCAGCACTTTAAAGTTTGCAAAGCACTTACCATACATTATCTTACTTGATCCTGATAAAAATCCTGTGTAGTTGTCAATATTTCCCTCTTTTTACAGATGATATAAAAATGAGATGGAAAGGGGTTATAAAACAAAAATCCTGGAGATCATATAATAAGAAATTATAAATTAAAACTTTCAAAATCTATTAGAACCTGAAGGCAAGTAGGGGGAAAAACCTATTCATCACCTTTTTAAAACTAACTATATCTTTGTAAAGAAAAACAATTTGAAGAAGACTTAAAAACACAAATCAATGAAAAGACTAATTACATTTCCAAAAAACCAATGACAAAGCATGTCTTTCTCCACCTGAAATAGAAGTAAGAGACTCAGAGAATAGAATGAGATATACATTTTCAATCACGATTACTGTGTGCTTTAGGCTTTGTTGTTGTTGTTCTACAAATATTTGTTAAAACAGGGACTTTTTTGTTTCCTTGCTTTTCCTTTTGAAATAAATAGGGAATTTGCGTGAGACAAATAGATTACTGAAAGCTATGCCAAAAAAAAAAAAAGAAGAACAAGGTAGAAAACACCATTGATAAAATATGTATATACAGATTTATATGTATATACACACATGTGTGTAGTATATGCATGTATATATATATACCCATGTGTGCATATATGCATTTGTGTATATATACATGTACACACACATAGAGTAGATACCAGGACTCAAGTCAGGAAGACTCATCTTCATGAGTTCAAATCCAGCCTCAGACATTTACCAGCCATGTTTCCCTAGGCAGGTCACATATTCTTTTTTTGCCTTCATTGCTTATCTATAAAATAAATTGGAGAAGGAAATGGCAAACTACTCCAGAATCTTTGCCAAGAAAACCATAAATCAGGTCACAACGAGTCAGACATAATTGAAAACTGACTATATATGTATATATATATGCATGACACATAAGTATATATGTGCATATGCACATGTGTGTTTGTATGTGTGTGTCGATTTTTTCTTTTAATTCACATAAAAGAACAGAAGAAAGTTCAAAGTAAAACAAACATGATAATATTGGAACTAATGTTATGAATCTGTTACATACTTCAAAAAAGTTAAAATGATAGCTACATAGTTTTATGTATTATCCATTTTCTTGTTCTTTTTGTATGTAAAAATCCATTGTCAAATTTAAGTTAACAAAAAAATTAAATTAAAATTCTGGTATAAAAAATATATAATGCTTTGCTGGTAGAAAAATATTTTCAAAATTAACTCTCATGAAAAGCAGCCCCACCAATCCAGAGGTCAAAAGCACAAGTTTGGAAGTAAGAAAACAGGACATATGTATAGCTTCATTGAAACCATTTTAGAATAAATGGAAGGTTTCATTTCTGAACCCTAAGTGACCTTCATAAGAACGAAACTATATCCTGCTTCAAAATATATTTCTTACCACTTTCTTTTCATGTTCTATACCATTGCAGTTAGATTCCAAAACTTCAAAGATCACAAATTTCATTTATTTCAGTCTCCACTGATTCCTCTAAGGCTTACTATTTCCATGGATTTTTGTGGCCAAAAATATTCTGTGCCTTGTGGTCAATCTTCAGTTCATGACAATCTAAACTCAGTCATGCTGGTCATTTGAGAACTAACCTACAGACCTTTGGAAGATTAGCTGACTCAAAGTCTTTCCACATTACTGGGAATTACAAGAGATATTGTTCTACACAAAAGGCCTGGGTTCCAGACCCTAGGTCAAGAATTCACATCATAATGAGCATCAGAATCATAACACCTATGAAATTAGGCAATATACTAGCCTAGTCTACTCTACTTCTCAGTTGGCCAGCTGTTCAGTTTTGGAAAAGATGTCAGTTGGCAAAAAACAATAAAGTAAGAATGGCCTCTACAGTGTACCCAGTATATAGTGTCTTAGAGCTTTTTTTAAATACTTCTATTGAAAGCAAAGGTATGTAAAAATGTTGTACATTCTATATCTATGAAAATTGAATTGTTAAGAAGTTAAAAAAATAAAACTAATTATCTTTTTGCAGCTGCCAATTAATGTTCTGAGTTATTCCTTCTAGGACCAAAATCAGTGTGCCATGCAACAACTTTTAAGTACATAAAAATAGTTACCCTCTCCACTCACATCTCTTCTCTAGGAAAAATATCCCAAGTTCTTTTATCTAAACCCCATCATCATCTCAAAGCCCATGATCATCCTTGTTACCTTACTATGGACTATCTTCCTAACATACAGTAAGATATACCTCTCAGAAATGGACTAAGTAATTCAGATAGGTTCTACTAGTTTAAAACCATGATTACCCTAATCCCACACAGCAGCTGTATCAAACTCAAATAGAAAGAAGCCAACCTTTTGACATATAAAATCACAAACATTTATACATATATATATATATTTACATATATATACACACATACACATGCATACATACATGTATAGTATTATCATGTTGTTAAACATTCTCCAATTATATTTTCATTTGACAGAGGCTGTACTAAAGAGTATATTGGGACAAGAGTATTACCCATCCGTGATATTCCATGGTCTAATCTGAATTACATTTGATTTTTTTTTGGCCATGTTACACTCACATTGAGTCATTAAAATCTTCAATTTTTTTCTGACAAACTACTGCCCATTCATCCATCCTTCAAAAAAATCAACTTCACAAGTATAAAAATTTGCATTTATCCCTAGGAGATTTCATCCTATTAGGTTCAGTCCAGTGTCCTAGCTTATCAAAAAAGTGTTTGACTTTAGCTGGCAATCAATGCCTTTTCTCCTAAATTTGTGTCATATGTAAATTTAACATGTATGGCATCTTATGCCTTTATCCAAGTCCTTTCAAAAATATTAAATATCATAGGGGAAGAAGAGATTTCTGTGGGACTCAATTAGAGAATATCTTCTAAGTTGACCTAGAATAATTATTATGACCCTTTTGATCATTCAACCATTTCCAAATCCAACTATCCCTCTATTTTGTCTAGAAAACTATCAGTGAAACATAACATTTTATTAAAATCTATGAAAATGTGTCTATAGAAATCTGTGGTGGAAAGGGCACTAGATTTGGAATGAGAAGACTATACCTCAAATATAACCTTTGTTATTTCTTATAAATCAATCAATACTCATCTATTAAGTGCCTACAGGCAGAGATAGATCATAGGCATGCAAAGACAAAAAGAAAGAAAAAAAGTTAAACCAAATGCCCAGTGTTTAAAGCAACTGGCTAAATCCAAGAACAATCTCTGGTCATTCAAGTATCTGGTATCAAGTCATCATCAAATGGAGAATGAGGAAAGAAAAAAGTCAGATTATGATCTCAGAAAATCATTCCTGAATTCAAGCTCATAAGCATCTATTTCGCTTTTCCTACATTCAAGGTACCTTACAAGGTGGAAGTGATACAAAGGCAAAATTCAAGACAATTCATTTTCATATATATATATATATATATATATATATACACGTGTGTGTGTGTGTGTGTGTGTGTGTGTGTAACTCAATCCTTGAGCTAAATGACTTGATAAAGATATCAAAGCCAAAAAAAGATTAGGGAGTTTACATACTATCAAGAGAGAAAATGTAGTGGATTGAGAGCCAGGCCTAGAGACGGAGGTCCTAGGTTCAAATCCGGCCTCAGACACTTCCAAGCTATGTGACCCTGGGCAAGTCACTTGACCCCCATTGCCCACCCTTACCACTCTTCCACCTATAAGTCAATACACAGAAGTTAAGGGTTTAAAAAATAAAAAAAAAACATAAAAAAGAGAGAAAATGTTCAATGTGTATATATAATAATGGTAATAGTCAACATTTATATAAGTTTGCAAAGCATTTTACAAATATCCCATTTGGTCCTAACAATAATCATAAATGTTATGATTGTCCCCATTTTATGGTGTGTAATTAGAATCTGTTACCCTAAAAACTATAATCCCCAGCAAAACTACAATTCCCAGAACCCCACTCACTTCTTGTCACTTCATGTTGATGTAAACAGGATATAAATTGGGTGGATGTCCATCTTTCTCTCTCTTTCCTTCTTGTCATGGCTTTGGTGGAGTGGGGATTTTTGAGCAGATAGAACACTTAGTCACTTGGTTCTAGCCTGTCAGATAATAAACTTTATGAAAATAATGCTTGAAGTATTAGATATTAATTTAAACCCTACAATGGATTAAGAAATGGAGAAAGAGTTGAAGTGATTCAACACAGTCCATGCAATTAAGAAGTATCTGGAGCCAGATTTTAACTCAGAGTCTTCCTATCTCCAACACCAGTTATCTATTTTCCTGGTCTATCTAGGGTCCTCAATGTAATTGGTGAGGGAGGAGGGAGCACTAACAATTGGAAAGATCAGGAAAAAAGTTATGTAACAAATGACTTGATCTGAATTTTGAGGGAAGTTGGGATTGCTAAAAGCTGAAGATAATGACAATCGATTCTGATAATGAAGTATAACACAGTTTGTACGAAGGCAGAGAGATGTGAGACTTAATATAGTATTTGAGAAATACTAGGGAAGTCAGTTTGCCCAAACTAAAGCATGTATGAAAGGGAGCCGTATATAGTAAATGCAAAGGTAGAATGAAGCCAGGCTGTGAAGGGACTGAAATGCTAACCTAGAGTTTCTTTTGATCCTAGATGTAACAGGGAGCATCCTGTGTAGGAAAGTAGCATGATCAGATTTGCCTTTTAAGAAAACTGCTGTGTAATCATGATCTCAGATTAAAAAAAAAAAACAGAAATAGACCTAATTAGAACAATCAAGGAAATTACATTTTGCTAAAAAGTGATATAGACAATAAAATGATGTAAAAATTTTACAAGTGTCTCTGATAAAGACTTCCTTTCTTAAATACATAGGGAACTGAGACAAATTTATATAAATAATAGCCATTCACTAATTGGAAAATGATCAATAGATATGAACAAGCAGTTTTCAGACAAAACAAAACTATGTACATTAGAATGAAAAAAATGTTCCAAATCACTATTGATTAGAGAAATTCAAATTAAAACAAATCAGAGGTAACATCTCAAACCTTCAGAAATGACAAATACTAGAAGAAAAGAGTATTCTATTCAACTGTTGGTGGAATTGAGAGTTGGTCTAACCATTATGGAAAGAAAAATTAAAGTGATACAAGGAAAAATGAAAGTGATGCAAGGAATGGGCCAATTGAAAGAGAGCCAAAAACTGACAGAAAAGAATCAGGCCTTTAAAATCAGAAATGACCATCTCATCTAGAAATTAATGATGTTATTAGAAATCAAGAAATAATAAAGCAGAATCAAAGGAATAAAAAATACAGGAAAATATGAAATATCTTATTAAAAAAACAGACCTAGAAAATAGATCTAGGAGAGAAAATTTGAGAGTTATTGGACTACCTGAAAGCCATGATCAAGAAAAAAAATTAATAACATCTTACAAGAAATTATCAAAAATAACTGCCCATAAATCCTTGAACAAGAAAATAAAATTGAAATGGAAAGAATTCATAGATCACCTACAGAAATGTAAGAGGGAACATTCTATTTACACAGAAAGCAATCCTCAAACTACAACTTCCAGGGATATAATAGCTAAATTCAAAAGCCATAGAGTTAAGGAAAAAAATATTCCAAACAGCCAGAAAGAAACCATTCAGATACCATGGAGATACAATTGGGATCACACAGGACCTAGTGGCTTCTACATTAAGGGATTGAAAGGCATGGAATATGATATTCAGGAAGGTGAAATATTTGGAGTTACAAACCAGAGTCAACTATCCAGCAAAACTGATTATTTTCTTTCAGGGGAGAAAATTGTAATTCAATAAGATAAAAGATTCCCAAGCATTCCTGAGGAATAAGCCAGATCTAAACCAAAAATTTAAGTCCAAACAGGAGACACAAACGAAGCCAAAAAAAGGTAAATACAAAAGAAAAAAATTAAGGAATTCATTAAGGTCAAAATGTTTTTATGTCTACATGGGAAAAGGATTTTTGAAATTCTCAAAAATTACTCTTGGTAGTAGAGAAGATAGAAGTAATTTACTCAGAATGAGGGTGGAGAAGTAATCTGATTATTATGATATGATGTATATGTAATGTGATGATATGGAATGATAAGTATATATGATGTGATATGTATGCATATGAAGGATATGTAAAAAAATCAATCAATGGCTAAGAGGGTTGCAGTGAGAGAAAAGGGGAGGGAGAGATAGAATGGGGTAAACTATATAACATAAATAGGTGTGAAAAATAATAGAAAGGGGAGAATAAGGGTGGTAACGGGCAATGCTTAAACTTTACTCTCATCATAAAGGGCTCAGAGAGGGAAAAATAAGTATACTCAGAAAGGTAGAGAATTCTATCTTACCCTAATAGGTGGGATATACAATTCTGTCTTATCGCACAGAGAAGTAGAAAGGGAAAAAGACAAGGGAAGAGGGAGGTGATTGAAGGGAGACAAAGCCAGGCAAACCAAAAACAGAGAAAACTACAGACTAATCTCCTTAATGAACTTAGATGCAAAAATCTTAAATATATTACTAGCAAAAAGACTACAGCAAATCATCACAAAAATTATCCACTATGACCAGGTGGGATTTATACCAGGAATGCAAGGATGGCTTAATATTAGGGAAACTTTCCACATAATTGACCATATCAATAATCAAACTAACAGAGATCATCACATCATTATCTCAATTGATGCAGAAAAAGTCTTTGACAAAATACAACACCCATTCCAATTGAAAACACTAGAAAGTTTAGGAATAGAAGGGCCATTCCTCAAAATAATAAGCAGTATATATTTTAAACCATCAGCAAACATCATCTGCAATGGGGACAAGTTAGAAGCCTTTCCAATAAGATCAGGAGTGAAACAAGGATGACCATTGATACCTCCCTCATTTAAGATTGTACAAGAAATGCTAGCAATAGCAATTAGAGAAGAAAAAGAAATTTAATAGATTAAAGAATGCAATGAGAAAACTAAACTATCACTCATTGTAGATGATATGATGGTATACTTAAAAAATTCTAGAAAATAACTAAAAGACTAGTGGAAATAATTAACAACTATAGCAATGTTGCAGGATAAACCCACATAAATCATCAGCACATTTCTATATATATCCAACAAAATTCAACAGCAGAAGTTAGAAAGGGAAACTCCATTTAAAATAACTCTAGACAGTATAAAATATTTAAGAATCTATCTACTAAGACCAACACAGGAATTATATGAATAAAAACTACATAGCACTTTTCACACAATTAAAACTAGATCTAAATAACTGGAAAAACATTAATTGCTCATGGGTAGCATGAGCTAACATAATGAAAATGGCAATCTCACCCAAATTTAACTAAATTTACCCAAATATTACCCAAATTCAATGCCATACTTATTAAACTACCAAAAAACTTCTTTATACAATTAGAAAAAATTATAACAAAGTTCATCTGGAAGAACAAGAGATCAAGAATATGAAGGTAAATAATGAAAAAAAGTCTTACACTGTACTATAAAGCAGTAATCATCAAAACAATATGGTACCAGACACTTCCCAGCTGTGTGACCCTGGGCAAGTCACTTGACCCCCATTGCCTACCCCTACCAATCTTCCACCTATAAGTCAATACACAGAAGTTAAGGGTTTAAAATTAAAACAAAACAAAAAAACAAAACAAAACAAAACAAAAAAAAACAATATGGTACTGGCTAAGAGATAGAAGGGTGGATTGATGAAATAGATTAGGGGTAAATGACCTCAGCAAGCTAATGTTTAATAAAGTGAAAGATCCCAGCTTTGGGGGCAAGAACTCACTATTTGACAAAAACTGCTGGGAAAATTGGAAAACAGTATGGGAAAGATTAGGTTTAACTCAATAGCTTACACCCTATACCAAGATAAATTCAAAAGGGGTAAATGACAAATATAAAAAGTAAAATCATAAATAAATTAGGTGAGCATAGAATAGTATACCTGTCATATCTGTGGGAAAAGAAGGAGTTTAAGACCAAGCAAGAGATAGAGAACATTACAAAATATAAAATAACTTTGATTATATCAAATAAAAACTTTTTTTACAAACAAAACCAAAGCAACCAAAATTAGAAGGAAAGCAACAAACTGGGAGAATATTTTTGTAATAAAAGTCTCTGACAAAGGTTTAATTTGCCAAATATATAAGGAAGTAAGTCAAATTAACAAAAAATCAAGCCCTTCGCCAAAAGAAAAATGGTCAAGGGACATGAATCAGCAGTTTTCACAGAATGAAATCAAAACTATCAATAAGCACATGAAAAAGTATTCTAAATCTCTCATAATTAGAGAAATGAGAATGAAAACAATGCTGAGGTACCACCTTACACCTAGCAGACTGGCCAATATGACAGCAAAGGAAAGTGATAAATATTGGAGAGGATGTGGCAAAATTGGGACACTAATATACTGCTGATGGACTTTTGAATTGGTCCAACCATTCTGGATGGAAATTTGGAACTATGTGCAAAGAGTTTTAAAAGAATGCCTACTCTTTGACACCTTGCTTGGTAGAAGGATGGGTAATGTGAAAAAATGTCTTCAGGCATGGTAGAAAAGGAGATGGGAGCAACTCCACCTGAGTCCCTCTGCTGTATGGGGGGAAGGGTGGCACATGTCCCCACAAAGAACACTCTGAATACCCTCTTTGGCACCCATGCCATAAGTTTGCCATCACTGGACTAGATCATCCTCAAAGTATCATCCATCTATGAATCCATGATGTTATGATGCCCCGATTAACCCATCCAACTGACCTGTTTATTAAAAAAGGAATTAAATCTGGCATGACTTGTTCCTGATAAAATCATGCTTATACTTTGTGATAATCATTTCTACTTGTATCTCCAAATATTAACATAGTACTTTATAAGTAAGCACTTAATAAATCACATTTTCATTCATTCATCCATTCACTCATTCATTCAGAACTATTCTCATTAAATTTGCAAAAGAGTCAGACACAGCTAGGGGGTGCAATGGTTAGAGTGTTGGACTTTTGAGTTAAGCCATCCTGAGTTCAAAGTCAGCCTCAGACACTTAATTCCCTGTGCCTGTGGGCAAATCATTTCCCTTCTCCCAGACTCAGTTATCTCACCTGAAAAGTGGCAAGAATAATAGTGCTTAAAAAAAAAGGTAGTTGCAAGTTATAGTAAAATAATATCTATAAATTGTCTTGCAAACATTACAATGTTACATAAATGACATCTATTATTATTATTTCCTTAATAATACATTCCACAAATCTGTCCTTTTGGAAACTGAGATTTGTTCTTTTCAAGTTCTTTAACACTTTTATCATCTGTGTTCGCAAAGACAACTAAAAATGATTCACCAATCACATCCCTGATTATGATTTGTTTGGGTTTCATTTTTTGCCCCTCTGTCCCAGTACCCTGAGATACTTTTTCATTTGAATTTGTCACTTGAATTTGTCAAAATTCACTTGAATTTGTCAAAAACTGCTAAGTACTCTTTTATTATCTGCCTAACTTTCCTTGAGTTTCAATTTCCTACTAGCTATTATTATTTGAGGGTTTTTTTCCAGCTGTAGATTCAGTCTTCTTGAGAATGATTGAGAGAAAACAAGCAAAATAAAAGAATAGTCCACTTTCTTCACCTATTCATTGTAATTGTTTCCATTCATACTGAGCAACAATGCTGACTATTCTCTGATCTTCCCTTTTCCTCAATAGAGCTACAAAAAAAGAAAAGTAAGTCCCTCTCCCCCAGTTTGTTCTCAGCTCTTCTCACTAAGTCTCAACTAATTTCTGAGTGCTTCTAATATTCTTCCTTCATGATGGGATTTTAAATTCACCCTCTATCGCCTAACTTGGATTCCAACATCTGTAAACCAGCTGATGTTTTATTTCTGACCTGGCATTAGTTTTTAACCCCAGGCTACTCATAGATTGCCTTCAATTAAATCAAACACAGATTCAGATCATCCTAAGGAATATAACAGCCTGGATTAAAATCTTTGGAAAAATCTTAGAATGTGTCCTATGCCAATATCTGGCTAAAAGCCAGACAGAAATAAAAATCAAGAGGGGAAAATTGTTTTAATATTATAAAGAAAACCAAACCTTGCTTTGGACATGGCTGTTGACAAGATAATATATATTGGCTGTCCAAAATATGGCAAGCAGGTGTGATGACTATTTCCTTTCTTCTATAACCTTAGCGTGGTCCCTCCCAAAAAATGGAAAAAATTTACAAACTAGAGGCCAAATCTCTGTTCATAAGTCTCCCTGTACCAAACAACGCTGTTTCCCGAACAGTATACATGGTCTGAACCTGGAAAAATGATCAATAATACTCAAATATTTTCCATTCTACCATGATAAATAGTAAGATGGACCATCCAGTCCACATTTTCTGATTTCCCTAATTGAAAAAACTCCTCAACCACTATTTCCTTATGGTGTACTGTCTTTCCCTATAAGAATGGAAGCTCCATGATGGTAGAAGATGTCTGTCTTATTTAGCTTTCTATTCTCAGTACAGTGCCTGGCATATAATAAGCACTTAATACATGATTTTTCATTCATTTCAAAACCTTCCACAGCTTACCTCTGCTTGAATAGTCAGAGGGCAAAACAAATTTGTTTCAGTAATGTAATTTCTGAAATATATCATTTGGAGCTACTAAGATCAACACATCTTTTCCTTTAGGTCTTTACCAAAAGCATCCTACAACCTCTACCTCAGCCACAAAAATGAACCAGATAGAACACCTTCCTAATTAAAAACAATCTGTATCAATTTTCATAAAATGAAATATCACAAATGTGTTCTAAATTTTCAAGAAGAAAAGAAAGGTGATAGAGACCTAAAATGACTTGTTCCCATAAAATTTTATTTGTCTTCAGCCATGGAATAAGAAAACTTAAGAACTCAAAAAGTATTTAGAGGTCTCATTTTACACTTCTCATTCTTCCTAATGATAAAGAAGGGTATAAAACCATGTTATTGTACATGGAAGGGACCATAGAGATCATTGACTCCAACCTTATCACTTTACAGAAGAAGTTAACACTCAAAAACATCAAATTATTTGTTCAGGATCACATGGAAAGAAATCATGAATTTCTTGAAATACACTTTTCCAAATTTTTGTAACCCATCACATCTCCACATAAAAATAGACTATACAAAATATATACGTAGCAAAATATAAACTAATATGTGATATATAATTATAATACAGTGGTACCTTGACACACGAGTTCAATTCATTCCATGGCCAAACTTGTAACTCAATTTGCTCATGTGCCAAATCAAATTTCCCCATTTAAATTAATGGAAATGCAATTAATCCACTCAGGCTCCAAAAAAAAACATGAATTTTTTTTGTTTTATAGGCTTTTAAATATGAAAATGTACTTTATAAATAATAAATTTCTATATTTATATATAATAAGAAAGAATGTAAAGAAATAAACTTGCTTATGAAATGTTATTTACCTTCAAGGTCAAGCAAAGATGATGGCGGAGGTTTTCATTTCGTACACTATCGCTTAACATAACTTACTCTCTACACACATAACTCCATCATGTGATCTGTTAAATTTTTTCCCAAATCCTCAACATTTCCTTAATCTCACTTTTACTGATTACCTCATCAACCTCAGGCTCCTCCCCTCTAATTTCCTACAAAGCCTCCATATGCTGCTGGTGGTGCTATATCTCCTCCAATTCCTCCATCATCAGTTCTTCACTGTGCTTCTTGATGACCTCATTGACATCAAGCAAAAGCAATTCAATATAGATTCCTGCACAGCCAGATAAACACTGAACTAAACAAAACAGCCTCATGTAACTTGTGAAACCAAACATTCGGCAGGCTGTCTATTGGAGGGTGGTGGAAGCTCATGATTCAAATATACACTCATGACTTAAAGCAAAAAATCCCTATCATGACTACTCATATCTCAAATTGCTCGTAACTTAAGGTGCTCGTGTATCAAGGTACAATTATATAACATCATATAGTTGTATATATATTTTTAAGTACTATTCTTATATGATTCCAAGCAAACTTAAGGAAGATTTACTAATCTTTCCATCCTGATTCACAGTTAACATGTACATAATAGATATTTCAATTTATTCTATAAATACTTTTATTTTATTTAAAAAGATTTTGTTTTACCAATTACATGTAATGACAATCTTCCACATAAGTTCTCTGAAGTAATAATATCCAAATTGTCTCTCTCCCTCTCATCCCTCCCTCCTCTCAGAGATGGTAAGCAATTTGATCTGGGTTTTATATGCATTATCATGCAAAACATATTTCCATATTGTCCACTATTATAAGAAAATGCTCATATAAAGTCAAGCCCCCAAATAAAAACACAAATAAACTAAAGTGAAAAACTACATGCTTTGATCTGTATTCTGACTCTAACAGTCCTTTCTCAGGAGATGGAGAGCATTCTTTGTCATAAATCCTTCAGAATTATCCAGAATCATTGTGTCACTATTCTATAGACATTTTAAGACAGAAGTCTTTAAGAGGTTATACTTGATCATTGACCCAAGTTTTCCCCACATTAAGTATCTTGGGGAATGGCTGAATAAGATGTGGCATTTGGTTCTAATGCAATACTATTGTGCCATAAGAAATGGATGAATAGGCTGAGTTCAGAAAAACGTAGACTTAATATGAACTGATGAGAAGTGTACTGAGTAGAAGCTGGTCTTTAAGGCCCATCTCAACTTTCAATCTATGATTTTATAATACCAAAAATTCTCAAGAGTGTTATATTGAAACTCTGGGAACCAGGAGTCCACACTGTTGATTGACAGGTGGATCTGTTGGATATCGGAATGTTCCCAGAGGGCCGTGAGGACAGGGGAGAGAGTGGTTGGCCCAGGGTGGTATAAATTCCCTGGCAGCCCTGACTTGTGGTTCCTTTCCTTCCTTGAGACCTGAGATCTGTGGATCCTGGTCTTTTGGGAGATTGAGACTGGCTGGGCTCAACCTTGCAAGATCTTTCTGTCTTGTTCCTGATAAGATCCTCAACCTGTACCCAGACCATCATCTTCTAATTCTACTGCCCCTAGATATTAGGAAATCAATCATTTTAGCTATCTAGGTTTCCCAGGGCCCAGGACGGATCCAGGAAGTGGGCAGGAGAAGAAGAGGGTGGAAAGGGGTGGATATCCCAAAGACTGATTAGGCATATCATCTAGCAAAGAGGAAGAAGCTGAAACATCAAGCAGCAGTTTGCCTAATTTGGTTTGGCTGTGGCCAGGCTGGACCAGAGAAGCTGACCATCCTGACTCATTACTTGCCTACAGTTTTAAGGGTTTATCATTACCAAATTTAGTTAGGGTTTTCCAATACCTCTATCCATTCCCAATACCCCATCTTTGTTAAATATAGTCAAAGCCTTTTAAAGTACCTTCCTGAAGTGATTATTCATATCTTCCTTGGGAAGGGAGATACACAGTCAGAGACAAATTGTTACCAAGCTAATAGAGCCCATTTACACTATCAATCAAACCCAGGTGGGACCTAAAGGGATATCATCCATTGACCTGAAGGATCCTGCCTGGGCACTGTTATATAGGAGGGAGGTGTCATATCATATAGCTAGGGCAAGCCTCAGTTGATCTTGCCCTAGCCACCTATCTGGGCTATCACTGTTGTCACACATTTACCAGTGGTAGTATCCAGGTTAGGTCCCTCTCCCTCTCTATCAACATACATCTACATCTAGTTTATTTTATAACAAGAGACAGATAGCATTAACAACTGGGGAGATCAGGGAGTGCAGTCAAAGTACTAGGAAAGTTCATGAAAAATGATGGTATACCATGTATAGAAAACAATATGTTTTCACAGAATGGAGGTTACATGAAGAAAAGTAATATGAAATAAGACTGAAAAAATCAATGTGGGACAGACTAAAGAAGGCTTTCTATGCTAGGCATCAAGGCATTTGGATTTTATCCTGGAAGCAGTAGGATGCCATTGTCCTTGGCAGCCTGATACCAGGCCTCAGTAGTCTACAGGGCTTCCTGGGTGGCTAATTCAATCAATGTTCTGCATTAAACCATTCCCTTTAGACCCCCAGAAAACAGAATGTTTTCATCTGCAAACAAAAAACACTTGGGGGAGGACCTTCTATGTTGCAAACACCTAAAGGATCACCATAAACAAGAAGAAGCAAGAAAGGATTCTGGGAAATTAAAACAAAATCTATTGGGAGCCTGGAGCTGATTCTTCAGCAGCAGGACAGCTGTATGTACCCAACACATGGAAAGAGAAATGTAAACAAAGGACCTAGACTAAAGGCAATGGGCCAACCCCAGGAGAGAGCTTCAATACAATAATGACTTATCACCCAAAAATAACCTCAATATTATTTAGAAATGCAAAAATGAATGTAGACTTATTGAGGAGCCACAGTTATATTATTTTAAATAATTTTTCAACTTTTTATTTGTTAAATTCAATTTCTCAGATATCTCCCTCTGTCCTTCCTCTCTCCACACTAGAGAAGACATTATTTGACAAAATTACATACACACACACACACACACAAACTATGCATTGCTTGTTTCTATCCGTTAATACTTTCTCTGGAGGTGAGTATATGCAGGTTATTCTTCAAACAATTTTTCTGTTACTTTAGGTAATATTCTCTTGGATCTGCTCATTTCACTCTTTTTAATTCCATGTAGGTATTTCCATGGTTTTAAAAAAATTAAAGTTGCCCTCATTTCTTACAGTGGAGTCCATCACAAACAAGAGCCACAACTTGTTTAGCCATTCCCCAACCCTTCAATTTCCAGTTCTTTGCCACCACAAAGAGAACTGTTATAAATATCTTAGAACACATAATTATTTTCCCTTTTCCCCTTAATCACCTTAGGAAGCAGCTTAATAGTGCTATTGTTAAGTCAAAGGACACATACATAGTTTTATAACAATTCTGGTATAATTTTAAAACCATAATGCCATGCATATGGCAAAACAAAACAAAATTCATTTGGAAAAACAAAACTTCAAAAATACAGAAAGAAGACAAAAAGTGATTAAGGAAGGACATCTAGTAGTACCAGCTCTCAAACTATGTTAATAAGTAGTAATTATCAAAACAACTCCACCAAGGACGGTCCCAAGCCCGGCTGAAAAAGGAGGAGGGTTGGGCGCGAGGCTAGCAACCTCATCCCGTAAAAATCTCATTTGCTATAGAAACTGCAACCTCATTAAACCAACAAAAACAACGATCACCTAGTCTGGAAGATTGCTCTCCAACAGAGTCCATGACACGTGATGGCAAAAGCCAACAAACTCCAGGCCTATGTCAAATCTTGAACATCAGATGGCCTGAAGAGATCTCCAATACCAGACTCTGGGAAAGTCAGGACGCTATGAAAAAAAAAAATATGGAACCCACCAAGGAGGAGAAAAGTCAGAAGGCCAAAACAGACCTGGCAAAGATATGCCCAGTTGGTGGAAGTTGCCCAGAACAGTCTGTTGGCGTGAAATGCCCAGTTGGGGGAAGTTGCCCAGAACAGAGTCCGTTGGCATGAGATGGTTGCGGCCCTATGCTCCTCTGGGAGTCAATAGGAATAATAATAAATAATAATAAATAATTATCAAAACTATTTTGCCCAATTAAACACTAGCAAATTTAATAATTTAACTGAAATGGATATTTAGAAAAATATTAATTGACTAAACTAACAGAGGAGGAAGCAAACTATTTAAGTAAATCTATTTTTAAAAAAGTATTTGAATAGGCTATAAAGGAATTTAATGAGAAAAAACAACAGGAACAGATAGAGTTACAAGTGAATTTTATCAAATATTTAAAGATCATCTAATTCCAATATTAAATAAATCATTTAGAACAATTGGTAAAGGAGTCTTGCAAAATTACTTTTATGAAATAAATATAGTGTTGATACCTAAGCCAAGAAGAGCAAAAACAGAGAAAGAAAATATAAAAATAGGTCAATTTCATTAATTAATATAGATGTAAAAATCCTAAATAAAATATTATCTAGGACAATCCAACAATATATCACAAAGATTACACATTACGACCAAATAGGATTTATGCTAGGTACAAATGGACTTTTCCTTAGATTAATAACAAGTATATATTTAAAACAATGAGTACACATTATCTGTAATGGGGATAACTTAGAAGCCTTCCCTAGATGAGGCAATTTAGAATTATGTCCAAAGGGCTTTAAAAGACTGCCTACCCTTTGGTCCAGCCATACCACTGCTGGGTTTGTACCCCAAAGAGATAATAGGGAAAATACATGTACAAAAAAAATTTGTAGCTGCACTCTTTGTGGTGGCAAAAAACTGGAAAATGAGGGTTGGGTAATGACTGAACAAATTGTGGTAACTGATGGCGATGGAATGCTATTGTGCTAAAGGGAATAATGAACTGGAGGAATTCCATGTAAACTGGAACAATCTCCAGGAATTGATGTAGAGTGAAAGGACCAGAACCAGAAGAACCTTACACACAGAGTCTGACACACTGTGGAAAAATCGAACATAATGGACTTCTCTACTAGCAGCAGTGCAATGATCCAGGACAATTCTGAGGGACTTATGAGAAAGAACACTGTCCACATCCAGAGAAAGAACTATGGGAGTAGAAACCCAGAAGAAAAATATATGATTGATTACATAGTTCAATAGGGATATGATTGGGGATGTAGACTCTAAATGATCACTCTATTGTGAATATTATTACCCATTGTCTATGAGAGGGGGGTGGGAGGAGGAAAAGGAAAGAACATGAATCATGTAACCATGGTAAAAAAAAAACCTCTTAATTAATTAATTAATTGCATTTTTTAAGAGAAGCCTTCCCTATAAAATCATCAGTAAAACAAGGATACACATTATCACGAATATTATTTAATATTGTACTATGCTAGCAATAGCAATAAGACAAGCAATAAGACAAGAAAAAGAAATTGAAGGTATCAGAATGGGCAAAGAGGTAACAAAGCTATATCTTTTTGCAGATATATGATGATATATATGTAGAAAGTCCTAGAGAGTCAACTAAAAAATTAAATGAATCAATAATTTTAGCAAAGTAACAGGATATAAAGTCATATAAATCATCATCATTTCTATGTATCATTAACAATCTCCTGAAGAGATAAGCCATTTAAATTAACCATAAAAAGAATAAAATACATAGATGTATATCTACCAAAACAAATGCAGAAACTACATGAGCACAGTTATAAAAGTTTTTTTATGCAAATAAAGTCAGATTTTTTAAATTGGAGAAATAAAAATTGTTCATGAGTGGGCATAGCCAATATAATTACATTGGTAAGTCCACCAAAATTAATCGACTTATTAAATGCCAACCCAATTAAATTACCAAAAAATTATTTTCTTGAATTCAAAAATATAATAAAATTAATTTGAAAAAACTTATATTTATGGAGAGGAAAAGATTTAGGAATAAACAAGAAATAGAAAGCATTGTGAAATGTATAATGGAAATTTTTGAATACATTAAATTGAATTGTTTTGTACAAATAAAACTGATGCAGCCAAGATTAGGAAGAAAGCAATAAATTGGGGGAGAAATTGTAGTTTCTCAGATGGAGGTCTCATATCTAAAATATATAGAGGTGTTTGTCAAATCTGAGCCAAATGAATATGAGCCATTTCCTCACTGGACAAATGGTCAAAATATACAAACAGGAGATGAAGAAATAACAAATATATATATGAAAAAATACTCTTATTATTGTGATAATGAGATTACATCTACCCTGCCCATCTTTAGATTTAATCACCAAAGGTGAAAACATCTCCACTTAACTCACAAGTTGGGTGGTCTGTGACCCACGTGTGCAAGAGTGAGTGACAAATCAGAATTTACTGACTGCTTCCTGGGCAGTCCTAAGAAAAGCATCTGTTGTGATTGGACATGTAAACTAAGAGGAAGGCACAGGAAGTGATGCAAAAGAGGCCCCTTTAAAAAGAGAGTTTAGGGAGCTAAAAAGAGAGTTTAGGGTAGCTCAGTGGAGTCAGGCCTAAAGACAGGAGGTCCTAGGTTCAAATCTGTCCTCAGCCACTTCCCAACTGTGTGACCCTGGGCAAGTCACTTTACCCCCATTGCCAAGCCCTTACCACTCTTCTGCCTTGGAGCCAATACATAATATTGACTCCAAAACAGAAGGTAAAGGTTTAAAAAAATTAAAAAATTAAAAATAACTTTAAAAAAGAGAGTTCAGTGAGCTGAAGGCTATCTTCTGGTTCTTGCTTGGACATGGAGGACCTCTGGACCTGGGACCCTGAGACCTTGGTGAGACTACTCTTAAATCTCTCTCTTAGAATTACACGTGGTGAATGAAGAAGACTGACTCCTTTAACCTCCCAGAAGGAATAGCCTCCAGGAGGCTCCCTTGATTGGGAGAAGCCCTTGTGGCTAAAATCCTTGTTAGTTGACTTTTAGGCTCTGGCTGGGCCTCTGGAGTCCTGCTGGAGTAAAGCCCAGACTTGAATACAAATCTCTTATTCTACCCTCTTCTCATCTCTATACTTCCACTCTCTCCTATATTTTGTAAATAAACTTCCATAAAAGTCATTTTTATTTGAGGTTATTCTTTAACTTGGAGATTGATAATTATTCAATTCCCTGGAGACCTAAACTTTTAATATATTCACCCAATCAAAAACCATTTTTACCCCTTACATTATTGATAAGAGAAATGCAAGTCAAATGAACTTTGAGGTATCACATCACAACTATCAGATTGGCTAAAATGAGCAAAGTGGAAATGAAAAATGTTGAAGGGTTTGTGGAAAAATTGGGACACTAATTGTTACTGGCAAACCTGTGAACTGATCCAACCATTTTGGAGTTATAAAACTATATATACATATATCTCTTTTGACTCAATATCATTATTAGGTTTATTTCCTAAGGTTATCAAAGGAAAAGGAAAAAACAATACTTTCTAATATAGTTACAGCAGCTCTTTTTGTTGTAGCAAAGAACTGGAAACCAAAGGAACGCCTATCAATTAGGAGGGAGTGGCTGAACCATGTTGTGGTATAAGACTGTAATGGAATACTATTGTGCCATAAGAAATGACAAACAAGATCGTCATAAAAAAATTTGGAAAGACATATGAAGTGATGCAAAGTGAAGTGAGCAGAACCAGGAGAACATTGTACATATTAACAACAACATTAAGTAAATAAGGGATAGAGTAAATTTCATAGATTAGTTTTAAGAGAAAATGAGGAAAATTTGGATACATACCCTGGGAGAAGATTCGGACAAGGAGAAAAGGATCTTGGGAGTTTCTCCATCACTCTGAATCTGGCTTTGACTGAGCTGGGAAAGATGATTTTGCTCTGGCATTTTCACTGAAATCCCAATTTTGTGGAAAGATTAGAGATTTCTGTGTTGGAGTATTTGCCTTGGAGTATAGTGCTATTCCTTGAAGTACAGAAACCATGTGCCTGAGATTGTTATAATGAATTTCTGGGACAAGATGGATGCCACTTTGAGTGACAAGATCTTCAGTTGGAGACCTCAGAATGTACCCAGGTGCCATGAGCAGGGCTAAAAGTCAGTTGGAGCCAACCCTATAAATACTCATCATGCACAGCAAAAGACAGCTCATTATGGAGCAATCTATGGAGGGGGGAGATTCACGAGGGAGGGTAGGTCTTACACCTGCAATTCAGCTTCCTTGCCTGAGAGACCTAGAGAGCTATTATATCTATCATCAATAGATCTGAGAAAGAGAGCAGTACCACTGTCTTTCAAAAGATCATAGGGCAGCTGGGTAGCTCAGTGGAGTGAGAGTCAGGCCTAGAGACAGGAGGTCCTAGGTTCAAACCTGGCCTCAGCCACTTCCCAGCTGTGTGACCCTGGGCAAGTCACTTGACCCCCATTGCCCACCCTTACCACTCTTCCACCTATGAAACAATACACCGAAATTAAGGATTTAAAAAAACAAAACAAAACAAAACAAAAAAGATCAACAGCCTTCCCTATTCTTTGGCTTGGCTCCAGCCAAGTCAAGGCAGAGTTAGTGAGAGGTGAAGAATCTCCAGCCTCTACCTGATCTAACAACCTCTATAATTTTGATCATCTACTTAGATAATTAGCAATAGGATTCCCAGATCCTCCATCCTTTCCCTTGTTTCTAACACTATTAAGCCTGAATTAAATATAGTTGTTTATTACAAGTCAAAGATTGAAGTATCTTTCCTGAGTGGTGAATATATCTAAAGCCATTGGGAAGAGGAAGATAGTCATGCAGTCAGACTCTTAGCATTAGCCAATCAGTGCACCAATAGCCCATATCAACATTCAATCCAACCCCAGGTTTGAGGAACTAGAGAAGCTGACAATACACACAACTTCTCAGTGGTTCCCTGCCTTGGCAGCTGTTGAAAGGAGATGACTGGCAGGTTCAGTCCAGCAGAGCCTGTCAGGTGGGAAGAGGTATAACCCTTCTGCCAGTAAGACTCACACAGAGGTCTGAGAGTGTGTGTCCTCTCCATCCTCATCTTCTTTTAACAGTTTTTTTAGGTACAAGGGAAAGGATGGAAGATCTGGGAATCCTATTGCTAAATATCTAAGTAGATCAAAATTATAGAGACTGTTGGATCAGGTAGAGGCTCGAGATTCTTCACCCTCTCACTAATTCTGCCTTGACTTGGCCGGAGCCAAGCCAAAGAATAGGGAAGGCTGTTGATGATCTTTTGAAAGACAGTGGTACTGCTCTCTCTCTCTCAGATCTATTGATGATAGATATAATAGCTCTCTAGGTCTCTCAGGCAAGGATGTTGAATTGCAGATGTAAGACCTACCCTCTCTCTTGAACCTCCCACCTCCCAAGATTCCTCCATAATGAGCTGTCTTTTGCTGTGCATGATGGGTTTTTATAGGGTTGGCTCCAACTGACTTTTGGCCCTGGCTCGTGGCACCTGGGTACATTCTGAGGTCTCCAACTGAAGATCTTGTCACTCAAAGTGGTATCCATCTTCTCCCAGAAATTCATTATATCAAGATTCATCTGTTAGAAATCCACTGGTGAAGGTTAAATGCAGAGTTTGGTCATCTAGGACTCTGGATGTCCCTAGGAACAACCCCAGGCTTTAGGTAAGGGCTCAAATACATCTGTGAGTCCTTCCTATTTATCCTTTTTTTAGGTTCATTTATAGTCAGATAGCTGGGTTTTTGGGGTCTTGGCTAGAGAAAAGGAGTTTGAAGTAGCTTGAGTGAATTCCCAAAGAGAAGAACTAATTCACCATTAGGTGAAAGAGGGTGGTTGGATATTAGATATACAGTTTTAGGAAATTATCTATCATTTTGCCTTTATTCCTATTATAAAAATTAAACTTTGTTTTTAAAGCTAAGGGGGTTTGTGCTTCACTGACCTAGATAGTTCCCTAGGTGGGGGGTTATTATCTCCCACACATCTAGGAAGGATTTTTAATTTAACAATGTATGATTAACTGAGAATGACTATTATCAATAAGGCAAAGATCTATAACTAATGATGAAAAAGGAATATCCATTACCAAGAAGTAAAACACAGAATCCAAATGCAGACTGAAATATACAATTCTTCACTTAATTTCTTCCATTAATTTTTCTCTAGTATTAGCAATATGCATCTTGTTTCACAACATGACAAACAGGGAAATATGTGTTATTTGATAATATGTGTATAACCAATGTCATACTAACTGCCTACTTGGAGAGAGGGAAAGGTTGGAGGGAGGAAAAAAAGAATGAGATAAATTGTTAGGCATGGCTAATGTGAGAATTTGTTTCTCTTAGATAAGCATAGATATTATATTACATATTTATAATAAATCAGGATTATATTATTGTTATGTTAAATATGTTATATATTAAAAAAGATAAAAATAAATGGTAACAAAAAAGCATATGACAAGCATCGAACCACATTCTTAGTAACCCTTGATCACTTTACTACAAGTGGAGAGAGAATGAATACATGCAGACAATTAATTGTATCCTGCTTTCTACTGTCTTAGAATTCCTAAAAGATCTTACTACCACTTTCTCCCCACTCCAATCCATCCTTTATTAGCAATGCTAGAATAATCTTCCTTGTATTCACCTCACTCTTCTTATTCAAAACCTCCAATGGATTCTTACCATCTCAAACGACATTTGGAATCCTCTGTGTAGCTTTCTGAACCCTTCAAAATATGGAATTAGCTTATCTTTCAAGTTTTATCTTATATTACTGTTTCTGAAACTCTGCGCCCATCATAATGATCTCATCAGTGCCCTACCTTCATATCCTAGTTTACACTACTTTTTATACTCAAAATTCCCTCTTTCTACTCCCTTCTCTTCCTTTGATTTCCTACCCAACCTTTAAAATGCTACCCAACTATTGACATGTCACCTTCCCCTCTTTAAAATATGTTCTTTGATGGCAAGGGCAACTTATTTTTGCCTTTGACACAGTGTTTGGAAAACAGTGTTTAATAAATGCTTGATACTAACTAACCGAGCTCTAACAAGAGGCCCTTTTCAACTTGACCAATCCATCAGGTGCTTCCACCACAGAACTCAAAGAGCACCTAGTATTGTAACCATCTGATGCACCTGTCTTGCAATATTGTATATTACTGGGACATTTGGGGGAAGTAAAATAGAATAATGTATGAAAAGCACTTTCTATAACTTAAAGTGTTAAATATAGGTAAGCTGTTATCATAGTCATCAACTTGTTCTCAATTTTTTCCCAATGGAGTTCAGGTATAAAATGTTTCTGAAACAAATTGCTATGTTTTTGCTATTCTTTTATACGTAATGCTTTAAGGAGTATTACACAAACAGATAAAATAATTGCTTTTTATAGTTTAATTAAAACATTAGATGTAAACCTCTGTAAGCTCACTGTGCCAAAACAGTAGTGTCCCCTTATCTATGATTTTGCTTTCTGTGGCTTTAGCTATCCATGGTGAACACAAAACACTGGAAATCTGCCCAGAGATCTGTCTATGGCACTGGTTTGGCCCTGGGTGGGATGCCTCATGGCACAGAGGGGCAGGAGTTGGGAGAGAGAGCACATATACATGAGGGTCAGCAGGTGTTCACTTATACCTACAGTTTCAGATTGTCCACAGTAGTCTTAGAACATACTATATGATTATTATTACTATTATGGCTATCTATATTTGTTTCTCACTTCTCTAATAGATTATGAATGTCAGGAGGGCAGGCAGGGTAGATAGCCAGGACTGGAATTGAGTGGACCTGGGTTCAAATCTGGCCTTAGCTATGTGACTCTGGACAAGTCACTTACCCTTAATTGCCTAGCCCTTACCATTCTTTTGCTTTGAACTGACACAATATGAATTCTAAGATAAAAGGTAAAGGTTCTTTAGAAAAGGACAGACATTATATCAAATCTAAACTTTGGCACTTAAGTGCATTTGAAAGAAGATAATCAAGACAAACTCTTCTCTTAGTTAATCAATTCAACAATCTCCCCTTCTCATGAAACTTGACCCAAGCTGCTAAAAATATCAGGAAGCAGAGATTTCTCTTTGATCCTCATTCCCTTCTCTTTACAGGATATCTACATGAATGTAACATTTTCAAAGTATCAGATCAAAGAGTCTAAATCTCATAGATACAATATCTTGACAAAATAAATTTTGCTTCTTTTTAACTTCTAACATTTCTTCATTTGTTGGTATTTTTTTAGATTTCTGATAATTATCCTAAAATGAGGGCTTGGAAATTATGTAAATAGAATCTGTTCCCAACCCCCAGGTTCGTCCAACCCAGCTCATCCAAATCCGCATTCCATTTGCATGCTTTTGATACATGGAGGGGTGTGAACACACAGGGATACATAAGGAGGTGTGGGAGCACAGGCTCTCTCTACTTCCCTGGACTGGCATGAGAGGTGGATGGAGAGTCATGTGGAGGATCAACATGTAGTCAGACTTAGAGTAGAACAACAAACTTTAAACCTATGCCTATCTGCTTTCTTTATTTCAAGTGATTATTAATAATAAACTCTATGAAAAATAAGAACATGGAGTTATTAATTTAAATATAACAAAATCAAGAATCAAATGATTATGCAAATGACAAGGACGTACATTCATAGATCACATGTTAAGAGCTAGAAGGGCCTTGACAAAGAGATAGATACAAAGATCTATTTTGACATAGAAAATCAGAGTATGGTGATGAGATTAGGAAGAAACATAAGAAATGTGTTAGGAGTAATGTAGGTAGAAAGAAAGTAACTAAAGTTCATAACACGAAAAAAATGTTTTTTATGGGATGTTACATGTATTGACGGACACCATGTGATGCAGTGAGGTTTATGACAAGTAGGGCAGCCAAATGATAGTAACAATATTTTGGCCATAGTGATGATAAAACCAAGAAAAATGCAAAATAACACTCAGACCTGTTCCCTTCCATTTCTACAGTAATGATGTGACAGTAATGAGAAACAGGACATAGAGTATTAAGAATCACACAGCTTCCATGCCATTTGGCATAATCTTTTAGATCAAACTAAATTTGTTGATTAGTACCTTTAAATATGTGATTCTTAACCAATGAAGAATGAGTTGAAATTTTGCTAGAAGGGTTGAAAAGTATCAGTCTTGAAATACAATAAATGAAGACAGAAGAAAGAAAAAATTAGTTAAACAAAGGAGAGCTCTTTGTAAAAGAAAAAAAAAGTTGCTGATGTAATGGAGTTTTACCATATACCTAAAGGCAAAAATGAGCAAAATATTTGGTCATCAAGCAGTTCAGCAATAATGATATGTATTGGCAAAAAGACAACCACAAAAATAATTGCAGCTTGTATACTGGCATCCATTTCTGAAGAAGTAGTAGAGAAATTACACAAAGATGAACCTCCAAATTAAATTAACTTATACTCTAATTTTTGGTGACCTTAATGAAAAGGTATGAAAAGATGAGGAAAGAGAGAGATATGCAGAAAATCATGGATCAGGAAGAAGTAAAAGAACACAAAGACTTGCAGAGACCTCATGATTTTATATTATAAAAACTCTTTATGGAAAATAGGTAGTAAATAGAGATGGCAAGTACACTATGCTCCCACCTCTACCCTCATTAACACATATCTACCCAAATTCACAAAAATAAAATTGATTATATTTTTACTACCAGGAATAAACTTGTTGCTGATTTGGGAGTTGTCTATGAGTCTATTGTCTGGGAATAGTCAGAGTTAGGTTTAGATTTAGTGAAAAGCAATAAGTAAATACAATAAAGAGAAAATGAAATGGCATATAACTGAAACAATTCAATCCTAAATCAAATAAGAATTCATGGAAATACTTATTATACACTAGGCACTCACTGTGCTAAGTGCTAAAGATACGAAAAAAAAAAAAAAAAACGAAACAATCCCCCTCAACAAGCTTACATTCTAACAGAGGACAGCAAGAAAATATATAGTGAGATATAAGATACATAAAAAACAGATAAAAGAGAAGAAACTAGGTGGCTCAGTGGAAAGAGAACCAAGCCTGGAAATGGGGTGTCCTGAATTCAAATCTGCCTGCAGAGACTTACTATCTGTGAGATGCTGGGCAACTGACTTAACCTCTACTGCTTCATTGCTCTTCTGCCTTGGAATTGGCACCAATTCCAAGACAAAAGGGAAGGGTTTATTTTTTTAAGCAAATATAAAATAATCATGGGTGGCAGTCACTAGCAGATGGAAAGTACAGTGGGGAGAAAGCTTCTTAAAGAAGGAGGTATTCTGATTTCCTGGAGAAAATCAGAGATTCCAGAGGAAAATCTTCCCTGGAATGGGAGACAAATGTGCAAAATAATGGAGACAGGAAGTAGAGTTTTATGTTTGAAAAACTGCAAGTTGGTTAATTGTTGTTCGTCCTTCATTTCAAATAGAACCAATGACATTAAGGGGTGATGTCCCTGAGTTGGATTTAAGTGAGAAACACAAAGTCATCACTCTTACTCTCTCTTCCAAAGTTATCCAAGTCCAGTGGCAAGCCAAAAGTCTTGATATCCCAAGATACAAGGGATGACCTTGGCATCTTCAATATCTGACCAAGCTCTAAGAAATACACAGTGCCTGCTCTAGCCACCATTGATGGCCATTAGAATGAATTGTCTTCATCTACTCAATCTGCCAGAGGAATTCGCATGCTTGAGGTAAAATAACCCCTTATTTAACTGATGGATTTGAGGCCTTTCAGTTAACCTAACCCATTGTGCTGAGAAGGTTTTACTAAGATATGGATGTCTACCACGATGTATGCATGCTACAGCTTCCTGGCGCCATTGTATTCATGGAGGACTAGCAAGTCTCATGTAAGAGAATGTTAAGCTCTTTTCAGAGCTGCTCATCTACTTCTTTAAAAACAACAACAACTCATCTCCTAACTCAGAATCAATACTGTGTATTGGTTCCAAAACAGTAGAGCAGTTAAGGGCTAGATAATAGGGGTTAAGTGACTAGTCCAGAGTCATATAGCTAGGAAGTATCTGAGGCCAGATATAAATTTGGCCTTTCTGTCTCTAGGCCTGACTCTTTATTCACTAAGCCATCTAGTCACCCCTGCTCATCCACCTTTGATGTCTACCTGTCATCTGTCAAATAGGCTAATTTATCTGAGCTTTCAATCTTAACAATTTTGTTTTGTTTTCCAAGTTACTCCCTTCCACATCCATTGAAACCTAACCTTGTTGTAGTCCTTGTTATTGTCCTTTTTATCCTACCTCCATGTCTTTGTACTCTTTGGCTATCTCCCATGCCTGAAATGTATTTGCTCATCACCTCTGCTTTTTAGAAAGTCTAATTTCCTTTAAGTTTCATTTTAAATGAAACTTTCTACATGAAGCCTTTGCTGATTTATGCAGCCACTAGTGTCCAGGCTCACCAAATTTCCTTGAGTGTGTGTGTAATTATATTATCTTATGTATCATATTGTATATAATTAATATGTACATATACTTAATATATACATATGACTTCCAGTGTTAGAGCATATATTCTTGAGGGCAGAGTTTGTTTAACTCTTGTCTTTGTATCTTCAGTGCTTAACATTTACCTGGCACGTAGTGAATGACAAATGTGAGTTAATCTTTTTTTTAATGAAACTATTTTTGAAATATACATTTTTCAGGAAAGATTACTCTGGTTTCACCCTAAACACTTTGCTATCTCATTGCTATCATTTTCTTAGATAAAAATATTTATTTTTTCTTTTATTAAGTTTTACTCATTCTTTATTTCATTTCCATATAAGTTTTATTTTCAAATTCCAATTATTGGGTATAATTTTAATGCATTGTGATCTGTAAAAATATTGACTTAATACTTTGCTTTTCTATATTGGCTTATGAGTTCTTTATGTCATAGCTGTATTTTTTTTACAAAAATGCATAGAAAGCAGAGAGTATATAAAATTCTTATGATTTCCTTAAAAACCATAAAACCTGACAGAGCCATAAAGATGCTTTGGGCCAATTGAGGAAAAGCAGCAAAAGAGATAGGTCTGAAATTCTGCTCTGAGATCATTTGGCAAGGACAGATTTCAAGTCAACTACAGCCCTTTATTAGGAGCCAAAGTTAGCTCCAATATAAAAAGTTAAGTCATTCCTCAAGTGGGCTTCAGCTATCTGGCCAGATTCCTCAGACAAGCAATATCTGCAATGTCTAGCACTATTTTAGGCAAGAGACCTTGAAGATGTGTCTTCACAGACACATGTATGCTAAGACCAAAAACCCTTTGTATTCTTTGTTTAACCATATTACACCTGTGCTCTCCTTCACTCCTCACTTCTTTGGCTAATTCTGACATTATGCCTATGATTGCTAATTGGCTTTCAATGATGTAATGCTTCTTTAGTTACTAGTGCATAATTTCTTCTAAATACTGGACCTGTATGCTCAATAAAATAGAATCTGTGATCCCATTCACAGCCCCCTTGACCCTGTCAACTTCTCATCCATTTAGGCCTTTTCTCTCTCTCTTCTCCTTCTCCCTCCAAGCTGGTCCCCAAAGAGAACCAGCTCTTATAAAAAACCATAGGCTTATCATACATGCATGGTTTTTCAAGAAAATCAAAATTTTAAGGAAAAAATGACTTAGAATGATATATACTAATGGACACTCAATTTCCAGAATATTAAAATCCAAGAGCTCCATATTAAGAGTAACCATACAGGGATGAACTTAAGATGGCAGAGTGAGAGGTAGAATATTTGTCTTAGCTCCTTCACAGTCCTCTCCACAGCACAGAAAGCATGCCAGATCAAATTTGTGTTAGAAAAGCCAAGAAAAAGTCACAGTGATTCATTTTTCCAGCTCCGGGCAATTTAGAAAAATAGAGAAGTCTGTGGACACTGGAGCAGGGACTGGTCAGGAATTCTCTTCAGTGTCAATGATAGCAGTGGTGGGGAGCATTCCAGCACCTACAGATAGCAAGGAAACTAAACATTTAGGAAGGAAACACCTGAGCAGGAAGAAATCCCATAAGACCCCTATACTAACACTGGGAGGAGTAATAGGTGCAATCTGGCAGTTCTGCCTCCCATTACCAAGTCCTGGGTCATAGTATTCACAAGTGAAGACACAAGGAACAAATTCCGGAAACATAGGTGTGTGGCTCTGAGCCCAAGAGCAGATTGAAGAATCCATTTTGACCTTTAGCCTTGCACATAAGCCAGTAGTAGAATAAATAAAGGCAGGCAGCTAAATCCAAGGGGAAGTAGCAGATTTTCAAGCATTTCTAATGAAAAAACCAGAGCTGAATAGAAAATCTGACCTTCAAGAAAAAGACTCAAGAGATGCATGAATGGTAAATCATAAGGGACTAAAAGAGGTTTAACTGTTTTCATTCTTATTATAAAAAGATGATACATGTTAACTTCTCATAACTTTATCATCAATAGGAGACTTTAAGGAAGTCTACTAAGATTTATACTAATACTAAATCTAGGAATTATTTGATTATGTTGAGATAATCTCAAAATAAGAATAAGAGAAAGAGAGATAAGCTGGGAAAGTGGGGAAGATGGAAGGAAGAATGGGTAAATGTATCTCATATTAATAGGGTGTGTTTGAAAGAGTCTATATAATGGATGGGAAAATGGAAAAGGATTGGGTCACACTTGGATCTCATTATACTCTAAACTGATTCAAGAAGGCAAGATTATACATACACAGAGTTGGGGTTAAAAATTCATCTTAGCCAACAAGAAAATAGGAAGAAATGGGATTAAGAGAAGAAAGGATGAGTGAAAAGAGGAGGAAATAAAGGCAGTGCTGAGAAGCTAAATAGATTCTTGATGAAGGGAAAGGGTTAAAAAAAGAAAGCTATATTTAAAAGAATAGAATGGAGAGAAATAGACACTTAGCAAACATAACTGTGAGTGTAAATGGGAAGAATTTACTCATAAAATAGAAAAGACAAGAAGAATGTATTAAAAACTAGATTCAACAAAATATTACTTACAAGAATAATCATGTTGGCAGCTTGGCCATCTAATGTAACCAGGTAGACAGACGTACAAAAATACATATGATAAAAAAAATTAAAAAGTGATCATACAGTTTTCTTAATATCAAACTGAACAAACTGGCAATATCAGCAATTGTGTATTATTATTTGAGCTTATACTTATTATATTTCTAACTTCTCCAAAAGATTACATTCTATGCCCTAATTTTTATTTTAAATAACTAAACAAAATAACCATCTTGTTCTTACCTCCCACATCAACCTGTAGTCCATACTTTCATCCAAATCCTGAGGCATTTTCTTCTCCCCAGCAAATGGGCCAAACTTTTCACCCTAAACATGAAGGCATTGAAAAGGCATTACTACAATCATTGGGTAAATAGAGTTGAAGAACAACTTTTCTTTAGCAAAAAGGGGGTAGCATTTGCTCTCCCTGATTTTATGATTAGAGTTTGGAGCACCTAGGAAAATGTTAGGTAAATGTAGTGCCAGCCAGAGGCTAATGCTCTTGGTCTTCTTAAAAGAGTTCAAATCAAATTGATCTGCTGTTTGGAGACTAATTACTGAATAGAAGCCTTTATAAAAAGTTTAAGTCATTTAGAAACCTGAAATAAGGAGATGTTGAAGAGAGTATGGGATAAAGTTTGCCTGTCCTCAACCCTCAGGCAAAGGGCCTCACAATCCAAAGCACTGAGGTTTTTAAAAATAATTTTATATGGTTTTTGTCTTTATATTGCCTAAATGTATCCCTCTATTATCATTACTCTGCGTCCCAGAGTTATTGAGGACCAGTCTTTACTGTTTTAAAATATGAAGTCATTATGCTGACCTTCACTAGGTTTCTTTTAAAATAATAAATCTATCCACACCACTGATGGAAAAGAAGGGACATGCTGTCTTTAGAGGAGTACATATGCTTTGGTTAAAAACCAAAAAAGAAAAAAGTGCAAAATCCTTGGCTGGCACCTCAAACACCCAGCCACAAGGGCAGACTTTGTCCTTGATTTGTGTTAAGGGTGAGGTGCCTTGTAGCTGAGCAACAGTCTTATAGCTCCAGAAACAACACTGGAAAGGCAGAGGGTAGACCTCGGTCTGCCCTCTCCACAGCAGCCAACATTTAGAGAGACAAATCAAGCATTCTTTAGCCAGATCTGCAAGAAGACTGCAGGAAGGTGCTCCTTTACTCATGAAAGGAAAGCTTTTATTGCAGGCTGACCTTGTGAAAAATGCCACCACCAACAACATCTCCAGAGAGATTGGGGAAGGAATGACTGTGATATGGGGAAGCAGAAGCAAATATAATTAGAATTCTGTATGATTCAATTCAATTCAACAATCATCTATCAAGTGCCTACTGGGTAAAAGGTACCCTGCTAGGAAAATAAAACTACAACAGTATGAAAGGCAGCAATCCTTACTCTCAAGAAGAATGCATTCTACAAAAGAAACCAGGTAAATATTTATCACTATATACACAAAATTAACCTAATTGTTGAAAATAATTGAATTTTAAAGCTGGAAACTACCACAGAGAAACCATCTAGTCTAAATCATCCATTTTATGGAAGAAGAGCCTAAAAACTGGCCAAAACCAAAGATCTCAGAAGGCCATACTTCTAACTAGTGGAAGAGCAGCTACAAAAGGCTACTCTTCTTGAAAGAAGTCAGGAAGGCTCAATTTTCTGAGTTCAAAGTAAGTGTCAGAGAAACTTACTGAATAGGTGGCCCTGACCACACATGTCACTTAACCCTATTTCCTTCAGTTTCCTTATTTATAAAATGAACTGGAGAAGGAAATGGCAAACCACTCTAGTAACTACCCAAGAAGTTCCCAAGTAGAGTCATGAAGAGAATAACACAACTGAAAAATAACTGAACAACTACTCTTCTTGAAATTAAATTCCATTGAAAATATATTTCTTAAATAACTGTCATTTGCATGGCCACATGCTCAGTAAATACAAATATGGGGGTGGGATACAATTTTCCTGCCATGCAAGGAATCACAATACACTGGAAATGACATAAGGTACAAAATCAATATAAGTCAAGAAATCTAAGAGTGTAATAAGGGTGAAAGAGAAAACCTAATAAAAGCATTCAAGGAAAATTCAAAGAAGGAAAGAAAACCTTTGGCTAGGGAGATCTGAAAAGGATCATGTAATAAGTTACTGTCTGACCCTTAGGCAAGTCACCTAACATCTGTTTGCCTCACTTTCCTCAACTACCAAACAGAAACAAGAACAGACCTTACCTTTGGGTGTGAGGAGTGAAATGAGAAAATGTTTGTAAAAAGTGTGTAGCATAGTGACTACCATATAGTAGGTGTTTATTCAATGTTTCTTCCCTTTTCCCCGATAGAATAATGGAAGGTATGATGTGAAATGAGTCTAGAAAGGCGACAAAGGGTTTTTGTTGTTGGAGTCATTTTATCCTAGGGGACAACAGGAAAACCCTGAAGATATTTGATAGGGTAGTGGCATGATCAGATCTGTGTTTAAGGAACATCAATTTGGCCAGTAAATGGAGGGTGGATTACAAAGAGTAGAGGCCAGAGATGCAAGAATACCAATTAGGATGGTTTTGCAAAAACCTAGACAAGGCTTGAACTAGAACAGAATCTGTGTTCATGGAGAGAAGAGGATGGTAGTATGAGAGGTTAGAAGTAGAAGCAAGAAATAAATTTATTAAAAATGAAAGAAGAGGGGGCAGCTGGGTAGCTCAGTGGAGCGAGAGTCAGGCCTAGAGACAGGAGGTCCTAGGTTCAAACCCGGCCTCAGCCACTTCCCAGCTGTGTGACCCTGGGCAAGTCATTTGACCCCCATTGCCCACCCTTACCAATCTTCCACCTATGAGACAATACACCGAATTACAAGGGTTTAAAAAAAATGAAAGAAGAAAGAAGAAAAGATGACTGAGAGATTTATGAAAGTTTATGACTTGAGGGATGGTTGTACCTCAACAGTAACAAGGATATTTCAAGGGTAGAAATGGTATTTTGGAATAAGGAGTGTGCTCACAAGGAGATGCTATGAAATGCATGGAAGTGGTGATTGACAGGGGGATTCTTAGAATCTTAGAGGAGAGGTAGAATAAAGAGATTTTGTAACTGTCAGTTTCTGGGAGTTGAGAGAGGGAAAAGAGCTCTGAGTCTTTCACTCCAGCTTTGGGGAAGTGAATCCACTCCTGGGAAAGACTCTCTTATCAAATGGAAATCTACAATATCCTGAAGCTCCTGTCAAAGAAGAAACAAGATCAACTAGGGAACAGATTCGAATTCCTGAGTCTATCCCCAGGGATTTTCCCTAAGGTAGACAGAATAACTCCTAGTTCCGGATTCATCATCTCACTACTCCAGTTATCTTATTCCTTTTGAGGATTAGTCTAGGAAAGACAGAGAAACTATAGATAAGAGAGGAGGATCAAACTCAGCTTTAGCCAAGGGCTGTCAAGACTGGACACCGTTGCTTGCCACCTTTAGTTAGGGACTCCATCAACCTCTTTCCTGCTCTACCCTTGTTCTCTTTTTTACAAATAAATCTTTACACCTGAGAAACTGTCAGATTAATCAAACAGGGTCATAAAGATATACCAGTTTGGGGCTATCTTAGAGAGGGTCTACTTTGATTGGGTTAAGCCAAGTCCCAATCAACTGCCATGCACTCTCTTTCTCTAGCATTCTGTTTTAGGGGAGAAACATTTCAGAAGACTAGGCAAAAATCCCTAGTCAACAACCATTCCCCTTTTCCTGAGGTGATTTCTCTCTATGGCAGTTTGCTGTGTTATCCCATTCATACAGTTTGTGCTGACTCAGCTCAGGGAGCCAGATAGGCACTTATTCCTTTGAATATTAGAGAAACTGCCCTGCCAGACCAAGTTACTCAAAATCCTTGGTCACCCATTACATCCCTGCAGGGGTTTCTCAGTTTCCTTTTTAAAACAAGTAAAGATAAATTTGGGGAGAAGGATGAGATCTAGTTTTGAAATGGAATGTTTGAGATACCAAGAATATCTCCAGGTATAGACATCCAACAAATAGGTAGAGATATGGTTCTAGATCTCAGAATAAGCATTAGGGCTAGGAAGTCACATTTGGACAATATAAAAACTGTATTTACATGAGAGGATGAAATCAAGGTAGAGAATAAAATGAGAAAAGATAGATCATGATAGATCCTTGAGGGACATGAAGTGTTAGTAGATGAGGATTGTAACTAACAAGTAGGAAACAGGGGCCTTAAGCTGGTAATAAGCCTAGCAGGAGGATGGTGCTGGTTGTAAGCATGGAGTGAGAAAACCTCAGGCTGGGCTTGTAACTTGTTTATGAATGTAACAAGGATCCAACCCTGGGAATTGAGTGCCAGAGAAATCTCACTGCTTGCCACCAGGCTCCTTTAAGATATCTGGTAGCTGGCCCCTCCCTCCTGAGGAAACAGCCTCCTATTGGTTAATGGCAGGCTGGCAGGAAGTGGATGTAGAACTTCCCACCCCTCAGCAAAGGAGTTTGTTCCAGCCCAAACTGCTCAGAATCCCTTCCTGTTGCCTGTCCTTAGCCTTTGAGGGTAGGGAAATAACCACAGGATTCACTAGTTAAGGCTATGGAGTTTATTGATTACTGGGTAGGGAACAAGGCAATGGTAAGAGGGCTAGGAAAAACTATGATCTGTTGTTGAAGAATATCTGACTGAAGCCAATAGAAATCCTTGGAAGAGCAGGCAGCCCTCTGTCAGAGTGATGTCGTCTCTGATTAGGAAATAAAGTTGATCTTTGGGCTAATCTTGTCGGTGATGATAATAATAATCTAGAAGATTGGATCTTAAAATCCTACCTATTCTAGTCCTACCCATGATACACATTCCCACCACCCAATTCACTCCCACTACCCGGGCCCAGGGGGTAAGGGGTAAGTGAGTGGTCAGGGTGCAGTCAGGTCGGGAAAGAACCCAGCCCTGGGTTTCCAGGGATTTTTATACTCTTGGTCCACTGGCAGTTGATATTTGCCCTGTGGCTCATGCCACCTTCAACATTCCATCCAGAGCAACTGACAGGTTTGCCCTAAGCCAACATGGCAAGGTGAAATTACTATATTACAGAATCCAATAGAAGTAGCTAAAAGAATAGTGAGACAAGGGCAGGGGGAGGACTATTCATAAGTAAGACTGAGGAAAATATGGGAGGAGAAAGTATCCAAGAAGAGGGGGGTGATCCATAGTAGGAAAGGATACAGAGAAATCAAGAATAGTGGCTTTACATAAAAATGTCACAACCAAATGCAGAAAAGCAGAAATAATAAATGCAACTGTTTTCAGAACATAATGCAATAAAAATTTGGGATCAATAAGGGTTCATGGAAAGGCAAATTAAATAATTAATGGGGGGCAGCTGGGTAGCTCAGTGGATTGAGAGGCAGGCCTAGAGATGGGATATCCTAGGTTCAAATCTGGCTTCAGACACTTCCCAGCTCTGTGACCCTGGGCAAGTCACTTAACCTTCATTGCCTAGCCCTTACCACTCTTCTGCCTTGGAACCAATACATAGTATTGATTCTAAGACAGAAGGTAAGGGTTTTAAAAATAACAATAACAATAATTGGAAGTTAAATAATCTAATTCTTTAAAACAAATAGATTAAAGAACAAATTAAAGAAATAATCACTGATTTCATTAAAGAAAATGACAATGAGGAGAAAACATAGTAAAATTTATGGGATACAGCCAAATCAATACTCAGGGGAAAATCTATATCCATGAATACTTATATCAATAAAATAGAGAAAATCCAGATCAATGAATTGACCATGCAACTAAAAAAAAAACTAGAAAAAGAACAAATTAAAAACCTCCAATTAAAGACTAAATTGAAAATCCTAAAAATCAAAGGAGAAAATAATAAAATTGAAAGTAAAAGAACTATTAAACTAGTAAATAAGACTAGGAGTTGGTCCTATGGGGGAAAAAACAAATAAAATACACAGCATATTGGTTACTGTGATTTTTAAAAAAGGAAAGTTGAGAATCAAATTCCAGTATCAAAAATGTAAAGGGTGTATTCACCTCCAATGAAAAGGAAATTAAAGTAAACATTAGGAGGTATTTTTTCCAATTATATGACAACAAATCTGACCACCTAATTGAAATGGGTGAATATTTACAAAATATAAATTGCCTAGATTAACAAAAGAGGAAAAATTTAAATAATCCCATCTCAGAAAAAGAAATTGAACAAGCAATCAGTGAACTACCTAACATAAAATTCCCAAGGCCAGATGGATTCAAAAGTGAATTCTATCAGACATTTAAAGAACAATTAATCTCAATACTATATAAGCTATTTGGCAAAATAAGCAAGGAAGAAGACCAGAAAAAATCCTTTTTATGATGCAGATATGGTGCTGATACCTAAGACAGGACGCCAAAGAAAAAGAAAGAAAATTACAGACCAATTTCCTTAATGAATATTGATGGAAAAAATCTTAAATAAAATACTATAGAAGAGACTATAGCAATATATCATAAGGATTACTCTCTAAGCCCAGGTGGGATGGAAGGATGGTTTAATATTAGGAAAACTATCAGCATAATTGGCCATATCAATAACCAAACAAACAGAAATCACATGATTATCTTAAAAGATGCAGAAAAAGCTTTTGAAAAATACAACACCCATTCTTACTAAAATCACCAGAAGGCATAGAAATAAAAGGGCCTTTCCTTAAAACAATAAGTAAGATCTACCAAAAACTAAAAATGAGTATCGTCTGCAATTGGGGATGTTAGAAGTCTTCCCAGCAAGATCAGGAGTGAAACAAGGATGCCCATTATCACCACTATTTTTTAATATTGTATTAGAAATGTTAGCATTAGCAATAAAAGAAGAAAAAGAAATTGAAGGAATTAAAGTAGGCAGTGAGAAAATTCAACTATCACTTTTTGCAGATGATATGATGTTATACTTAGAGAATCCTAAAGAATCAACTAAAAATTACTTGAAATATTTAATAACTTTAGCATAATTATGGGACACATAATAAAGCCATATAAACCATCATCATTTCTATATATTTCCAATGAAGTCCAGCAGCAAGAGTTAGAATGAGCCATTTCAAATCACTCTAGACATTATAAAATACTTTGGAATCTATTTGCCAAGACAAAGACAGGAATTGTGAGTACAATTACAAAATACTTTTCACACAAATAAAGTAGATCTAAACAACTGGAAAAACATTAATTTCTCATGGGTCAATATAATAAAATATAAAATAAAATATAATAAAAATGACTATCCTATCTAAGTTAGTTTACTTATTCAGTGTCATACCAATCAAACTACCAAAAAACTATTTTATAGAACTAGAAAAAATAGCAACAAAATTCATCTGGAAGAACAAAAGGTCAAAAATATCAAGGGAACTAATGAAAAAAAATGTGAGGCATGGTGGCCTAGTGAATTGAAATCCTAAAATGTCCTATTAAGTAGTAAGCATCAAAACAATCTAGTACTGGCTAAGTGACAGAAAGGTGGAACAATGCAATAGAAAAAGGGGTAAATGACCTTAGCAATCTAGTGTTTGACAAACCTAAAGATTCCAGATTTTGGGATAAGAACTCACTCTTTGACAAAAACTACTGGGAAAGTGGAATTGTGCATTGGTTAAGGAATATTAGGGGGTTTGGGGAGAGGGAAAGAACATGAAACATGTAACTATGGGAAAATATTCAAAATAAAAACAAAAATTAAATTAAAAAAACTACTGGGAAAATTGAAAAACTGTATGGCAAAAATTTGGAATAGATCAATATATCATGCCCTATACTAAGGTAAAGTCAAAATAAGTATGTGATTTAGAAATAAAGGGTAATATTACAAGTAAATTAGAGGAACACAGAATAGTTTACCTGTCAGATCTATGAAGAAGGAAAGAATCTATGGCCAAACAAGAGATCAAGAAAATTACAATATGATAAATGAATTATTTTGATTATATTAAAATTTAAAAGTTTTGTGCAAATAAAATCTATACAACCAAGACTAGAAGGGAAATAATAGACTGGAGGGAAAATTCTATAACAAATTTTCCTGATAAAGGTCTCATTTCTCAAATGTATAAAGAACAAAGTCAAATTTATAAGAATACAAGTTATTCCCCAAATGACAAATAGTCAAAGAAAATGAATAAGCAGTTTTCAGATGAAGAAATGAAAGTTATAGATAATTATATAAAAAAAAGTTCTAAATCCCCTCTTGATTAGAGAAATGCAAATTAGAACAACTCTGAGGTGCCACCTCATACCTATCAGATTGGCCAATATAACAGTAAAGTAAATGATAAATGTTGGAGGGAATGTAGCAAAATTGGGATACCAATGTATTGCTGGTGGAGTTATGAATAGATCCAACCATTCTGGAGAGTAATTTGTAATTATGCCCATCAAAGCTTTAAAAGAATTCATACCCTTTGATCCAGCAATACCACTACTGGGTTTGTACCCCAAAGAAATAATTATGAAAAATGTTTGTACAAAATATTCATAGCTGCACCCTTTGTGGTGGCAAAAAATTGGAAAATGAGGGAATGTCCTTCAATTGGGGAATGACTGAACAAATTGGGTATCTGTTGGTGATGGAATACTATTGTGCTGCAAGGAGTGATGAACTAGAGCATTTCTATATGAACTGGAAGGACCTGGAAGGACTGATGCAGAGTAAAATGAGCAGAATCAAGAGAACATTGAAAACTGAAAATAAAACATTGTGGAACTATCCAATATAATGGACTTTACTAATAGTAGCAATACAATAATCCAGAGCATTCCTGAGGGACTTATGAGAAAGAATGCTATCCTCTTTTGTGTTAATGGAAATTTTGGGGTCCTTGAACTACATTTTTCATGAATCCACTGGCTCCCTGTCCTTACAAAATGATGTAGACATGAAGATAAAACTGAGGGGCTGACATTCTTCTCTCTCTTTTGCTTCCTGTCTTTTCCTGACAACATGCTGAATCTGGGAAAAGCGGGCTGCTTAAACAGCTTAAGCTAGCATGGCACATAGCTTTCTTTACTAGTGGCTAATAATAAATCTTTAAAAACCATAATATTTTTAAAGTTATCTTTATATATTAATTTAATTTTTACATTGATGGTGACCAGAAGTTTGGAGTGAGAGCTCTCAATTTTTCAGATAGCCTAGACAAATTTTTTGCCACGCTGCTGCTCTGCTCTCAACTCCTACTGCTAACTGCCAGTGGCTCTTTTTTTTGCCTCTTCTGTTCCTGATCTTTAATCCTTCACCCACCAGCTGCCCGCCCAACCTCTCCCTAGAACCGGAGCTCCTTTGCTGCTGTTCCCTATCCCAGATGGTGCTTGGGGATCTTGGTCATTCCCTGGAGCTGCTGCTACTGTTATTTCTGTTTTTTGAGCTGCTCCCACCTCTTTAGAACACAAGCTGGGAGGCTTTATGAACCCAGTGAAATATAAATCCTTTCACACAACACCCCCCTACACACACACACACACACACACACACACACACACACACACACACACACATGTGTTTTCAAGCCTGTGGCTTTTCCAGTCCCTACCGCATTTAGGCTTCCCTGCTCTTCCTGTGTGCCTGTGGGGTAGGGGACTGAGATAGCACATGGGCCATAGCATTTTACCCCAAAGGGGAAGGGGAAAAAAGGTTACTCTTACAAACAGGAAGCAAAATGGTAAGCATGGCCCACGTTGCCTATTTCAAACAGATCCCCATTGTGGGATGTTTTTTCTTCCTACTATTCCTGTGAGTACTGGTCCTTGTGATTATCCTTACTAATCTTAAGCTTCAGGGAAGAAATTCATCTCCTCACATTTGGGCATTTTGGTATGCCCAACCTCTGAACCATACCCATTATGAGGGTCATCCACACTATGCTCAGTGCAAAATTCTCCCTCAATATGGGAGATCCCAAAGCTCAGATAAAAGGAACTTGAATAGATAGAGAAAAAAAAAAACTTTAAAAGTCTGGAGGTAAAATTAGTAAGCCTCCTCAGACTCCACTGTTTTTTGAAAGTCTCTATCTTATTGTACTTTGCTGATTGTTTGTTTTACAATTTAATTTTGTTTTAATTTCATATATTCATCTGATCAATATCTTTCTATTACACTGAATCATTTTAAGCTATTATGTTTTGGGCTACTAGATAAATTCTGTTACATGGTTTTATTGGACCTCCTTAATAGTAAACAAGTTTATTCTGATTGGTAAAAAGGTTTTTGACAATACTTCTTGTAATGTGTCATTTGCTTATATTATTGTATTTGCTAATTTCAAGGTTTAAATTCCTTTTTTTTTAAGTTTATCTGTATTATGCTAATTAATATTTATTCTCTTATATGATTCTTTATTTGTACCGTTCCCCTATGACTGTACTAAAGAAAATATCATTATTAAGGTTTATTCAACTTACACAAACCCTTTCATGAAATCACATGTTGCTTTTTATTTTACTTTGACAATTGTATACAACCTTTGGAGAATATGATGACTTAAGAATGTAAATTGTAATTTTATAAAGGGTCTTTAGAAATGACTTTAGATACCTAGTACCTTTCAAATGGATGATAGGTTTATATATATATATATATGTATATATATATACATATATATATACATNTTTGCTAATTTCAAGGTTTAAATTCCTTTTTTTTTAAGTTTATCTGTATTATGCTAATTAATATTTATTCTCTTATATGATTCTTTATTTGTACCGTTCCCCTATGACTGTACTAAAGAAAATATCATTATTAAGGTTTATTCAACTTACACAAACCCTTTCATGAAATCACATGTTGCTTTTTATTTTACTTTGACAATTGTATACAACCTTTGGAGAATATGATGACTTAAGAATGTAAATTGTAATTTTATAAAGGGTCTTTAGAAATGACTTTAGATACCTAGTACCTTTCAAATGGATGATAGGTTTATATATATATATATATATATATACATATATATATATAGTCATATTGAAACTCTGGGAGCTGAGAGTCCCACTGTTGATTGATAGGTGAAGACCACTGGACCTCAGAATATTCCCAGAGGCCATGAGGACAGGGGAGAAAGCGATTGGCCAGGGGGGTATAAATACCCTGGCAGCCCCTGATAGGGGGTCTTTTCCCTTTCCTTTGGACCTGGGATCTGTAGACCCTGGTCTATTGGGATCTGAGGCTTGCTTGGCTCAACCTTGCAAGAACTCCTGTCTGAACCTCATTGACATTTGCCAACCTGTATCCAGAGTGTGAATCCTCTTATTCTTCTGTCCCCTAGATATTTAGATATCCAAACCATCCTTAGGTATCTAGGTATCCCGGGGCCCGGGAGGGATCCAGGAAGTGGACAAGAGAAGAAGAAGAGAGTGGAAAGGGTGGTTCCTAAAGGCTATAGAAAGGCATATCATCTGGCAAGAAGAAGAAGCTGAGAGACATCAAACAACAGCTTGCTTGCTCTGGTTTGGCTGTGGCCAGGCTGAACCAAAGGAGCTAGAACAATCCAGAATCACTCACCTGCCTACAATCCTGAGGAATTAATATTATCAAAGATTAGTTTGGGGTTTCCTATTCCTCTTCCCATTTCCTAAACATTCCTTCCTTGCCAAAATATATAAAACTCTTCAAGTGCCTTTCTGGAGTGGTTGTTTCATCACTTCTCTGGGAAGGGAGCAAACGCAGTCAGATAAATGTGTCCAAGGCCAATAGAGCCCAATATCTACCATTCATCAACCCCAGGTGGGACCTGAAAGAGATACTCATCTACTGACCTCAAGGATCCTGCCTGGGCACTGTTATAAAGGAGGGAGGTGTTACAATATCTAGCTAGGTGGCAAGACTCAGTTGATCTTGCACTAGCCACATATCTGAACTACCACTGCTGTCACCCATTTAAGTGTGGTAGTATCCAATTTCCCTCTCCTATATTTATAACTATATATATAACTATACATATATATATATATATTAATGTGTACCCAAAAGCTTTAGACTGTGGAAACCTGCCATTTATTTATTAAATGTTATGGGACTGTGATTAATGTTTGTTTCCAGGAGAAGGGAACAAAAGAGCCACTATATAGTACAAAGAAGCAGGTGGTCAAGGAGACCAACCAATCCCAATGGGATTGATGAGAATTTGCACAGTGCCTAGCAGCACACAGTCAAAAAAGACCAAATCAATACAGGTAGGATTGATGAATTTTCTATGCCAATACTAAGCACTTGAACCTAGTGTTTGGGGTTCAAGACTGCAGCTAATCTGACATATGTTAGAAGCCAGCTTTCCCTGAGCCATATCCTAGTCAAGTACCAAAGGCTGGCTATCATCCTGGCTCCTGTATTCCTGAGAATGAAAGCAAATCAGACCAGGAAATGACACTTCCCTTTAACACCAAATATAGTCCTTTTTTCTCTCTTACAGCACAGCAACTTTCTATAGCTACTGACTGGGCAAGTGTACAATTGTTTAAATCACTTTAATTAGGCCTTGATTCAAGGACCTGTTAAAAGTTTTTTTTTTGTTTACTTAACATTTTTACACATAAGACTTTGACATTTTATATTTCATCCACAAGTTATTTTTTCTCTTTTATTTGGATTTTTTGATGTTTTTGGATTTCTTTTGATAACTGACTCATACACCCCCATAACTCAGCCATGTATCCTTAGCTGATCTGGGTGTGGGTCAATACCCTCTTCAGGGGAGAATGTGTTATTATTTTCCTCAGGGAGGATATGTATTATAATCTATAATATAAAGTTTAAATTCTTTTGAGAGTAATTTTAGGATAAGAAATTTGCTACCTCCCAGAATCCAGACAACAAACCTTTTTTGAGAAGGCACCATGCAGATGCCTGAAGAACTTACACTGCATCAAGAAGACCCACCGTGAACTTTGGAGTGTGGTTGATTGAACTGTGGGAGGTTGAATGCATTTGTTTTGAATGTACAATCTTATGCCGAAGAGGACTGCCCACTAATTGGCTTTTTTGTCAATGCACCTAGCAATCATTGGATCATTTATTTTGTTCTTTTTTTTTCTTTTTATCCCCAAATTACTGTAATTTAAAAGTTGGTTATATTTACAAGAATCTTCAGAGAGACCAGTCTCCCTTGACTCTCAGGGGGGAATATGGTATTGGAAATTTTGGGGTCCTTGAACTACATTTCCCATGAACCCACTGGCTTCCTGTCCTTACGCAATGACATAGACATGAACATAAAACTAAGAGGCTGGCATTCTTCTCTCTCTTTGTTTCCTGTCTTCCTTCCTGGCAGCATGCTGCAGCTGGGAAAAGTGGGCTATTTAAACAGCTTAAACTAGTATGGCACATGGCTTTATTTTCTAGTGGCTACTAATAAATCTTTATAAAACATAATATTTTTAAAGTTATCTTTATGTATTAATTTTATCTTTTACACTTTGGAATTATGCCCAAACAGCTATAAAATAATCCATACCTTTTGATCCAGTAATACCATTATTCTGGCCTGTATCTCAAAGAGATTTTTAAAAATTGGGGAAGGACCTACTTGTACAAAAATATTTATAACTTCTCCTTTTGTGGTGGCAAAGAATTGGAAACTGAAGGAATGTCCATCAATTAGAGAATGGCTGAAAAAATTGTGACATTTGATGGTGATGGATTACTGTTGTCCTATAAGAAATGATGAACAGGATGATTTCAGAAAATTCAGAAATAGCTGGAAAGACTTACATGAACTGATACAGAGGGAAATAAGCAGAAGCAGGGAAACATTGTACACAGTAATAGCAATACTATATCATGATCCGATAGGCTTTGATAGGCTTAGCGATTTTCAGCAATACAATAATCCTGGAAAATTCTGAGGGACTAATGATAAAGAATGCTATCCACCTCCAGAGAAAGAACTATTCAAGTAGGAATGCAAATGAAAGCATATGATTTTTCACTTGTTTATGTGGGTATATGTTTTGGGGTTTTCCTTTTATAAGATTATTCACTTATAAAAATGAGTAATATAGAAATGTGTTTTGTATGATAATATATGTATAACCCAGATTGAATTGCTTAACAGTTCTGGGAGGAGAGAGGAAAGAGGGAGACAATTTGGATCATATAACTTCAGAAAACTTACATGCAAATTTGTTATGACATGTAATTTTATAAAAAATTTTTTTTAATTGCTGCCTTAGTCTTTGATTGCTTTTGTTACTTATGCCCTATGCTCCTCCACCCCTAAAAATCAGGATCTTAGAATGAGTATCAGTATCATCATTGCACCAGCAGCAACAATACCATTATCACCATCATAACTAGCATTTGTATACTACCTCACAATTGGTGGAGCACTTTACATATATGATGTCATTTGATCTTCATAGGAACCCTGTAATGGAATCATTTTACAAATCAGTAAGCTGAAACTGTGCTCATTTTAAAGGTGATATAACAAAAGACTTGATTTTGAGTGACGTCCAGAGTCATACTAGTAATGTGACTAAAATACTATTTGAGGGGGCAGCTGGGTGATTGAGAGTCAGGCTCAGAGAGGGGAGGTCCTGGGTTCAAATCTGGCCTCAGACACTTCCTAGCTGTGTGACCCTGGGCAAGTCACTTAACCCCCATTGCCTAGCTCTTACCACTCTTCTACCTTAGAACCAATACCCAGTATTAATTCTAAGATGGAAGGTAAGGGTTTAAATAAATAAATAAAAGTAAAATACTATTTGAACCAAAGTCTTCCTAATTCCAAGTCCAGTGACACCACTATCCAGCACATATACTATCTCCCTACAGAGTAATACCACAAACTCATAAAGTACACAAATAGAATTCAAAAATATATAAGCAATAATGGTTGAAATTATAGGAATGTATTGAACTTAATAATAATTTTTATAGAATACTTTAAAATTTGCAAAGTTCTCCACATATATTGGCTTATTTGATCCTCATGACCACCCTGAGAAACAAGTATGTTATTATCTTCATTTTACAAATGAGAAAACTCTGGCAGATGGAGGTAAAGTGACTTGTTCAAAGCTATACAGTCTGAAACAGAATTCTAACTTAGGTTCCTGAACTCTGATTCTAAATCCAGCACTCTATCAGCAGACCTATCTGTCTGAAATGTTTTCCCTCCTCTTCTCTATCCACAAAATGACTCCTCCTCTGAAGTGATATCTTATAGGAAGTATTTCTTGATTTCCCTGAAGCTAAGCATCCTCTCCCTCCTCAAAAATCTTTCTTCTCTGGCCCTAGCACCTCTCAACTCAAGTGCTATGCAAATAAAAGTTGCCCTTATTTTTATTTACTGCTACTTCTATTATTACTTCATACATTTTGAACTTGTCCTTCTCTCTCCTCCCAATAGAAGACAATCTCCCTAAAGTCATTGTCTGTATCATCTTTGCATCCCTAGTACTAAGCATAGAGTTTTGTTCATAAGAAGTACTTATTAAGTATTTGTAAAATGACTTAATACTGTGTTTGTAATGGTGGTTGTGTTTTTGATGATGTACTCATGGGCAGGACAGATACAGTTAGTATTCAGATTGTCAAAGGCTTTATTCTTCTAGATTTTTAAGGCTATAAAATATTGGTTTGAGGAAGAGGGATCAGAGAACCTAGTCTTGTTTACATCTGCTATAAATAAGCTTCCTAGACAGTTTTTTCTTAGATTTTACTGTCCAGATCTCTCCTCCAATCCTTTTAACACTGGATCATTGATGGGTTCCATTTTTTTTCTTCAAAGCATTGGTACAAGTAGAAACTGATTTTTTTAAATGTATTTATTTTCTTTTAATTTGCTCATGCAGTGTTATTACATTGAGATACGCATATGAAATTTAGTTTCCTGACCTGCCATTTCTTCCTAGGAGTAATTTTTCATTAGTATGCTCATTTCACTGTAACCTCCAGCCACTCCATCACTTCCTGTTGTTCCAAAGATCCCATTTGTGGCCTCACTGCCCTCTCCTTTAATCTAGACCAGGGGTTGGCAACCTTTTTGGCTGTGAGAGCCATAAACGCCACATTTTTTAAAATGTAATTTCATGAGAGCCATACAGTGCTCACAGTGTGTGCTCCTGTAGCAGTGTGCACTCCTGTAACAGCACCTGAAGAAAAATTGACTTTATGGCTCCTGCAAAAAGAGCCAGATATGGTTCGAGAGCCATATGTTGCCGACCCCTGATCTGGACTATATGGTTGGGCAGTTCTGTCAGATGAAGCCTTCCACCCTTGAATTCCTTGTATCCTTCAGTTCAATCTCATAAGAACTGAATAAACAAATTGCTCACACCCTGCCAATGTTCAGGCTCATTGTCAATGAACCAATTCCATCATTTTCCTTCTCCTCTTTTACTCTGTTTGATGAAGTCATGCCACTGTTCCAACAGAATCACTACAGATTCATGTTGCCCAAATGCAGCTAGGCCCTCACTGCTGCCCAATTCTCTTTTTATTAGTACTTGATTGGCTTTCTATCATGTTCCCTTCAATAAGTTTTTCAAGCTTCATCAAAGAGCAAATGAGCTTTGCCACACTCCCAGGCCCCTCTCCCACTAGAGTGGGACCATCAATAATTTTTTAAAGTACTTATTATGTGCAAGAAATGGCCCTAGGCACCAGAAAAGCAAACACATGGTTCTTGTCCTTAAGTAGCTCATATTCTAATGAAAGCAACAATATACAAAGAAATCATGCACACAAAATATATACATTGACAAAAAAAAATAATCTCAGAGCTAAGGCACTGGGGAAGAAAACCATCATCTCTCCTCAGTTTGCTCTTCTCTCTATTCCATACCTCAAAGCATTTCTTCCCTTCTACCCATATTCCACATATGTTCCGTTCTCTAATGGGGAGAGAAGTGGCCCTTCTCTCTGCTAACACCAGTCCTTCTCCTTTTTCCATTTTTGATCCATCCATATCATCTTCCATCTCTCCCTTCCTCCTGGCTCCTTCCCCAGTACTTAGAAATGTGCCCAAGTTTCCATCTAAAATTTAAAAAAAAATAACCTTTCAATGAAACTATCATCTCTTCAAGTTAAAAAGTCCTTATGTACCTTCTGGTCTTAAAATCAGTCTTTTGTACTTGACAGCTATTTCCTTGCTACCTACTTAATTCTCAACTCTTTACCTTCTGCCTTCTGACCACGACCCTACAATTAACTTTTTTTTCCAAAGTCCTCCCTCCTCTCAATTTTGGTCCTGATAGGATTCTCCCCTCCTTAGGCACAATTGCCCCATATCAGCCAGCTAGTAAGGCACTTAGTCATGATGTTATCTAGCTTAGTGATGAAATCTAAAGACCTCTGGTCTTCCTCTGTACCCTTAGGACTTAATTACCATGTAGATGAAATTGTTTTTAGATGCTATCTTCCCAAATTAGAGTGTAAGCTTCCAAAGAGCAAGGACTAGCTTAGGTTTTCATATTTCCATACCCAGTACATAATGAAGCATTTGGCACAAAGTAAGCTCTTTTTAAAGAACCCTTACTTTCTATCTTAGTAAGAACTCTAAGACATGAGGGCAAGAGAGAGGACAACTAGGTGACTCAGTGGATTGAGAGCCAGATCTAGAGAGAGGAGGTCATTGGGTTCAAATCTGGACTGAGACATTTCCTATCTGTATGAAACTAGGCAAGTCATTTAGCCCCATTTGCCTAGCCCTTGTCCTTCCATGTTGGAATCAATACTGAGAAGAGCAGTGAGGGCTAGACAATGAGCTTAAGTGACTTGCCCAGAGTTACATAGCTAGGAAGTGTCTGAGGCCAGATTTGAACCCAGTTCGTCCTGACTCTAAGCTTGGAACTGTATCCACTGTGCTACCTATTAGGCCCCAAAGCAAGCCCTTAATGAGTGTTTTTTCATTCCCTCATTCACAGTGGAAAATAATTTTATTTTGGACATGCTGATTTAATACTCTAATTTTAATCTCAGGAGAAGAGATCCCCCTAGCAGAATGATGAGAATTCAGGTCTAACTCTAACCTGACTCAATAATTTTAAATATTCTTTGAATTGTGTGACCTGAGTGGCAGCATACCAATGTACAGTGCCTGATTGTAAAGGAGGCAGTGTTAGAAGGAAAAGGAGCTACATCTCTAGATATGTCAGTCAAAAGAAAAAAAGATTTTAATTGAACCCACGAAAACAGATGAGATCACCAAGGGAGAGATTGTGGAGTTAAAAGTGAAAGGGGCCCTGGATGGAGTCTAGGACCATAGATGATGTTCCATTAGAAGCAAAGGAGACTGAGAAGGAACAGCCAAAGAGAAGGTGAAGTCTATAGGAGAGAGCAGTGTTACAGGCTCTGAGACAGGTCAGAAAGTATCCAGAATATAGTTAATAGTAGTAAAATCAATAGCTATGTCAAGAACAAAGACTGAGAATTGGATATTGGATTTACTAGTTAAGAGATCTTGGGATAAATCTGGCATTACAGCCCTGTATCCTTCTACTAGCACACTGAAGCTTAGAGCTTAAATTGATAATGTATTCTCTATAAATCTGGCACCAATATGGGGCAATGGTGCCTAAGGAGGGGAGAATCCTATCAGGACCAAAATTGAGAGGAGGAAGGACTTTGAAAAAAAATATTAATTGGAGGGTCATGGTCAGAAGGCAGAACATAAAGAGTTGAGAAATTAGTAGGTGGTAAGGAAATAGCTGTCGAGTATAAAAAGACTGACTTTAAGACCAAAAGGTACAAGTATTTTTTAACTTGAAAAGATGATAGTTTCATTGAAAGATTATTTTTTTAAATGTTAGATGGAAACTTGGGCACATTTCTAAATACTAGGGAAGGAGCCAGGATGAAGGGAGAGATGGAAGATGATATGAATCAATCAATAAATCATTAAGATAATTTCATCACTAAGCTGGATGTGAGGGGTCATTAGAAAGGCCAGATAGTAAGGCACTGAGGAAAATAGGAAGTATATTGCATTGCAAAAGGCCCAGTGATTTCCTCCATCTCACCAAAAAGAACAATGGTGGTAAACTCCATCTGGTCTAAGCTGTCAGCAATCTGGATGGGTTCTAGGTGTCTCCAGGTTCTGGAAAGAAAGGAGTAGGAGGAAACACAGAAAATTTGATGTCTAAACACAGAACTCAAAGGAATCACCAAAAGGTAATTAATAAAGGGGAAAAAAAAACAAAAAACAAAACTTTTTTAAGGGGCCCAATGAATTCAAATGATTTGTATTCCTATAAGAAAAGATGATATTGGTGACTTAAAAATTGTTATTATCATCAGGGTAGCTAGAAGAAGTATACTGCGAGGGAACAGTGACAAAATGTTTAGGATGAAATGTCAAGATATATATATATATACACACATATATATATACACACACACATATATATATACACACACATATATATACACACATATATATATACACACACATATATATATACACACACACATATATATACATATATATGTAAAACTAGAGTTAAAAAAAGAGGATAATATTATGAGAAAATGGAGTAAATGTATATTCAATAAAGAAGAACATGGTGGGAGCAGGGAAAAAGACCAACACACTGGAAAGGTAAAGAGGTTGGAGAAAGGAAATACTTAATTCTTATGTGCATTGAAATTGACTGAAAGAGGGAAGAGCAATCAGATCCATTGGGGCAGAGAATTGATTTGTGCCCTATAGAGAAATAGAAGGGTAACAAAAAGATGGGTAGGGAGGGAAGCAATACTAGGGAGGGAGAGAGTTAAAAAGTAGCTTAAAAAGATCCTAAAGAAAAATAAGAAGGGAAGAAGAAGGGAGAAAGAAAGGGAAATAAAATAAGGATGGGGATTAATGGGAGAAATTAAAAACAAAACACTGGTGTAGAAGGAAATAGTGAAAGAAGAAAGGGCAGGACAAAGAGAAGAAATCAAAATATTGGGGAATACACAGGTGGTAATCATAACTCTGAATGTGAATGGGATGAACTCACCAATAAAACCAAAGCAAATAGCAGAGTGGATTAGAAAACAAAATCCTACCATACGTTGTCTACAAGAAACAAACATGAGGCAGGGAGATGCACACAATGTAAAGGTAAAAGGGCAGAGCCTATTGGGCATCAACTGAGAAAAAGAAGGCAATCATGATATCTGAAAAAGCCAAAGTAAAAATAGATCTAGTTAAAAGAGATTGGGAAGATAATTACATCCTGATAAAAGGCAGTATACACAATGAGGAAATATCAGTACTCAACATGTATGCACCAAATGGTATAGCATCCAAATTTCTAAAGGAGAAATTGGCAGAGCTCAAGGAGGAAATAGATAATAAAACTACACTAGTGGGAAACCTGAACCTCCCTTTATCAGATCTAGATAAATCAAACCAAAAAATAAATAAGAAAGAGGTAAGGAATATATAATCTTAAAAAAATTGGAGTTAATAGACATTTAGAGAAAAATAAATAATAAAGGAATATACTTTCTTTTCAGCAGTACATGGTTCATTCACAAAGACTGACCATGTACTAGGGCATAAAAAATTGCAAACAAATGCAAAAAAAAGCAGAAATAATAAATGATACCTTCCCAGATCATAAAGCAATAAAAATAATAATTAGTAAGGGTACATGGAGAGGCAAACCAAAAATTAATTGGAAATTAAATAATATGATTCTCCAAAATCAGCTTGTTAAAGAACAAATCATAGAAACAATTAATAATTTCATTGAAGAGAATGACAATGATGAGATATCATAACAAAATCTATGGGATGCAGCCAAAGCAGGACTCAGGGGGGGAATTTATATTCTTGAGTGCATATATTAACAAATTAGGGAGGACAGAGGTCAATGAATTGGGCATATAAATTAAAAAATATATTTTTTTTTATCCTGGGACTCCATTCTAGGAGCATAGGGCCACAACCAGTAGGCAATGGGACACACAGTCGCTCAGGGTCACCCAGCTGGGAAGTGTCTGAGCCCGGACTTGAACCTAGGACCTTTCGTCTCTAGGCCTGGCTCTCAATCCACTGAGCTAGCCCAGCTGCCCCTACTTTAGGTTGCAGTTTCTTTAGCAGATGTAGCTTTTACAGGGTGGGGTTGCTAGCCCCACGCCCAACCCTCCTCCTTTTTTCATCCGGGCTAGGGACCATCCTTGGCCCAGGAGTGGTAAGGGTGGGCAGTAGGGGTCAAGTGACTTGCCCAAGGTCACACAGCTGGAAGTGTCCGAGGCTGGACTTGAACCTAGGACCTCCAGTCTCTAGGCCTGGCTCTCAATCCACTGAGCCACTCAGCTGCCCCAAAAAATATATAAAGCAAGCAAATTAAAAATCCTCAGACAAAAATTAAATTAGAAATCTTAAAAATTAAAGGAGAAATTAACAAAATTGAAAGTAAAGGAACTATTGAATTAATAAATAAGACTAGAAGCTAGTTCTTTGAAAAAAACAAAATAAAGTACTAATCAATATAATAAATAAAATGAAAGAAGAAGACCAAATTAATAGTATCAAAGATGAAAAGGGAGACCTCACATCTAATGAAGAGGAAATTAAGGCAGTCATTGAAAACTATTTTGTTCAATTATATGACAATAAATATGGCAATATAGGTAATATGGATGAATATTTAAAAAATATAATTTGCCTAGATTAACAGAAGAAGAATAGAATACTTAAATAATCTCATATCAGAAAAAGAAATTGAACAAGCCATCAAAAAATCCCCAGGGCCTGATGGATTTACATGTGAATTCTATCAAACATTCAAAGAAAGACTGATCCAAGTACTCTACAAACTATGTGGCATAATAAGTAATGAAGGAGTTCTACCAAATTCCTTTTATGACACAAATATGGTACTAATTCGAAAGCCAGGCTAGTCAAAAACAGATAAAGAAAACTACAGGCCAATCTCCCTAATCAACATAGATGCAAAAATCTTAAATAGAATACTAGTAAAAAGACTCCAGCAAGTGATCACGAGGGTTATTCATTATGATCAGGTAGGATTTATACCAAAAATGCAAGTATAGTTCAATATTAGGGAAAACATCCATATAATTGACCATATGAGCAAGCGAACCAACAATAATCACATGATTATCTCAGAAAAAGCTTTTAACAAAAGACAACACTCATTTCTACTGAAAACACTAGAAAGTATAGGAAAAGAAGGGCCTTTCCTAAAAATAATAAACAGTATCTATCTAAAACCATCAACAAGCATCATCTGCAATGGGGATAAATTAGAAGCATTCCCAATAAGATCAGGAGTGAAACAAGGATACTCATTATTACCTCTATTATTTAACATTGTACTAGAAACACTACCAGTAGCAAATGGAGAAGAAAAAGAAATTGAAGGTATTAAAATAGGTGATGAAGAGACCAAGCTATCACTCTTTGTAGATGATATGATGGTCTACCTAAAGAATCCTAGAGAATCAACTAAGAAGCTTGTAGAAATAATCAACAACTTTAGCAAAGTTGCAGGATACAAAATAAACCCACATAAATAATCAGCATTTCTATATATTTCCAATACTCAAACTACACCCACTGGCTGGATGCAGCCCCCTGAAATGTTCTATCTGCTCTGGAAACATTATTCCTAATCTGATGAATACAATGAGTAGGATACAATACAATGAAACTTAGAAAGAGTCGCCTTAGAAACAGACCACCAGATGAGCATTTCCTTTCCTTGGCCCCCTCTTTAAAAAGTTTGTCCATCACAGTCCTAGACAATATAAAATATGTAGGAATCTATTTCCCAAGATAAACACAGGAATTATAAGAACACTACTACAAAACACTTTCCACACAATTAAAATTAGATTTAAACAATTGGAAAAAAATTGATTGCTCATGGGTAGGATGAGCTAACATAATAAAAATGACCATCCTACACAAATTAATTTACTTATTTATTGCCATACCTATCAAACTACCAAGAAACTTTTTTTACTGAATTAAAAAAAAAAAACTATGACAAAGTTCATTTGGAAGAACAAAAGATCAAGAATATCAAGGGAAATAATGAAAAAAAATGTGAAGGAGTGTGGCCTAGCAGTACCAGATCTTAAACTTTACTATAAAGCAGTGGTCATCAAAACAATATGGTACTGGTTAAGAGATAGAAGGGAGGATCAGTGGAATAGACTTGGGGTAAGTGATATCAGCAAGACAGTCTATGATAAACCCAAATACCCCAGATTTTAGGACAGAAATGCAGTATTTGCCAAAAACTGTTGGGAAAATTGGAAAACAGAGATTAGGTTTAGATCCACATCTCACACCCTAAACCAATTAAATTCAGAATGGGCAAATGACTTGAAAATAAAGAAGGAAACTACAAGTAAATTAGGTGAGCACAGAATAGTATACTTGTCAGATCTTTGGGAAAGGAAAGATTTTAAAATCAAGCAAGAGTTAGAGAAAATTACAAAATGTAAAATAAATAATTTTGATTACAATAAATTAAAAAGGTTTTGTACAAGCAAAACCAATGCAACCACAATTAGAAGGGAAACAACAAATTGGGAAAAAATCTTTAGAAAAAAAACACTGACAAAGGTCTAATTACTCAAATGTATGAGGAGCTAAATCAATTGTACAAAAAATTAAGCCATTCCCCAATTGATAAATGGGCAAGGGATATGAATAGGCAATTTTCAGATATAGAAATCAAAACTATCAATACACATGAAAAAGTGTTCTAAATCTCTTATAATTAGAGATATGCAAATCAAAACAACTGAGGTACCACCTCACACTTAGCAGATTATCTAACATGACTGCAAAGGAAAGTAATAAATGTTGGAGAGGATGTGGCAAAATTGGAACATTGATGCATTGCTGGTGGAGTTGTGAATTGATCCAACCATTCTGGATGGCAATTTGGAACTATGCCCAAAGGGCTTTAAAAGACTATCTTCCTTTTTATCCAGCCATACCACTGCTCGGTTTGTACCCTAAAGATAATAGGGAAAATTACTTGTACAAAAATATTTATAGCCACGCTATTTGTGGCTTTGTGGTGGCAAAAAATCGGAAAATGAGCAGATGCCCTTCAATTGAGGAATGGCTGAACAAATTGTGGTATCTGTAGGTAATAGAATACTATTGTGCTCAAAGGAATAATGAACTGAAGGAATTCCATGTGAACTAGAACAACATGCAGAGTGAAAGGAGCAGAACCAGGAGAACATTATACACAGACATTGATACACTGTGGTACAATCCAATGTAATGGACTTTACTAGTAGCAATGCAATGATCCAGGACAGCCCTGAGGGTTTTATGAAAAAGAACACTATCCACATTCAGAGGAAGAAACACAGAAGGAAAAACATCTGCTTGATTACATGGGTTGATGGGGATGTGATTGGGGATATTGACTCTAAACGATTACCCTAGTACAAATATCAATAATATGGAAATAGGTCTTGATCAATGACACATGTAAAACTCGGTGGAATTGTGTGTTGGCTACAGAAGGAAGGTGAGGAGAGGGGAGGGAAAAACATAAATCTTGTAACCATGGGAAAATAGTCTTAATTAATTAATTAAAATTTTAGTTTAAAAAAAGCCTCATGGATAAATTCTGCTTCTTTGTATCAAGAACTGGGCCTGGGGATAATATCTGTGAATCACTAAAATGAGGCTTTGTAATTCATGGAGCAGTCCCTCAACTTATCTTTTAAATGATGATGATCAAGATGATGATATTGCATATTTTGTCCTGAGTAGAATCTTAGGGTCCACCAAGTTCAAGTCTCCTTTTTCAGATAAGGAAACTGAAACAAAGGTTAAATGACTTCCCAGAGAAACTACTAATAATGCCTCAGCTGCGTTCTTAACAGTGGAACTTCTCTCAATGCCTGTGATTCTCACCCTGGAACATCCCACTACCCTGTTTTCCTTCTCCTATTGGTCAGTATCTCCCAGGATTCTTCAGCAGTACCATCATTACTACCATTTATCTAGCACTTTAAATTTTTCAATCACTTTTCTTGCCATTCACTCAAAAAATGTGTATTATACATCTCTGCACCAAGAAGTATTCTGGGTAATGAAGACAAAAATACAAAATAATATAGCTCTGCCCTCAAGGAGTGTGCATTATATTAGGGAAACTCCAACTAGTATTTGTATGTCTGTATTATTAATTAGAGTGGGGCTTTAACCACTAAAGGAATCTTACAAAGAGGTCTCCAGAGAATTAGGGTATGAGCTCAATCTTGAAGGGAATTAGAAGTTCTAAAAGATAGAGATGAGGAGGGAGAACATTCTAGATATAAAGCAACCCTGGGTTCAGGGGCATGGAGATTGGGGATATCATTTTTATGAGAAATAAGTAGATTTATTTGGCTGGCACTGTGAGTGCAAAAAGAGAAGTAATATTCAATTAGCTCAAAAAGATAGGTGACATGTAGATTATGGAGGATTGTAAATGCTAACTGGAGGAGTTTATACATTATCTCAGTTGATTTACATTACAACCATGTGAGAGAGGGGCTATAATTATTCCCATTTTGTAGCTGAGGAAACTGAGACTGAGACACATTAAGTGACCAGGATCCTTAAGCTAGTTAACATTTGAGGTTGAGTTCAAATCTAGGTCTTCTTGAGAGAGGACAGGCAAGCCAGCCAGCCAGACTGAAGAAGCAAGCACCCTGATGGAGAGATAGGATGTGCTATGTCGGTTAAACCACAGGGTCACAAAGGTAATACCTGGGGATTTGCACCTGAGTCCTCTGAAAATAAATCTAAGCTTCTTTCTTCTTGCTGTCATTTTTCCTTCACGATAACGTTCCCTACACTCCTAATACACTTTGCGTCAGCTGCTCAGTATCTCTAATTTCCTTCAAAGTTCATTCCACCTCTGGAATTCCACCGTCCCTGATGCATTCATATTCTCTCTCTCTCTCTCTCTCTCTCTCTCTCTCTCTCTCTCTCTATCTATCTATCTATCTATCTATCTATCTCTATCTCTATCTCTCTCTCTCTCCCCCTCTCTCCCTCTCTCTCCCCCTCTCTCTTCCTTTTTCCCTCTCTCCCTTCTTCCCTCCCTCCCTCCACTGTATTTTGCATTTTGTGTATACTGATATGTGTGGGATGAGGGAAACTACCTGAGAAGAATGCATCTTAGGGGGTGGGGTGGGGGTGAAGGGGCAGGGGAAGGTATCCCCAAGGCTTACCACAGAGCCATTTGATTAAAGATAGGTGCTCTGTCTGTTATTTAACTAGTTTAGGGAACTTCCAGGGGAGGAAACTCCTGCCATTGTAAGCAAGCGCACGGAGGTGACCAGGGCAGGGGAACTTGAACCCAGGTCCACTTGCTTCCGGGCCGGCAGTTTGTCCACTGACTACGTCACACAGCCAGTTATGAAGACGCTCGCTGATTTCCTCCGAGAAGGTCAGATTCCTTCTTTCACCAGAATCCCTCCTTCCTCCAGAGACTTGGAGCCCAGAGGAAGTTACAAGGTCTTGTGGCCGGAGCCAGGTCGAAGTTGGTTCCCTAAAAACGTGCAGAAAGAAGCTGAAGTGGAGAACTAGGAGGGCGCGGCGGCCCCCTCCTACGTGGCACCACAGGGCTGGCACCGACGTCTGGCCCAAGCCTAGGGCTGCACCTCGCAGGAGCCCCCAGGCCGGCCTGCACAGGCTCTCTCACTCAGTCTCCTCTTCCAGGGGCAGGCTCCCATTCCTGGGAGTGGGCAGCGGAGGCAGAAGGCAGGGAAAGAAGGGAGAGAGCAAGAGAGGCGGGAAGAAAAGGAGACAGACAGGCAGCAGGCAGGCAGGGGTCGGTCACCCACCTTTCGCACTCTTCGAGCTGTGTAAAGGCCCATGCCATCCTGAACTTGGGAAGACTTGAGCGCAAACCTGTCGGGCACGTACATGCCCAGCATGGTCCCAGGGGAGAGAGCCCGCGCGCTCAGCGATTCAGCTGAGCTGGATCGGCCTGGGCCCCGCTGCTACCAGGGCCACATTAAAGCCAAGGCCAAAGGAGCTGGGGAGGAAGGGAAGAGGGGGAGAGGGGCCGGGGTTGGGGTTCCGACAGCAATGGGGCCGGATCACGCCCCGGCCCGGCTCTACCTCCTGCTCCGGCTCCAGCTCTGTCTTCGGACAAGGGCCCGCTTTACTGGCTGCAGCTGCGGCTCTGCGAGGAGGAGGCCCAGACTCAGACGGCCCTGAGGATGTTGGGCTCTGATTGGCCCAAAGTTTGCAGCCTAGACCCACTGGGCTGTGGAGTCCGGGAGGATGGGGGCAGGGCAGGGCGGAGGCGGGCAAAGCAAAACCTTCATCCCGAGAGTAGGATGCACTCATCCCAAACTGCAAAGCTGACTGTGTCCCTGCCTGTCTCTGAAAGAACAAATGATTAGTGTGTCCGAAGTTAGATTAGGAAGAGACTTCCGGGGCCAGCTGGGCTCCCATTTCACATTCCCAGGGAGTCCTAGGAAATTTTTGCAAGTACTATTGTCCTCCTGAAAGAAACTGATCTCTTGATTGTATTTCTTCTCTGTATATGCATTGTAAGGTCCCTTACATATCGAATACGGACTGCAGGTAGATTTTTTTGAAAGCCCAGAATGTACAGAAGCCAGAAAGTACAGAAAAAGATTAGGAGGAGGCAGTTGGGCGGCTCAATGGACTGAGAGCCAGACCTAGAGACAAGGGTTCCTAGGTTCAAATTTGCTCTCTGACACTTCCTAGCTGTGTGACCCTGGTGAAGTCACTTAACCCCCAGGGCCTAGCCCTTACCACTCTTCTGCCTTGGAACCAATACACAGTATTGATTCTAAGGCAGAAGGTTAGGGAAAGAGAGGAAGAAAGAAAGAAAGAAAGAAAGAAAGAAAGAAAGAAAGAAAGAAAGAAAGAAAGAAAGAAAGAAAGAAAGAAAGAAAGAAAGAAAGAAAG